>NC_134643.1:6620214-6930734 GCF_030463565.1 Pelecanus crispus
ATGGAAGGCTACATTTTCTTTGAATGCTTGGATCTTGGAGGCCATATAAACATAATATGCCACTGGATCTAGGCTAGAAACTTCAGATGGGATCACCTGTGCTCACAAAACATGTTATGAATATTCTTACTAGAAGAATTACATTTTTAATAACATTTCCTGTGCACCTAATCCATCAAAGGTTTTCTACCCCAGCTCCCATAGTAGTCAAAGTCTAGGTACTCAGTGTAATCTGTTTCTACTATCCAAGAATCAATGTCAAGAAACACTAGGCTGCATTAGGCACTGCCCAGCTCTGAGCTCTTCAGTACAAGACAGAGGTGGGCATACTGGAGTGAATCCAACAACGGACCACGAAGATGATTAAGGGACTGGAACATTTCTCATATGAGGAGAGGCTGAGAGAGTTGGGACTGTCAGCCTGGAGAAGAGAAGGCTCAAGGAGATCTTATCAGTGTGTATAAATACCTGCTGGTGGGCAGTAAAGGGGGCCACATTCTTCTCAGTGGTGCCCAGTGACAGGACAAGAGGCAATGGGCACAAACTAAGATACAGGAAATTCTTTTTAAACATAAGAAAAAAGCTTTTTTACTGTGAGGGTGACTGAGTACTGGAACAGGCTGCCCAGAGAGGTTTTGTTGTCTCCATCTTTGGAGATGTTCAAAACCTAACTGGACATGGCCCTGGGCAACCAGCCTGCTGTAGGTGACCCTGCTTCAAACAGGAAGGTTGGACTAGACAAGCTCCAGAGGTCCTTTCCAGCCTCAGCCATCCTTTCACCCTATGTGTCTGTGAAATAAAATATTTTAGTGTGGGCAAAAATCAAATTTAGTTTAACTGTCTCCCCCGAGAACCACAGTATATTACCATATCATACAGGAGTAGAGGGGAAATAAAGACTTGCAAGTTCTGAACTCCACAGGAAACTAATACCATGGGAACAGCGGTCTGAAGGGCGCATCCAGACCAACTGTGTTCAGTCCCCGGCTTTTTGCAGGTCATCATAACAGATAAACCCTATTCTAAATGTTATCATAAATTAGGTCCAGGCACAACTGGGAAGACCAGGTATTTTCAAACTAAAAAAGGGAACCCAATGGGGACACTTGTAGAGAGATCGGCCACACTCCTCACACTCCAAAATGTCCCTGGAGGATGACTGCCTTGTGTGGTGTGGCTGGAACATGGGGAAAAGGAGTATGAGACTTTGTATTAACAATATCATGTAAAATAAAGGAAGCTGGAGAGCTGAGAAAAGGAGGTGTGGGTGCAATACCCTTCTTCTCAAGGTGGGTAGGTCTAGTTTGCAGGCTAGCTGACTGAAACATGTATTGTCATTTTGCTGTTAAATGCTGTGCGGACATCCAATATAATTATAAGCAATGTCCTTTAGGTCCATTTAAAAAAAAAAAAAAAAACAAAAACAAAACCACACACTTGTTTTTGCACAGTTACAAAAAGAACAGGAAGGAGTAAAGAGTGTTTATGAGCTGTTAATAACACAATGTTGCAATTTAGGTTTCCTTTACAAAATAGTGCCCAGCATCTACTGTCTCATGATAAATAGAAGCTGTATTGCATGACACTTGTGAACAATGGGTGAAATGGATATTAGAAAAATCTAATTTATCTTCTGTTTTATTTCTTGATAGAGGTCCTTGTCACCATGGCTATTATGTGACTAGCCCTAGAAAGGCCACCTCATTAGTTTTCTTTATCAACATAGCAAGGTCTCCTTTAAAGGGACAGTGCTTAGATTTTAGATTCAAATAGAAAAGAGACTTCATGGTGTGAATGTGTTCCTACCTTTGTTTTCACTGCTTAAATATGTAGGTTACTTCCATGGCTGTCAACCAGATGAAATTAATACTCCTGTGATGCGGAAGGGGTCCCTGGAACAGAAATATAAAAATGGAATTTTATGAGCAGATTGCTTGTATTTGCCTCATGCATTTCTTTAATGCATGTGGTATTTCTTTAATAAAAATGCACACACCAAGGGGGGAAAAAAAATAAAAGCAACTGTCTGTAAATTCTGTAAATCTATTTTCCCCTTTGTCTCTTCCACTCAGAAATACATCTTCCTCTTGTTTGACAACCACTTTGAAAATTTTCCTCTATTGCCACCAAGCAACCATGTGAGTGTCAACAAATCAGTAATGATTTAGAATATGTCAAAGGAAATTCAACATTTTTATTTCCTTTCAGAAATCTTAATGACAGGCAGATAAAGTTGGACAACACCATCTCTATTGGCTTTCTCTGAGTTTTGATGGGTATTTTTCATAGAATGAAAGAGCTTGCTTCCCTTCTGCAGCAGACAAGGCAGGGGAAGAGTAGTAGCAAAATCCGATGGTGCCAAATAGTTGTATTAACCATGTCTAGTTTTCTGCATAATTAAGAAGGTTTTGGATTTGATGATACAGAAGATCAATGATTACAAACTATTATTGTTTTTTTCTTTGTTCTGAATTATGATATAGTAGTAATTAACTCTCAGAGTACACTGCTAGCTTTAAATAGGTGATTAAAAGTACCCTCTCATTTGATAACTCACTAGAGAAGAGCCTTAGAGGTTAAGAGGACACTGAATGGATCTGACAATACTATTAGCTTACTGTATAAATCACAATGACTTATTTCACTGCATTTTAAATTAAGATAAAATATTAAAATGCAAAAAAAATTGCATTAATACAACATTAAGGTTAGGAATTTTAAGGCACAAGATTAGGCAATGAAAAAGCTAAGGCTCTTTTAGTAGTAATCCATATCAGGTGTGTGTTTTCAATGAGTAACCTGGGTGATAAATGTTGTATCTGAATACATTGAAAATATCCTAAAAATAATGGGCCAACTACATTTGCGAGAATTAGATTAGGTACATGGGGTTTGAAATTCCTGTTTGACCTGTATTTACAGTTTTGAATATGAAAGTATAGAAATGACAGTGTGGGTTTTTCCTTGAAGATGTTGCAAGCCCTACTGCAAACCTTCTGGGAGTAGTTTCTCCATGTGTCATGTCCACTAAAGAAACGGAGCAGTCATGTTCCAGAAGCTGACTATGAAAGTACCAAGAAGAAAGTACAGGAACAGCTTGCCCTTCAAAGAATTTGCAAGTTCTGTGTTAGAGTTAACAGATGCAGAAAGAGTTCAGGGAAAGAAGATAAAGTAGCTCACCATGGTGGACAGATAGTCATTGATGTTATGAGTCTGTCATGCTTTGAATGAAACATCCTTTAGGCAAGGTAACTGCAGACTCATTGATTAAACTACCAGTGCAGAGTTCCTTGTTGAATTGCTTATGTCTGAAGTGAACTTGTGCTCCTTTAATACCAGTTTTGTTACTCCCCTGCTATTAGTGATTTGCTTTTGGAATTTCCTCCATGCTTAGGAAATAAAGGAGACTGAGATAGGAACAGAAAATGAAGATTCCCTAGCACTTCCTGTCTCAGTTTGTTCCTACCTTTCTAATCATGCAGATGTTTTCTCTAGGAGCTCCTTTTATTTTAGGGTCCTTGAAAGTCAATTTGCTATTCCATTGGAGCACAATCTGTTCCACTCTTGCATAAGTTTTGTGCCAGAAAAAACTCCGTCACATCACTAATACATATAACATTGGTTACTACATTGTGTAGGTCAGCATGTCATTAGTAATGGATGCATATGAGCTAAAGAAATCGAAGAAGCACCTGAGCTTACAATCATTTTTTCTTCCTGGTGGAAATAGTCTGTCAGGGCTCTGAACACTAGTGCTCAGGCCAAAGCCACAAAAGCAGAAAAAGACAAGAGTTAGAGCAAGCCTGTAGGAGCTTAGTCTACATAGACAAAGCAAAGTGGGGAAAAAAGCTGGGGAAATGGAATACAGATGTGGAAAGATGAGGGAAATAGCCTAATGAGTACAGAGTGCAGCTAGTTGATGACAAAGCTGGGAACAGAATCAGCTCCGCAGATTCCCAGTTCGGGGCATAAACTAGCAGGTTTGGTGGGTGGCCATACTGGGAACCTATCCAATTTGCGGATCTTTCACAAGCCAGTCTAGAATTAAAAAAAAAAAAAAAAAAAAAAAAAAAGAATTTCTCAGTTTAAAAGCCACTTGTTTGAAATAATAATGTTGGGGGGGGGGGGGGGGAGGGGAGCAATATTTTAAATGTCATTGCTACCTGATATTGCATATATTGATGAACCCCATGATCTGGATGACCACCACACAGAGATAGACCAACCAGTATAAATACCATAGGCACTCATTACATAACAAATCTTTATCTATTTACCTTTCAGAACATTAGATCAATCTGCTCTGAACTTTGGTCTTTTCACAATCATAAGGATTATTGTTTCCCACTCATAGCAACAGCAGAAATAGCAGGGGTACTGCTGATGGAAAGATTGTGACCTTACTTATTACACCACCTGTGTACTCTTGAGAACCCTATAATTGAAACATTACATGTTGACTCACCTTTTTCTTGTGATGTATTGTAACTTCTCAAGGCTAGAGTTTTCAATCATGGATTTTCAGGGTTATATCAGTGAAAGAGATTTTAAATCTATTCTACTCTGAGAGAAGTTGGTCCTCCTCAGGAAACTCTCCATCTTTCCCAGTTATTTTATTTTATTAAAACAAATGTTCTAAACAATTCCTTTTTCTCTTATAGTCCAGTTTATTCTTGAATAAAATTTTACTCTAAGGTTTTCTATTAACCAGGAAGGATTCAAAAGTATAGGCGGGACATTCAGGACTTCAGCATATCAACACTGCACACCCTGTTCCCCCCTGAAAGACCCCTACAGCTTTCTTACACCACAAATAGATATAAAAATATCCTCCCGTTACTATTGCATCTTGCAAATGTTCTCCCCTCTGTTCCACTTGTCTCCTGCAAAACCTCTCATGTAGATGCTACCTTCAGCTACTCTCTGCTACTGTTCCCCAAAACAGGGAACCAAGAAAGTGTCTAAGATGTGCTCATCTGTCAGTGGACATGCTACACTTGTAGAGGCAGCGTGTGCTATTTGTCTTCCCAGGAGGTACCACCTGATAGGAAGCAGTCAGACCATCTGCAGATCATCATCCAGGACATTCCCCCCATGATTTATTATGAATGGTGCATTGGCCTAATAAAACCTACTAGTACTGTGGGGCAAAATTACTATGGAGGGCAAATGTGTAGTTTGACTAATATGCTTGCCTAAATATCTTTTGAGGTTTGGCCCTTGATCTGTCAGACGCTTGAAGGATGCCAATAGCCAGAAGACATTTATCCCAATGAATTCCATCAGTGTTGCTCATCTACCAGGGCTTGCTGCAACCTCATGCACACAGCTGAGAGATGAAAGAGCACCAAGTATGGCTCATCTATCTATGGCAGTTTTCCACTCCCATGGAGTAAATCAGCTCTCTTTGCTAGCAGAAAGCTCAGTGATTAATGCATTTTAGCCCATAGTCCCTACAGCACTAACCAAAATGTGGGAGGGACTTTTAAGGACAACTGCTTCCCTAGCTGTGGGAAATGTATTCCCTCTAAACTGATACATAAAATAATCCTAATGATAAGCAAGCAAAGCTTTGGAGCTTCTGATCACCCCGACTATTATTTTTTCCATATTTCATCACTTATGCTAGTTAATTACTAGTTAAAAACCCTGATGAAAAGCATGTCACCTCCTGTAAGAATAGTTGGGGAGAGTATGTTGCAAGATGTTACAGAGGAAGCTACTTACAGGTGAGAAAATACATCTGAAATATTCTCAGATTTTTGAAAGCTTGCTTGCTGGGTAACTGGAGATCTGATTACAAAAGAAAATTGAATCATTAATAATTGACTGTCTGGAAGTACTGATGTTTCTAGACTGATATTATTTATGTCCTGTCCACCCTTACACACAATCTCCCCATTGCAAGTAGTAGTACCTTCTGGATATTTTAGGGTTCAGTATTGTGGAAGGTTTCTAGAGACTTACCAAAGATTTTTCAAGAGGACACTAGGTAATGTAAAGTCCTGGGGAAGAACTGAACCCAATTCTTGGCTCTGACAATTGTCTGGTGGGTAAACGGGCACAAGTTCTACTTCCTCAGATATAGTTAGGTACTCAGCATCTACCAATTCTATGGTGAGTTAGATGCCTGAATAAATTCAAGGATCCCAGTCTAGATCTTCTTATGACAGATGGGATACCGTTAAGGATCTCAAACAGTTTGAAATCTATTAAGGTATTAGTAGTAAGGAACTATTATTGACAACAGTTTTGAGCGCAAATATTTAATTCCCTTAATTCTTAGAAAAAAATCTCTTATTTTTGAGAAGGGACATGTCATTCTTCACCTAAAATTCCTGGCATCATTTCCAACTTTTTTCCTCTTAATAGAAAGATGTTCCAGAATACTGCTTCCACATTTTACATATTTTAAATAATGAATGTCTTCTGAAAGAATGCATGAAAACTATACTTGGCTCTGGTTACTTGAGAAGTTAACATAAGCTACTTCAATTATTATTATAAAAATGTTATTCAAATGTTTTTACTAATGTAAGTCTATACTGAGAGCTTGATCATGAATGGCTTTTGTTCTTCAAGTTCTTCTTGACCTGCATAATCCTTTGGTTTAAATTCTTGAGGGAAAATAAAAGTGCATTAAAGAAATCATGCTCTGTATACAAATAATTTTTCATTATTTGCATAACGAAGGAGGAAAAATAGGAAACTTCCTATTATGCATTGCTTGCTTCTTTCACTGAAATATTTCTTCACACCCAAAAAATATATAGCCTCAAATCACAAAGGTCTAAGGTTTGACAATTTGTTAAAATACTTTCACTGCAGTAATTTAAAATAGGCTGTACCAATTGCTACTTTTTCTGTCAACCAGAAGATTACAAAAGATTTGCAAAGGGAAAAAAATACACCCAGCCTTTTTTGCTGGCCTATGTGCAATTTCCTAACTGCTTTTTACTTTAAAAACAGAAGGGGGGGCGGGGGATACACTGAAAAAAAACCCACAGAGTAAGAATAAGGGAAGTCTTAGAAGGTATCAGAGAAATTCACATTCTACTGAAGAGACAACAAGGAATTTCAAATTTTGAATAATACACTGCTACCAAAGTAACAAAATCGGACTGAAGAAAGGGAGGAGACATTTAGCATGTTCATAGTGCCATGACAATGCAAAAGTAACACATCCTGCCACAGCATGGCTCCTTTCCTCCTCTAGAGTTTAACCCACATAACACTGGTGGTGAATATGCTGCTGTTATTGATGAAGTTAATGTTTCTGGTATTATTAGTTAATCAGTAGAGGTTCCCATTTTCAGATATCCTCGCATTCATTCTCATAGATGATTATCCTCAGGACTATTATCATGGTCTGTAGTCATCAGCTGATGGTAATTATGGAAGAAAAATATTTCAGATGAAAGAGAGATTGAGATTGAGTGGATTGAGCAAGGTCACTGAAGTGATTTGGGGATTACTTTACCAGTCCATTTCCCATCTTACCCCTAAAACATATTCATCTGCATGCTGTATTCTTCCCTTGAAGACACAAGCCACAAATATTACTGTACCACTTTTCCTTTAGTGTGGGAGTGTGGTAGTGTACCACCACCCTCTGCTGGAATCGTAGAATCATAGAATGCTTTGGGTTGAATATGCATGGACCAAGCAATTTCTCCACATCCCCATGTCTATTTAGGAAGAACAGTATGGATTACATCATGGTTTGTTGTCAGATATAGGAAAAAATTAAGGAATGTGGAAGGTTAATTTAACATCATGCTTTAAAAAAAAAAGAAAATGGGAGGTTTTGAATCTGTTTGTAATAAATTTTGTTACAAGACTAATGTGCACTAAGTACACAAAATTCCATTCCTACAACTCTTCCAAAGGAATTAGTGGCAAGGAGAATTTTTGCAGAGTTTGGTCAAGGAGCTTTGGTGTTATTAGTGGAAGAGTTGTGTACCGCTAGGGATTCCCTGGTTGCTTCAAACTTTACAAGCATTATGAAAGGACTTAAACAAGCTTCCAGTTATGACTTGTTTTTAAACCCCACTAGAGAACAACTAAAAGCAGAGACACAAGTTCAGCTACTGTCCTTTCTTTATAGGAACCAAGGTCTACTTGGTATTACTCAGCTTATAAGCCAGAATTTCCTGCTTTGTTACAGTGGAATCAATGTCTTTTGGGTTACAAAAGCAAATAAAGGGTGTGATGAGATGGACAGGGTTACATTATTTAAACAAGATAAAGATATCAACAACTTTGCTTATATGTTTGTTATAAAGAGTTACAGTAAGGCCCATGTTTTTAAATGCAAGTGATGAAACTGGGCACCTCCATTTCTGCTTGTCCAGTTTGGTGGTTTAAATTCAGGTAAATGATGACCAGTCCTCTCTGAATACCAGACTTCTCCAAAATATCTAAACCCAATACCAATGGGCTGAAAACCACTAATGCCCTTTGAAAGCTTAGGTTTATTTTTCCATCATCACTAATGTGCAGGGTGAGTTCAGTTTCTAAAAGAAAAAAAAAAAAAAACACAGAGCTATTAAGATCAAATTCTGACCATATGGGAGTTACAAGAAGGTCTCAGCACAGGAATGTTCCATCATGTTAATTGATTACTGCAATATGTTGCACATGAGGAAAAGGAAGGAAAAAGAATGTTATGAAGATGTTCCAGCAGGTCCCATCTTTGAGTAATGCAGACCACTGAGGATTTATTGCCCAAGAATTTACTGCTTTTATTCACATTTGGCTCTGATTTAAGGATCTGGTCCAGATTCTTGAAACAAGGTAGACAAAACCTTGACTGTACTTGAGCTAGGTTCTTTACAAAACTAACTCTTAAAAACAATACTTGGCTGATCTGGGACAATCAGACCTTTGCACCTAGCAGTCCATAACTGCTGCACAGCACTGACTTAAATGGTAGCCTGATGTGCACTATGATAGTTTCATGATCATAGTCTATGTATGACAACCTAAGATTTTTTTCACTTTTAATGTTTGATAACTTGGATTTATATTAGGTAAGCAAAATAGAAGGCATTAGTTTGGGTAATCACCTACTCATAAAGTGTTGTTCACATTTATTTCTAATCCAGGCTGCAGTCATTATTATTTCTGTCCCAAAATGCCTTCATCCTCTGTGTTTGAACATTTAGCTATATGCAGCAAAAAACCAAAATGGATGCAACTATAGTGTAAGCAGGGGAAAAGCCATGACAGTTTGGGAGGGAAAGTGTAGCATAAGGGGAAAGATGGATTAACATTAAAGCTCAGTATTTCATTGTCTTCACTAATAATTTGGCATTTAAAATCAATTCAAATTACTAACACAAGAGAGGTTTCAATAAAGTCATGGTGACTGGACTTATGAGCCATCTGTGCCATATACTGAAGCTTAACTGCATTACTGTGGTCAAAATACTGAATTAAAGGGAGTCAGGAGGGGGACAAGGAAGGAGAGACAGGAGGTATAGACTCTAAAACCTCTATAAATCTAACCTCCCTTCTTCCTGCTGCCATCATTAGATTCCTGCTCTGCCACTGAATAGTCTCAGGTAGGGCTTTAGCATTTGACAAATGAAGGCAATTTGAGGGTTTTATACTTGTGGATACGTTGTAGGACTTACTGTGTGACTTAAAAGCATTTTTCTTGTAAATCAAATATTACCTTGGAAAATAACAATACTGGCAAATGAAACCAGTGAGGTGCCACTCAAGGCTACAGTCCTGCTTTAATCATGTTGCTCTTTGAGAATTTAAAGCTTTTAATCATACCAGGCTGCCACGTTTTGGGTTAAAATTCATGGGAATTTACAGATATTATTTTGGCCACTGGAGAGCTCACTTACTAATACAACAGGGACTCTACTGAAGTCATGGAAATTTTTTGCATTATTATTTTTTGAATGCACTACAATGACTGCAAAGTTCAAACCTACCTGAGTTCATATGTGACAAAGTTAATGAAAAATAGGCTTAATTTGCAATGATTTTGCCTCTTTTATTCTTCTGTATTTTGTCTGTGTGCAACGCATTAGCAACTGATTCATTGTAAAACCAGCATATTTTGATTGTTTCATATCTTCATAGCAATAGCCTGTGTTGACTTTTGCATTAGTGCTCTAGCCTTGAGTTAATAAACATATAAATGAATTCTTACATCTGTTTTCAGTATCCAGTCAAAGCCAATGTGGTCTTATGATAGGATATAGGCCAACAATTAGCTGCTTAGTTTCATTCAATAAGGCAATTCTTTGTCTTTCAGATGAATTATCAAATAACCACCTATGAGATACCAGTCCAAAATATAAAACCAAAGCTATTAGAAACTAGTCTTGGGTTTTTTTCCTCCTGGGTTTAAGGACAAACCTAAGGGCTGGCAGCAAACATCAAGGGCAATTTCTAATTCCCTCTCCTTCTCTGCATGTATGCAGTTACATAGCATTGAGAAGGTTCAGAAACCAGCTGGTGTAGACAATGTATATAGCATACTGTTATAGATATATAACCAAACAAAATTGGGAAATGGTACCAACTAGTTGCTATTGCAAATAAACACTGGAAAGACGTGCTTTAGTTTTATGAGCATGTAAGTCTGATTTTACAGAATACACTGCATGAAAGTCTAAACCTTTTGAATATTCCTTCAACAGTACTATTCCTCCTGTTGACAAATCTTTTAAACACCTTATGCAAGCATCACTTCATGCAAATCAGATTTTCAGAGATGCAATGTGAGAACACACGCATTAGATCCAAATCCACCAGAATGCCAGGGATAAACGTATGTTGCCGAGTCATCGGAAGATCAGAACAATTTTTAAAAACCAGTCTTTCTAGAATGTAGATTCATTTTTTCATAACACCATTTTCCCAACAGATTTATTTCTGAGTGTCAAGTTTTGAGTACATCTTAGTTTGTATTTCCGAACCCAAGACTGTCAGCCAGATATTTGAAAAGCCATCTATTTCTCAGACATTTTAAACTAACCAATTCATGGATATTCATGGCTTGCAAACCTACTTCCATATACCAATCTTAAGGAGGTTTTGCTCTTCAGCCTTGTAGTTATGGGCGAAACAACCTGGTTTTGTGACTCCAGTGTTTATGCCTCAAATGTGAAATAGACTTGCACGTTTCTGTCTCTCACTTTTGTATCTGTGTGACAACTTACATTATGCACAGCGAAACACAGTTTTAAATTAGTAATAAAAACACTTTAATCTTATTTAATTTTCTGGATTTCATCTATTTTCATTTGTGTGCAAGCACAGAAAATTTACTGAAGTGCGAGTCTAGAAAACAGAATTCTCAAAAAAACCCTATATAATTGTTACCAGCAATTGTGTCCAAAATATACCCCACTGAATATGGAGTAGAGGGTGTATAAGCCATTTCCAGTGCAAGCACAATGCCAAACAGCACAACAGATTTTATATTTCTCTCAAGGTGTTGAGACTGTTAATTAACCAAATTCAGTAAGTTAAGTATAAAGAACTGTATAACCATAATTCTAGTCATTTAACCTTTAACAGCTATGAATTATTAGCACTATGAAGTTGCTTATGTATAGCCTGAGAACTCATCTTCAAACTCCTTAGGTGCTTGCTACAGACATGCTTACTTGACTGCCAGTGCTTGAGCAACTGCATTCAGCTGACATACTTCTTGCCAGCTGACACATGTTATCTGACCTTCTGCATGCTCCACTCTTATCCTACTTATAAAACAAGGCAAAAAGTCTTAAATCACCATCGTGTTAGTCTAACACATTTTAGGTTGTATTTACAAGAAGTGACGAATGCACTTAGAGTCGAATGCAGTAGAAGTTTATCAAAGAACCATCATTTACAGTGAGCAATAACACATGAGCACTGGACTAGATGACTTCCAGAGGTTCCTTCCACCTTAATTTTTCCTCTGGGATTCACCGAATTGTGTAATCTAGTGACTAAACTGCATCAAAGATTTTCAAACAGTGAACTCTGATAGCCAAGAAAAGTAACCAGAACATCTCGGTTGGAGTAATCATCACTGTGCTGATGTTATGATGCATCTGACGTGAAGGAACTCTTATTTGAAAGGAAAGGGATTTCAATCAATAATGAATAAGGTGCTGACACAAAAGGGTTATATTGGAATACCTATAGCCCAGACTAGCTAATCAGTTATGTCCCTGAACTGCATGTAGCTTTTAGTGCTGCCAAAGAATCTCTTAAAGCTTACCTGGAGCAAGAATAAATTGTTGAGGAAGGAGATGTGAGAATATTACAAAACTCACTGGTGAGGTAGAGGCTATAGGGAGGTAGGTTATAGCCCCAAGCTTTATAGGTTTAAAGCTCCTGATTTGTTATTGGACAATATATATTTTATAACAATATGATGCTTTTTCTTCATAGACCAGTGGCCTCATGCAGTTCTGAGTAAAAGCCCGACTCTATCTGTCTGAATTATGAAGGCTGATCCAAAACCAGGAATTTTCTCATCACAGACAGACTGGGAAGCCCAAAACAGTCAAACTGGGAAGCCAGATGACTCAGAGGACTTAGTCCCAGACCTGTAACACTATCTTATCTCATGTTCATTGAGAATTACAAATACACATGCTCTACAAAGTTAATCCAAATTAAAATGGTTTTATTATTGATTTAAAAGATTCAAAAACTTCAGAATTACATGCAGAATGCTCACACTGTGAGTCACAACTTGAATTCATTCTTTTTAAAGAAAAGGTTCCATTCAGGAAAAGAAAATCAATTTTTTTAATGTAGTAGGCAGGCAGGTCAATTTCTAGTAGAGCTGTTGTTCAAGGAAACTTCAGAGCCCTGTATTGTCCAGGTTTAAAAACCAAAAATTTGTATTTAATTTAAAAATTTTCAGTAATGTAAATTATGCTCTAATCTTATTTCTGATGTGTCTGTCAAAGACTTGGACTGCACCAAAGGAATCAGTTCACAGTTGTTCTGTGGGGGTTTTATTTAGCTTGGTTTAACCTCCATTATGTTAGCATTACAGAGCCCATTTGTCAGTCTGGTTCTGTGTAGGCAGGCAATGAAGAAGATGGATCTTGAATTAGGTGACAGGACACATCAGACAGAGGGGAGACAAATGGGAAAGGTCAGAAATGGATATACATGAAGTGAACAGCCAGTAGGAGAGGAAAAAGGACTTTTTTGGTTCATGGCTCACTTAATTAATAAAGGAGAAAAGAACTCAAAGGCACCACACCAGAAGTAGCTTACCATCTCACTTCTTAGTAGCTTATGTGGGATGAGTAAGAATTGCCTTCATTCATAACGTATCTTTTACCTAAATACTTACTGTGATGGCTAGGTGTACTAGGTGTACTTGTGTGCAAGTGTACTACACTAGGTGTAGAGTAAGTGTTCTCTGGACCAAACCTGAATGGAACTTGAGCAGTAGGGATAGAAGATGAAACACTGGTAAAGAGTCAGCTTGACAGGATTAAATTGTTACAAGGTCATGATCCTAGATGCAAATCATACTACTAAAAATCAAAGGGAATAAGCTGCTTGAGGACTTTAATGTGGACATATTTGATTTCATTTTGTGAGCCTTTCAAGCCACAACAATGTGTACCCAGACACAAGAAAAAGCCCAAAAGCACCAGTCTAGAAACATTATATGCCAATAATTCTGAGGCTAATATTACCAATTCAGTATTTTTAGCTCAACTGTTAGGTTTCAAATAAGTGCAAAACTACTTTGAATGCTTATATGGCCTTTTCCTTCCAGATTCAGGCTGCAAATGGAAGCAGTAGAAATAACAGTATTAGGCCAATCTGATGTTATTCATATTCCAAAAAGAAGTATAGAGTACTAGAAATCTCATAAGAAAATCCTTGGTACTTCCCCCCTTGGTTTTAGAATTTTCAGGTTGAATCACCTTAACACAAACAGCAAAACTCCAAACATTTGTGACTCTGGTCACAGTTTACCTTGTCTGCCTCTTGGGGCTTCCTATAACCAACACTTAGCTGAAGATTTTCACTGGCTCTATATTCAAGTAGGATTATGCTCTCCCAAGTGTCCTCAATCAGAAACCCAGACCGTATGACTGGGGCAGCCTGAGAGACTCTGCATCATTATCAAACTTCTTTCTCATCTGATACAAAGCCAGAGAGCAGGTGCAATGTTACTTTGTAGTGATACTTAGTTAGTGATAGGACAAAAGGAAATGGGCTTAAGCTGTGCCAGGGGAGGTTTAGGTTGGAAATTAGGAAAAATTTCTTTACGGAAAGGGTGGTCAAGAATTGGAACAGGCTGCCCAGAGAGGTGGTGGAGTCCCCATCCCTGGAAGTGTTCAAAAAACGGGTAGATGTGGCACTTTGGGACATGGTTTAGTCTAGCCTACCCTTGATTGGCTTAGAGTAGACTTGGTAGTGTAGGTTAATGGTTGGACTGGATGATCTTAAAGGTCTTTTCCAACCTAAACGATTCTATGATTCTATGATTCTATGATTTGTATTTAAGTTAACAAAAGGAAATAATCTGTTTTAACTATTTTGTTTTGACTGGACAACAGTGATTTTCTGTGTTGCTCCTATCCAAATACTATTCATTCCCTGCTTAATGGAGGTAATAATCCTCCTAAATAGCCATTGGCTCAGGCTTAATCAGAACTCCGCTTCTCAGGTGGGGTAATACCATTTTCTGCAACGAGACACCAACCCAGTCACTGCAGGGATAGCAACAGTACATACCATTCAGTACGTCAGTAATTTTCTATCTTGAAGCTTGGTTGGGCAAGGTCTTAGTACCTGGATTATAGCTATGTTCCTCAGTAGCTACGTACACACTACTGACAGAAAGAAATAAAATTCAGCCTGGTCATTTTCTAACGCCTTTTTGAGCCTTATGGTATTGGCAGCATGTTAAACTTTTGCTTCCTAAATTTAGAGTAGACACATTGAGTATTGAATGACATTTAGCAACTGCCTAATGTGTTTGTCTTGCTCACATATAAGCCTGATTTTGAGCATGCAAATAGACCTTTTGAAGTTTGTGAAAGCATTTACATGTGACACTATACATATGCTTTAGCAATGTGCTTTATGGAACTGTTAATGGGTTTTGTCCTGAACATTTCTAATGCCCATTCTAGCATCTGTCATGCATGAAATTCCTCTTACTGACACACTTATGTGGATAATCTGGCATTTCACTCCTATCTTTGCTGAGTCAGGTGCATTTTGCTTTCATCTCTATTCTAAGTCAATACGGTGTTCAGTGATTACCTTTATCAATCTCTCTGCATTAAACTTGAGTACACTCACTGAATAAACTGTGCTATAAACAACCTGTTTGGAATGTAGATAAGAACTGGATCCTTTTAATCCCAAATTGTTATTACTTCAGGCCCCAAATGCATAATTTAAGGATCAAGGCCTAACTTGTTATCAGAAATGCAATTCAATAACAAGGAAAACCTGAATGATTTTCAGATAAATAAAATCAGGCTAAATCAATGTAAATCTATAATCATTTTTCTCATAGCATGTAGTGTATTTAGTTTCATTTTGTATTTTTCTTTGTTAGGTCTACAAAATAGAAAGAGCTCAAGGTGTTAATCAACTGAACAGGTAAGGGTCAATTTTTCCCTAGGACTTCAGACTTTCATATTAATTATTCAATTTTTCTACTTTGTACAATATAAATTATAATAAAATCATAATATAAGATTATAATTTAGTTATCAGATCTTGTTTCTGGTTTCTAGAATCTTATTTACACTAATTTTGCACATTCTTTTCCATGTGTTTTATTTCCTTTTAGGCAATTTTCATAGTTCCTTTCAGTTATTTCTCAGATGTTCAATGCTAGTTGTTTTCCTTGTTTTAGCTAAAAAAAAAAAAAAAAAAAAAAATTAAACCCCCAATAAAATATTAGCTAATTGGTAAAAAAGAGAAAAAAAAATTCCTATAGTTTGATGTGTATTGAAATGTTGGGAAGCAGTAAAATATATGGGATAGATCAGCTGTATAAACATCCAAAGTATATTGCCCAGAGTTTTGAATAGAATTTCTACATTCTCTCTCCTTCACTTAAATATACACAGATGCATGCAACAAGATAACAAGTGCAACTTTAGTATAGGCTACCTGTGATCATGCAAACTTCATCAATACAATTTCATCAATAACTGAAATGGAGTTATGGACTCCCAGACTGTGGTTAAATTATACTTCTCTTTCTGTTATAAAGGTTTAATTACTGTTTACAAGGGCTGAAAAGCTAGAAGAAAAATGACAGCTAATATAAATATTTACTTGACCATCATTTAGTAAATATTTCCTTCCTTCCTTAGATATTCAGCTCCTTTCAACAGAAAAACAAGGAGTAGGTAAGTTACAATGATAAATTATTCTTTCCAGCTTTATATTCTATTTACAACCTTTTCATTCATTAGAGTTTTTAATTTGTTTTGGGTTTTTTGGTTTTCACACTCCCATGTATTTTTTAAGAAATAATTTATTACAATTCATATTTCTTTCTTTTCAAAATTATAATCCAATTACTTTCTCAGTAAACAAAAATTCGTCCTTTTTATGTGAAATGAACTACCAGCAAAAGTGGTTTCTGATTAGACAAGCTAATTTTAAAAGGACAGGTATAATCAAGCAATGAACTGGATAAAAATAATAATGGAGCATACCTTGTTAGATAACAAATGGAACAGACTTTGGAGACAATTAATGCAGGAGATACTTAATGCTGAGATATGTTAAACAAGCTTTGTCTTATTTATTTGCTGCTATAAATCATAGTTAATTTACTTAAATAATGTACTGTAACCACCTAGCTAACAACATCACATCTCTGTAAACACATGACACTGTAACTCTCTTTGTTCTCTCCTGCTTTGCATGGAAAACCCAAGCACCCTTTGTCGGGGGGGGGGGGGGGGGAGGTGTATATATATGTGTGTGTGTGTGTAGATAGCAGATAGATAGATCGATCAATCGATTGAGCAATCAATCCAGTAAGGGAAAGTCGTCTAACAACATTCAGGATGAATATTGCAGAAAAATGTTTGGTAAGTTTATCCAATGGATAAACATGATTTCTTTTACACTGGATTTCCAAATGACTAAATTGTAGACTACAGGACCTTACTTGTTGGGCTTGATTCTGTTTCAAGTCCTACACTAAAGTAGCACTTTTTACTGGACTGTTGGAAAAATTGTATCAGAGTCAGGTGGTCTGAGGGATATTTTTTCCTATATTGTCTGTTTGCTGTATATAGTGAAGTTCTGTTTCTAAGGAGAAGCATAAACAAGGAATTTTTTTGAGTAAAAACCTGGAGCAGTAGACTATTGAGAAAAAAATATGCCTATTACTCTCTTGTTCTTTTATGTTCTGGAAATAAGCATATGTGTATACATTTCTAAAGAAAGAATCAAGTTAATATTAAAAATATCCCTGGCTCATATTAATGACTTGCCTCCTCCAATGCAAACATTCTTGCAAGGCCAAACTTTGTCAAACTCCAGAGGTCAAGGGTAAATAATATGAGTTTCAGAACTCTAAAAATGTGTACAATATAATCAAAATGAAATTTCAAGTTTTTTTAGTTTAGATTTATGATCCTGACTGTTCAGCTTTTTATTCAGCAGTTAAGCAATTGGCAATTTAGTTAGGAAAGATAACATGTAGTTGCATATCCCTATACTGCATGTCTGATGTTTTTTGTTTTATCTGAAACTATAGAAATTTTTATGTAATACCTGTTTGTCTCACCTTTAAGAAATAGAAATACATTTTCTTTATCTTCCCTTAGCAGTAATACTTCCTGAGCAATTTTCCAGACTGCTTTCAAACAGTAGAGAAACACTATGTGCAACTATTAAGAAATTGGATTTTGACATAATTCTCTAACTGTGCATTATATGATTGCATTTTTTATCAAACAGCAAAATTTACTGCTGTGAAAGATTCAGTTATAATACTATTTCTTCATCAACTGTCAATGTACTAGAAGGTCATTGGAGCAAGCAGATGATACACTGTGGTTTAAAAAGGAACTGGACAAGGTTATAGAGAGTCAGGATGCATTTTCTCAGCAACCCACAACTATGAAAGGTATAGGAAATGCTTCAGTTTCTCTGGGAACTTGAGGACCTGAGAGGTGAGCTTTCTCATACGATTTTGGGAACAAATGACACCAAGGAGTTAACACAGGACTTCAGGAGCAGACCCAGGCATCATGTATGGTTAAGGATACCGTCCTCCAGGCTACCTATGGTCCCAATCCAATCTTTACTGCCAAATTGTTCCATCTTCCTCTTCCTGTGGCTTTTATCTCAGCAGAAATTGTGCTGCTTCCTCTTTGTCTTGTGATCTGTGAACGTCAGTGTCATATGGAAAAACAATGCTATAAAAAACTTTCAACAGTTTCACAGGGAGGATTCAGTCCTCTCAGTACCTTCACGGGTTCTTTTTCTCTTCCATGAAACAAGGGAAAATGGAAACTGAGTCCTCCTCCATGTAGTCAGTCTTGGGTTTGGGTAGCTATGTTCTTCCTTGCAATGAGGGACCTCTGTAGAAGAGTTGTTTTGGACAGAGATGTGTCAGGAACTATGCCTCAGCGTCCTCTACTTAAATCAATCTTACCATCTCAAGTCTGAGGAGTAGCTCTTTACAGTCGAGTTGGAATAGCACGTGTTCACTTACAAATATGAGTAAGCCTGTGCCTGGGAAGATGATGGAACAGATTCCCCTAGAAGCTATGCTTAGGCACATGGAGGACAGGGAGGTGATTCAAGACAGCCAGCACAGCTTCGCCAACAGCAAGTCCTGCCTGGCCAAACTAATGGCCTTCTGTAATGGAGTGACTACATCAGTGGACAAGGGAAAAGCAATGGATGTCATCTATCTGGACTTCTGTAAGGCCTTCGACACGGTCTCCCATGAATAATGTGGTATTCTCTCTAAATTGGAGAGATATGGATTTGATGGGTGGACTGTTTGGTGGGTGAGGAATTGGTTGGATGGTTGCATTCAGAGGGTAGTGGTCAACAGCTCAATATGCAGATGGAGATCAGTGGCAAGTGGTGTCCCTCAGGGGTCCATACTGGGACCAGTACTGTTTAATATCTTCATCAATGACATAGACAGTGGGATCTAGTGCGCCCTCAGCAAGTTTGCAGATGACACCAAGCTGAGTGGTATGGTTGACAGGCCCAAGGGACGGGATGCTGTCCAGAGGGACCTGGACAAGCTTGAGAAGTGGGCCTGTGTGAATCTCATGAAGGTCAACAAGGCCAAGTGCAGGGTCCATACTCGGGTCGGGGCAACCCCTGGTATCAATACTGGCTGGAGGATGAAGGGATTGAGAGCAGCCCTGCAGAGAAGGACTTGGTGGTACTGGTGGATGAAAAGCTGGACATGAGCCGGCAATGTGCGCTTGCAGCCCAGAAGGCCAACCATATCCTGGGTTGCATCACAAGAAACGTGGCCAGCAGGCCAAGGGAGGTGATTCTGCCACTCTGCTCTGCTCTGGTGAGAGGAGGAGGAGAGCCACAAAAATGGTCAGAGGGATGGAACACCTCTCCTATGAGGACAGGCTGAGAGAGTTGGGGTTGTTCAGCCTGGAGAAGACAAGGCTGCAGGGAGACCTTATTGCAGCCTTTCAGTACGTAAAGGGGGCTTATAAGAAAGACAGGGACAAACTTTTTAGTAGGGCCTGTTGCGATAGGACAAGGGCTAATGGTTTGAAACTAACAAGAGGGTAGACTAGATATAAGGAAGAAATTTTTTTACAGTAAGAGTGGTGAAACACTGGACCAGGTTGCCCAGCGAGGTTGTAGATGCCCCAACCCTGGAAATACTCAAGGTCAGGTTGGACAGGGCTCTGAGCAACCCAATCTAGTTGAAGATGTCCCTGATCACTGCAGGGAGGTTGGACTAGATGACCTTTAAAGGTCCCTGCCAACCCAAACTGTTCTATGATCCTATGATTCTAAACATGTTCCCCCACTAACATAGTATCGAACTCAAGTTTAAGACAGAGTCATCAAAAAGACTTAATTTTAAATGTCTGCTGATTTGTAAAGACATCAGTTCAAAGGTAGCAAATACCACCAGTACCATAAGCAGCCAACCTTTAGTCTTGAAGAAGGGAAGAGAATCATAGGTCTTTACGTCTTTCTAACAAATACTGTAGACACAATTTTTTTAAACCAAGGACTGCAATCCCTGTGGGGGTCCACATGCTGTGACAGTATTCAGAATAAACTCTTCTGTGCTCTCACAAATTGTGTGAAACCAGTCCGTCTACTTCAGTTTGTGCTGCAAATTTCAGTTTTACCCAATTATTTAATATGAAAAACTTGGTTTTATTTTATTTTTCAGCACTCAGACAACTAATCATGTGGATGTTCATTTTTCTCACTGATTGGTAACCTGTTTCTAAGCATTACTTATACTAAAACTTCTTTATTTACTTCCAAACACTTCACCTTATTCACTTCCTTTCAAAGATTATACCAACAAATCCTTCTTATCTCTCATGTCTGTATCTGGAAATCATCTCTCTCTGCCTTCTCTCCCTTACTCAGCCAAATTGCACCTTAATACTGATCCAGTCAAACAACTTCATAGTTTCAACATCTGAAATATCTTTCTCTGGTTTTTTGTGTCATTCTCCAATCACCAAATCCAGTGCTTATGGATGTCTATTACTCATGCTGTACTGCATGTCTCGAGTTATGGCCACTCTCATTCTTCTACTTGTCCTTCCTCTACTACATCAGCTTCCCTTTTGTCATGGCTTTCTGGATGTGCGCTGCCAGAAGAATAAAAGATGTGCAAGGGTATGCTGGGAAGTAGAGCCAAGCCAGGAGTACAAACCTCTAGTACCTCAGCATAGGGCATGAGATTGGGTTTGTAATATGTGTGATGTTAAGATTTTGGGGTATTGTTGAATAGCACCACCATTCTTTGCTTATGAACCCTTGCCTAATTTTGTATCATTTCTCATCTCCTCTATTCTCAGTTTTCCATTAAGGACCTTGTGATTTCCTCTTGAGAGCTACTTACTTACAAAAAAGTTGTTTCCAGGATTATTACTTTTCTGGCCTTGTGATTTCTCTTACAGTACCCACTCCTATCTGTGACTATCCTACTTACTAATGGAGCTTATTTTTATATAGATTAGAGTCCTTGTGCATTTCATAAGTCCTTAAAGCATCAGAGAAACACTCTGTCAGAGACGTTAGTTACAATTGAGTTACTGCATATGTTAGTAAATATGCAGTAACAATTGAGTACTGCATGTGTTAGTAAATATGACTGTTTGAGTCTCACCTTGCCTGCCTGTTCCTGTTCACTCTCATGGTATATGAGTGTTCAGTAAACAACAAAAGTGAAAGATTAAATAGTCCTCTAAGTTTGTGGAAAGACAGGTTTTGGTCAAGCTCGTCATTGCATAATTCTGCACATTTTATTTGTAAGTTGTATTTTCATTTCTCATGGAAGATGTTGCTAGGAAAAACTTTTGCCTTCTCATGTCTGAATCAGATCCTCCAGGCAGCTAATACTGCACTCAAATGTGACACAATTTAGTAGTTGCTGTAATATTGGCTTTGATTTAAATTTTTCTTTTTGGCCTAAGGTTACGTGTAAGCCAGAGCTTCATGCTGCCACAGAGCAAAAGATTTAACATATAGGCAGATTGTCCTTTAAGTTTCAGCTGTCTTAGGACACGTGCAATGAAAGGATACAGACAAGCCTTGGAGCACAGATCAGATCCCTCCCATGGAAACAGAAAGGATGATGTGTTGCAGTTTTAGCCTGAATGGGTAGGAGAGACAAGGGTGGAAAGACACCTGAATGTGGGAAACATGGTGATAGGAGAGTAACAACCATCCTGAGGAAAAGAAAAAGTGCCGGAGGCAGGGTGTAACAGGAACCAGCTGTGATTTCAAACACTTATTGAATCAAACCTCCTCCAGCATAGCCCTGTGGTGGAGCTCGGGGACCAGGGAGGTCTCTTGAGGAATGATGGTGAATGATCCAGCCAGGAGACAATGAAGATTTCAAGGCTTGCCTGTATTTCATTAGAAAGTTGAGCAAAATCAGCACATTTCCTGGGAAATAGTTCTATATTGATGAACCAGCATTTTCTGTAAGAAGGCAAATATTCTGTTGACAGTTTTGACCAGCTCTATTTTCAGCATCAAAGGGATCTTGTGCTACTTCTCTCTGTCATATCCACTCTGGTCCTTGATGCAAGAATTGTCATCTATAGTTATATTTGCACATTGCCTGCAACAATGACTAGAGGCCATAGACTACAGCACAAATAGGCATAGAAATCAAGATACCTAAGGTATTTTCATTTCCATGCTTATTTAATTGATGCCCCCTCTAACTAATGCTGCCAGAAATTGATACTGTCACATCACAGATCAGTCCCAAACAAGTGAACCATATGCAACATTCCATATTATTTTTGTGTTGCTGGCACAGAAATATATTAGAGCAAAACCTCAAATTGTCAAATGTAGATAGTTTGTACCCAAGGAAAGCATAATCACAAGTGGTGACACTGCCCTCCTCTCTTTTGTGGTGAAGCTGATTTAAATTTAAGTTTAGTTCACTCTTTTTAATTTATTTCTCCTTTTAATTTTCTCTTTTCATATAGGGGAAATTATGATCTTACAAAGCTGACATTAAATGATCAAACAATATTGAACAACCTAATGAAAATCTTAAGCAAAAGTCACTGTGAATTAGGTATTTGCTAAACTGACAACACAAGCCTTTGTAAACCTGATATTGTTCTTATGTAAACTCATGAATGGAGACTTTCTCAAATAAATTACTTAATAACATCAGAGAGTCATTGGCTGTGTAAATATATCCCAGGGGCACATACTAAGAATCCTGAATTTAAATGTTCAATAGAACTTCATATTTGTCACCTTTACTAACGAGTTTTTCCTTATGAAATCATTATTAACATGAAAAAGTTAAATTTTGTATCTAATTTCTTGAATTAATGCTGTTTGAAGACCCTAAGGGTTTGAAAGTTCTTTCACTGGAATTCATCATTTACATAATTTTCATAGCCCCAACACTTTGCTCTCAACTATGAATGCACATTGTGATTTTTTTACACATTAAGGCATAACTTCTATTTTTCTCTACACAAAACAATTAACAGAAGTATAACAGGTAATAAACATTTTTAATCTTTAATGTTATATTAATAGTGAAGTGCCATATTTCATGCTTTCACAACAACACTGCCTGCTGAATGATGCCTTTCTGGTTCCTCACTATGAAGATATTTGATTAGAAAAGGAAAAACAATTGAGTTATTTGAGATCAGTGGACCTTTCTATCATTTCCTGCTTGAGCTACTTGTGAGTGCACAGCAGCATGGCTAGACTTTTAAGCAGACCAGACAGTATTTTCTCAACTCTACATCGTCATAGTTCAGCCATGATCTAGGGATGACATGTTTACTTGTTGTATTTCCTTTTGTTTGTTAATATAGCTTATTAGATAGGAATTTTATTCTTTTCATAAGCCTAGACTTTGGACACCAGTGCAACACAGCTTTTGACCAAAAGGTCTCTTGATGTTCACCTCTCCTCTGCCTACTGTTACTGATAATAATTTTTATTACTGCAGGTCTTTGTGAACTCAGGGTCTTGGACATATGGTAGGCATAAGACAAAGACGTAGGACAGACCCAAACCTGAAAAATGCTACCAAATTAGTGGCAAAGATAGGCCTAATACCTGGGTGCTTTGGGTTTAGCATAACAATTGCAATGGAAACATGACAGCTCAGAGAGTATTTTGAATGGAAAAGCTGAACTTAGCTCTGTGTTGAAGCTAAACTTATTTGACAACAACTGATTCCATCCAGTGATTTGCAACAGACTAAAAATCAATTTTACATTGTAGACATATCCACTGTTCCCCAGTTTAACAATGTGCATGATATTTTTTTATTATTATTAGTCCTGTCTATGCACAGTGAAAAGGCTAAAGCAAATGATGCAATCTGGTTTGTGCCAATTTTTTTATTAGGGTTCAATGTGAGATTAGGATTCTGCTTTTAGGTATACACTTTTCATCCAGTTACAGGTATCTAAAAAGATATTGCACCCACGTAAGATTCACTCACTCTACTGATTGCCTCTCCATTGGCTGTGATGGGAACTTACACACCTAATGCACCAATTACTGCTATATTTTTGACATTTGAAGTCTAAATCTGGAGCCAAATGTGACCCTTTGAGTTTGATTCATTTGCCCGTACACTCATGTCTAGTGCTATTTGAGAAGCCTAGTGTCATGTTCCCATATAATAAAAGAATTAACACTACCTTCTTGCAACAGCCCCTGGAAGTAGTTTATCCTACCCCAATTCAAAATGGAGAAGCAGCTTCATAAATTTAAACAGAACACAGTTTAGCTTGCATTGCTAAATTCAGTGCAGTACGGTGAATACTGATGTTTTTCTTAAGCCAGCCTATTGTGCCTCAGATTTCCTCCAATCTTTTGTAAAGTTTCTGTAAACACACACTCTTATTTCTCTGTAGTAGGAAAAACACATATCTGTGTGGTTTCTCCCTAGTCACAAAATGTCTAGAAAGAGCTTCTAGGTGCATTATCTAAATTCCTATTATTTTCCAACAGAAGTTTCAAGTGTCATGTTACATTTTAATGTTGCTGTTCTTCCCACCCAGGGACAGTACCAAAGCATCTCAGGGATGGAAAAAAAGATAAACAATCTTAAAGATATTGTTAATGATGAAAACCAGATGTTACAACTTTTAGTGAACAGTGCTTGATGTAGAAAAGGGCTTAAATCAAATACTGAAACAGAATGAACCCAATGAAACCCTGTAAGTCTATCTTCCGACCACCAGCAGCTTCCTTGCAAACACTGTCCCACATTTTCTCTCTAGACAAATCACTCTGCTTGACATAATGGAGAAAGTCCAGTATGTGTGATCAACTGTGTACAGTTTTAAATTTCCTACAAATCATGTTAGTTGCTTGACAATATGTGAAACTGTAGGAATTAGCCATACTAAAGTTATTCATTTTGGACTCCAAATGAACAACCTCAGAACAGCTTGTTGGAAGGCCTGGCACTTAGCTACAATCAAATTTGATGATGACTGGTAATGTACATGTCAAAATGATGTCAGCCGTTTGAGGCTGCTCGCTACCAACCTTTCCTTTCCATGAGCCAAATCACTGCCCAGACGCTCGTAGAGGCTTGTTATTACCATAACGCCAACATTTTATCCAGGTTAAAATGTGGTTTTGCTATTGATCCAAACACACACTAAGCCACTGGAAAACTTTATCAGGGAGTGTTATGCTGCTCATGAATGCCAAAATTCAACTGGCTCAGAATTTTTACGGATTTTGAGCCATTTGCTGTGTCCTAACTCACTATGTTGTAAATTCTGGTTTATAACATATGAGACATTAAATGAATCCAGATGCTTGGGTTTGCTTTTTTCCTTGCTTTTGCATGGCCATTTCCAATAGCCAAACCCCCAAACCAGCACTTACCAAAGACTCCCACTGATTTCTGCAGGTTCTCAATGCAGCCATTGGAAAACCTGCACTTGACATCCATTGCCCTGCTGAGATTCCAGCCAATGTTCTCACTCTGTGCTGATGTGCTCTTCAGATATAATTGTTTGTCTCTGATTCGCAGTATCTCTTAGTAACCCGGGCACTCTCCTTCTTGATTTGTTCCAGTGACAATGGGCACAAATTGAAAAAAAAGCACTTATAAAACTCAAATTAAAACATGTAACTCAAATCTTCATGCCAAGCAAGGTTTGACTGGCTCTAAATAAAAACTATCTGGACTGATTTTAGGATTTTAAGAAAATACATTGTTGCCCTGTAAACTAAAGCTATGAAAAATATGACTAATGGTACCAGGACAACAGGAGCTACATATTCCCATCTGTTTATCTGTTCTAGCTTGAATACCGCAGGGATACATTCTATTCCACTACTCTTATGGCACTAACTTTAAGTTTTTGGATGTAAGCTTTATCTATCTACCCATCAGAGGATCTTGAAGGCATACCAAACTTGTGTTTCACTGAATCATTCCTCTATTTTCAGCTTTTTTAATTATATATATTAGACATCAGATTGGAAAAAAAAAATCTCGTTTATTAAAATTTCTTTCAATGTTGTAATTTTCTTTTTTGCACACCAGTATCTTGTGATTTTACTTCTAAGAAATATACAGTTCTCAGGAATATTTTACTGATTGGTGCAGAATTGTGTCCTAAGTTGGAAGGGAATATTTATGAATAGAAAACAACTTTGATTTTTCTCTGTTGTCTGCCTGTGACTTTGACTTTCCTTTCCTTAGTTTGTGTACACAGTAAACATTCCCGTGTGTATCAGGTTTGCGAGGCAAGGTTTCGGTAGTGGGGGAGTACAGGGGTGGCTTCTGTGAGAAGCTGCTAGAAACTTCCCCTATGTCCAATAGAGCCAATGCCAGCTGGCTCCAAGATGGACCCACCACTCGCCAACGCCGAGCCCATCAGTGACAGTGGTAGTGCCTCTGGGATAACATATTTAAGAAAGGAAAAAAAAAAAAAAAAAAACAAAACAGGACACAAACTGCAGCTGGAGCGAGGAGTGAGAATTTGTGAGAGGAGCGACTCTGCAGACACCAAGGTCAGTGCAGAAGGAGGGCAGGAGGTGCTCCAGGCTCCGGAGCAGAGATTCCCCCACAGCCCATGGTGCAGCCCATGGTGAGGCAGCTGTGCCCCTACACCCATGGAGGTCCATGGTGGAGCAGAGATCCACCTGCAGCCCGGGGAGGACCCCATGCCAGAGCAGGGGGATGTGCCTGAAGGAGGCTGTGACCCCGTGGGAAGCCCGTGCTGGAACAGTCTGCTCCTGGCAGGACCTGTGGCCCCATGGAGAGAGGAGCCCAGGCTGGAGCAGGTTTGCTGGCAGGGCTTGTGACCCCGTGGGGGACCCACGCTGGAGCAGTCTGCTCCTGAAGGGCTGCACCCCGTGGAAGAGACCCACGCTGGAGCAGTCTGCTCCTGAAGGACTGCACCCCATGGAAGGGACCCACGCTGGAGCAGTTCATGAAGAACTGTAGCCCGTGGGAAGGACCCATGTTGGAGAAGATCATGGAGGACTGTCTCCCGTGGGAGGGACCCCACACTGGAGCAGGGGAAGAGTGTGAGGAGTCCTCCCCTGAGGAGGAAGGAGCAGCAGAGATGATGTGTGATGAACTGACCCCAACCCCCATTCCCAGTCCCCCTGCACTGCTTGGGGGGAGGAGGTAGAGAAAATTGGGAGTGAAGTTGAGCCTGGGAAGAAGAGAGGGGTAGGGGGGAAGGTGTTTTAAGATTTGGTTTTATTTCTTGTTACCCTACTCAGTTTTGATTGGCAATAAATTAAACTGATTTTCCCCAAGTCGAGCCTGTTTTGCCTGTGATGATAATTGGTGAGTGATGTCCCTGTCCTTATCTCGACCCATGAGCTTTTTCATTCTATTTTCTCTCCCCTGTCCAGTTGAGAAGGGGAGTGATAGAGTGGCTGTGGTGGGCACTTGGCATCCAGCCAGAGTCAACTCACCACACCATGTCATTTATTGTCACCATTGTGGTTTCTATTGTATGACATATATTTTCTCTTTCTTCTATTCAGAAAAGAGAAGATGGACTGTCAGGAAATGTTCCTTTTATTCTTATCCTGCTTTATTTTGATAGTATGTGAGTTCATATTGTTGCAGTGGTTTTTTGCCGATTTGAATTGCTGAAAAAGGTACTTAGTGCATAGAATAAGCTTGTACATTAATTAAAGAGAGAGAATCTCAAGCTATTTAACTTAATAAGGAGAAGTTGACTGACTTGTTCACAGCCTAATACTTGCAGAGGGAAGAATTTCTGATAGTCATTGACTCTTTAATTTAGCAGAAAAATATATAACAAGATCCAGGCAATGGAAGTTGATGCTTGACAACTTCAGAGGTAGAAATAAGATACTCAGAGTGTAATTAGCCATCACAACTTTCCTACAGATGTGTTAGATTCTTTGCTGCTTGCAGTTTTGAAGTCTTAAAAATCTTCTGACAAAATTGGAATATTCCGATAGATTTTACTGCCTGGTTGTGATGCTCGGCTGACATTCCTGATGTATATTGTGTAGAAGAGCAAGCAAGTGCTTTTACAACAAGCCTTGTTGGTTTTCACCTACATTTATAGGAGAATGTTGTTAATTCCTTCAGTTGTCTCTATCACATCTTCCATATGGCAGGACTGCAGTCTTGTGCTTTGTGTGCAAGGCCTCCATTGAAGTTCTGGTTTGCATTCCTATAGGGTGCAAATGATACAGGATCAATAATAATAATAATATTTAACAGGATGAATAGCCTAGAATGTGCAGGTAACTGTAATACTGCACAGTACCAAGACACAGATGCCTTCTCCTAGACAGTTTGACCTTGACAAAGTATGATCTGTACTCCAAGAGACTGATTAAAATTAGACTACGAATGTGTATTTGATTCCTAGATGGAAAGGCCCTAGTAATAACAGCCTCTACTCATGGCAAAAACAGTGGCATGTTTGCACCATACTCTTTAGGAATGGGATTCAGGTCAGCAGATTAGACATCTAATTTGAACCAGTTCTCAAGTTATGCCAAAATATTCTTCATACCATCCACAGAGAAGGGCTTCCAGATAGAGGTTCTGTCTATCTAAATTTAAGTTTTATATCAAAGTCCTAGGCCCAAATCAACTTCTGAAACAGCCTGTTTCTCCTCTTTAACTGAGTAACAATTCTAAGAAGACATTAAATCCTTAACTTAGGTAACTACTTAGGTTTCAGGAAAAAACTTTATAGTAGACCTCTGATGACCTTCCAAAATTACAACTTCCTATTTGCATTTTTCTCCCTAAATACTTATGAGTGCTGTCTAGCCACAACATCTGACAACTTTTCTTTCCCTCTTTAAACCCACATTCTTCTTAGGTAAGGTAGTTCTTTTAAAAAATCTTGGAGGGATTTGTCAGACTAACTATAGGCCTCTTGGGACAATCATCCTCAATTCCCTTCATAGGAAAAAAAAAAATGTTGTTTGTAAGTCATGATTCATCTCCTGTAATGTACTGCTACATATGAATTGCATTCTAATGATGCCTATTTTTCCCTGTAACCACAAAGTCAGCCTAAGGAAATTAGTTAGGGTTTGGATACTGACACTGTAGATGTCTGAAGTTAGGTCAGGTGAACCTTCCAAGGGTTGTCATGTCAAGCTGCTTCTTCTGGTCAAATTAACAAGGGTTGAACAGAACAAGATGTAACTCAGTAACATTTCAGAAGACATCCCAGAATAGCAATAAATTAGTTTTTTAATGTATTGCATGCCTCATTCATTTGTTATATTAATACAGGCAAAAAAGCTTGTGTTACACAATAGCAAAAAAATTGAAATAAATTTTGTACACACTGTACAGAACAGTTCTCCTGAATAAACCTTTAATATGAAAATAACACATCATATGTGAAATGTCGTCAGTATTTCTGGTGATCAGACCAGAACATGCTGATTATGCTTTGGAGTGCATACATGACATTTGGGTACCTAGCTGACATTTTAAATCATTGAATGGTAGGAACCCACATCCCATCCTTCTTGCTGAAAATGTGCTCCCAGGGTTCATATCCTGGAAGGTCCTGGATCATAGGTATAACAAAAAATAGTTGAGGAGAAAGGAAAAATATGTTATCCATAAGGTCATACAGCTTCTTTTCATTGTGAGAGAATAGGTTTTTAAAGTCAGCAAAGGATTTGGAAGAGAATGTCAAAGCTTTCAGGGCAGAGATTACTTTTTCAATAGGGAGCTGGAGTTGGGCAAAATGGAGGTATTGAAGATTGTTAGGTTTAGAGCCACAGGCATTACTACTATCCTGATACAACCAAGAGAAAGAGAAGGATGCTAGAGAATGAAAGGAAAACATAAACAAGTCCTAGGACAAACATTATTACTCATTGTCCTTTACCAGGAAAGAGGTTAGAGTGAACGATAATCTCAAATACCTCCGGTCTCCCATCAAAGGAAAATGGAATTTTATACCCATTCTTTTTTTTAAACTACAGTTCCATTCTTTTTCCAGACTGACATGAAACGCTTCCCTCTATGTTCTACTTTGTTCCAAAAGTCAGCTTAGAGGGGGACAGGTAAGAGTGGTGTCACATGTATGATGAGTATTGGGGTCTATATCTCAACAGCAGCTGCAGAGCGCTCTTTCCTATTGTGAACCTATTATCATAGAATCATAGAATGCTTTGGGTTGGAAGGGACCTTGAGAGATCATCGAGCCTAACCCCCCTGCAGTAAGCAGGGATTGAACCTGTGAACTTGGCGTTATTATGCAAGTAGATACTCTGCATCAAAGTATGACTGTCCTGGTTTTGGCTGGGATAGAGTTAATTTTCTTCCCAGTAGCAGGCATAGTGCTGTGTTTTGGGTTTAGTAGGAGAAGAATGCTGATAGCACACTGATGTTTTCAGTTGTTGCTGAGTACTGCTTATGCTAGTCAAGGACTTTTCAGCTTCCCATGCTCTGCCAGGTGCACAAGAAACTGGGAGTGGACACAGCCAGAATAGTTGATCCAAACTGACCAAAGGGCTATTCCATACCATATGACGTCATACTCAGTATATAAACTGGGGGGGAGGGGTTGGCCGGGGAGCAGTGATCGCTGCTCGGGAACTGTCTTGAGTATCGGTCGGCGGGTGGTGAGCAATTGCATTGGGCATCACTTGCTTTGTATATTGTTATTATTATTATTATCATTATTATATTGTTATTATTATCATTACTATTTTACTTTATTTCAATTATTAAATTGTTCTTACCTCAACCCAGGAGTGTTTCTCACTCTTACTCCTCCGATTCTCTCCCCCATCCCATCGGGGTAGGGGGAGTGAGTGAGCGGCTGCGTGGTGCTTAGTTGCTGGCTGGGGCTAAACCACAATGATGAGTATTGGGGTCTATATCTCAACAGCAGCTGCAGAGCGCTCTTTCCCATTGTGAACCTATTATGCAAGTAGATACTTTGCATCAAAGTATGACTGGCTCATCTTATTGCAACTTTAAGATCTTTCACTACTTATGCCTTGAAAACAAGTTAATTTAGTTCAACTCCATGATTCTGAATGGGTTATCAGGAGTAAGTGGCTTTGAATTTTAGTCTTTATACAGTTGCAGAGGAAAATCTTCATAAGGGTTGGCTCTACTAAGTAAACACAACATGAAATCCAGCTGTGAGTTTCTCTGTAGGTTTGGCTGTTTGTTGAAAACACCTTTTGAAGTTCTCAGATTCATACCCTATCACACCAAAAAGCAACACCAGGTAGGGTCTCTTGGCAATGTTCATGTAGTTGCTAATAGGACTCTAATGTACTTGGTAATAAGGATTCCTGGAAACTGTAAAGTTGTTAGATACAATTCTCAAATGGTGGAATTCTGTAGATTAACTATTTGCATTTTATTTCCACCAACCTGAGATAAAATTTCACACTGTTCAGATAAGATTGCATTTGTATTCAATCAGATTGCATTTTTACCCAAAACAGAAACAGAAAAAAGACCATTTCCTATCGTGAATCTTGTCACAACAATTTGTAGTTGGCCCATTTCTAGGTTTTATTTTCTTAGAATGCATCAGAGCTACCAGTCTGGGACATAGGAAAATGTAATTGAGCTTGAAATGTCATCTTGATAGCAAGTGATACAGTTAATTCTGTTGGTAAATGTTGTGCAGTGCTAATTGCTAAGTCTAAATTTAACAATTAGTTTAGAAAATCTGAAGTGTAATTTATAATGGGATATAAGCTGCAAGCTCCAGCTTGTACTGGCTTTTTTATTATTATTACTTATACCACTTTAGGAGAATGCAGCTGAAGAATTTTAACCAAGAATCAAGATGCATGCCTAATTTAACATGAACCAAATTTGACTATACATCTAGTAAATTTGCTATGGTTGCAGAACATGTTCTAACAAATTTTCATTAACTTATTTAAAATTTTCATTGATTTTGCCTACCACAGAAGTTGGTTGGTACTGTTTCATGTGTTTTCTATCATTTTAAAGAGGAATGTTGCTATATTTCAGCATCTGGGGTTTTGAAACCTGGAATTATTCACACAGATTTTTACATTGGACATTCTGAAACACAAAAACCTTTGAGATAATAAAATATTGTCAACAGGAAATAAACTGGAGATGGTAAAATTGAATCCTATTTTCCTCACACTACAATATTTTATATTGCAGAATCACGGGATAGTTGCAGTTGGAAGGGACCTCTAGAGACCATCTAGTCCAAATCCATGGCTCAAAGTGGAGTCAACTAGCATAGGTGACCCAAGATTATGTCCAGACAGGTTTTGACTTTCTCCAAGGATGGAAACCCCACAACCTCTCTGAGCAACCTGTTCCAGTGTTTGGGCACGCTCACAGTAAAAAAGTATAAATGGAATTTCCTGTATTTCAGTGTGGGCCCATGGCCTCTTGTTCTGCCACTGGGCACTGCCAAGAAGAGTCTGGCTCCTACTCATCAGTTATTTATACATACTGATGACATCTTCTTGAGCTTTCTATTCTCCAGGCTAAAACAACCCCAGCTCTCTCAGCCTCTCCCCATTTAACAGGTGCTCCAATCCCTTAAACATCGTCATGGCCCTTTTCTGGACTTGTTGCAGTACATACATGCCTGTCTTGTACCAGGAAACACAGAGCTGTGCACAGAACTCTCTTACGAGGGCTGAGCACAGGGGAAGGATCATGGAACAGATCCTCCTAGAAGCTATGCTAAAGCACATGGAGGACAGGGAGGTGATTCAAGACAGCCAGCATGGATTGACCAATGGCAAGTCCTGCCTGACCAGCCTAGTGGCTTTCTATGAAGGAGTGACTGCATCAGTGGACAAGGGAAAAGCAATGGGTGTCATCTATTTGGATTTCTGTAAAGTGTTCGACACAGTCCCCCACAACATTCTTCTCTCTAAATTGGAGAGATATGGGTTTGATGGGTGGACTGTTTGGTGGATAAGGAATTGGCTGGATGGTCGCATCCAGAGGGTCATGGTCAATGGCTCGATGTCCAAATGGAGGCCGGTGACAAGTGGAGTCCCTCAGGGGTCCATACTGGGACCGGTGCTGTTTAATATCTTCATCAATGACATAGACAGTGGGATTGAGTGCACCCTCGGCAAGTTTGCAGATGACACCAAGCTGAGTGGTGCAGCTGAACCGCCAGAAGGATGAGATGTCATAAAAAGGGACCTAGACAAGCTGGAGAGGTGGGCCTGTGTGAACCTCATGAGGTTCAACAGGGCCAAGTGCAGGGTCCTACACCTGGGATGGGGCAACCCCCGATATCAATACAGGTTGGGGGATGAAGGATTGAGAGCAGCCCTGCGGGGAAGGACGTGGGGGTACTGGTAGATGAAAAGCTGGACATGAGCCGGCAATGTGCGCTTGCAGCCCAGAAAGCCAACCATATCCTGGGTTGCATCACAAGAAGCATGGCCAGCAGGTCGAGGGAGGTGATTCTGCCTCTCTGCTCTGCTCTTAAGAGACCCTACCTGCAGTATTGCATCCAGCTCTGGAGCCCTCAGCACAAGGACATGGACCTGTAGGAGCAGGTCCAGAGGAGGCCACAAAAATGATCCGAGGCTGGAGCACCTCTCCTATGAGGAAAGGCTGAGAGAGTTGGGGATGTTCAGCGTGGAGAAGAGAAGGCTGCGGGGAGACCTTATTGCAGCCTTTCCATACTTAAAGGGGGCCTACAGGAAGGATGGGGAGAGTCTTTTTAGCAAGACCTGTTGTGACAGGACAGGAAACAATGGGTTTAAACTAAAGAAGAATAGATTTAGACTGGATATAAGGGAGAAATTTTTTACAATGAGGTTGGTGAAGCACTGGCACAGGTTGCCCAGAGAGGTGGTGGAGGCCCCATCCCTGGCAATATTCAAGGTCAGGTTGGATGGGGCTCTGAGCACCCTGATCTGGTTAAAGCTGTCCTTGCTCACTGCAGGGGGGTTGGGCTAGATGACCTCTAAAGGTCCCTTCCAACCCAAAGCATTCTGTGATTCCATGATTCTATGATTCCTCGACCTGCTGGACACACTCTGCTTAATGCAGCCAAGGATGCAATTGGCCCTGTTTGCCACGAGGGTGCATCACTGGGTCGTGGACAACTTACCTGGAGTCCCACAGGACGCCCAGGTCCTTCTTTTCTAAGCTGCTTTCCAAACGATTTCAACCCCAGCATGTACTGGTATGTGGAATTGTTCCTCCCCATGTGCAGGATTTTGCATTTCCCTTTGTTACCTTCATGAGGTCCATGTTGGCCCATTTCTCCAACTTGCTGACGTTCCTCTGAATGGCAGCACAGCCATCTGGTGTATCCATCTCTCCTCCCAGTTCAGTATTACTTGAAACTTGTTGAGGGTGCACTCTGTCCCATTACCTAGGTCATTAATTAAGTTACTACACAGCACCGGCTCCAGTATTAACCCCTGGGGCACTCCACAAGTGACTGGCCTCCAGCTGAACTTTGTATTCCTGATCATAACCCTTTGAGCCTGACAGTTCAGCTAGCTGTCAGTCTACCTCATTGTCCACTTATCTAGCCCGTATCAGCTTGTTTATGAGGATGTTATGGGAGACACTGTCAAAAGCCTTACTGAAGTTGAGATAAACAACATCCGCTGCTCTCTCCTCACCCACTGCACTAGTTGTTTCACGGTAGGTTTTCTGGCTAGTTAAGCATGATATCCCTTTTGTAATTCCTTACTGACTGCTCCCAAACACCTTCTTGTCCTTCATGTGTTTCAGAAAGGTTTCCAAAATTATTTATCCCATCACCTTCCAAAGGACTGAGGTAAGGCTAACCAGCCTGCATTTCCATGGATCCTCCTTCTTGTCCTTCTTGAAAATAGGAGTTGCATTTGCTTGCTTTTGTCCTCAAGAGCCTTTCCCAATCACCATAACTTTTTGAAAGCAAGTGAGATTGTAAGGATATTGGCCAGTACTCATGGGTGCATCCCATCAGGTCCCACAGACTTGTGTGTGTCCAGTTTGTTTAAATATTCCCTAACCTGATCCTCTCCCACCAAGGGTAAGCCTTCCTTGCTCCAGACCTTCCCTGTGGTCTCAGGGACCCAGGACTCCTGAAGACTGATCTTACCAGTAAAAACCAAGGCAAAGAAGGCATTGAGTATGTCAGCCTTTTCCATCTCCTTTGTCATCAGACACCCTCCCTCATTCAGCAATGGGACTGCATTTTCCCCAGTCTTCCTTTTGCTGCTGATGTATTTCTAGGAATACCAACGTGAGGTTTCATGACAGCTTTCCTCAGATGTCCCAAAGCACTTCTGTAGCTTGGGTTTGCTGCTTGTCTTACAACCTGGAGTCATGGTAGCCAGGAGCTTCCACTTCCAAAAATATTTTATTAATCACATCAGAAGAAAACTGTAACCCTTCTTCACCAAACACACTGTTAAGACCTTGAACTTCAATTATACCTGTATTCTTACACATTCATTTTGACATGTGCTTTTTAGAAAACTCAATGTTTTCCAAAAATCTGTGTTCCTTTATCTGTTTCAAATCTAGCATTGCAAATCATGTTATTCTTGAATCTATCAAACTTATTAATTTACCCAAATTTATATCTATCTATGCATGGAAAAAAGCTTTCCACTAACTGATACTATAGCCAAGATTCAGCTGTGTCTTTGGAGCACTGCTAATTTGCAAAAATGATAAAAATTATGAAAGTTGTAGCTACTTAACTACAACAATATGCAGGGTGTACTTAAGTTTTCATTTCAACAATGCTTTTGTTTCTTTTTTTTGTTTTCCACTTATGTTTCATTTCTTCTAATTTCTGTCTCCCTCAAGTATGCAAATCTGCAGTTAGTCACCCTTTTCTGTTCAGATCTTCAGATACAGTAGTGTAGAGTTTTGTCATTGGCAATAAACACAACCTGGTTTCCCAAGTTACACAACCCTGAAAAGACTCACTTTTGAGCAAGGCAAGATCCTCAGCTAGTATAAACTGCTATGTTTCATTGAAGTGTGACTTGCACTGGCTGAATATTTGGTTCCAAAAGCTCCTTTTGATGTCAGTGAACTTCTTATTGTCATCCCTATGGAATGTGGAACATTTCACCCATGCCATAATCTTTTAGGTAGAACCAAGAGAAGAATTTTCCTCGCCAAGAGAGTATTACAGAAGAGACAGAACACATTAACTGCTTTTTAAGCTATAAAATGTTGTTACAGAACAGTCACTGTTTTAGCATGAGGGAAAATAATGACTGAAAGAATGGTCACATAGTAAATAATTTTCAGCCCACTGAAAGATCATTCTCGCTTTCTGACAACAGCCCAAAGATGATACAAAAACTTGAGACTGGTAGTGACAGCTTGATATTCTTTTGCACTGCCCCAGCTTAGAAAGTGTAATTTTCCTGTCATATAAAAATATCTGAATGACAACAAGGCAATATTGTAGTTCAGCACCCTGCTTAGTATTGACCTTCGGTATGAATTACCAGTTCACTACTATGAGGAGGCAGTTACGTGTCTTCTCTTCCACTTAACCTTTCTTTACATGAAACAATTCAGGTTCCCCGTGTCTTCCATAAGTCCTCCTGAGCATAGTATGCAGAGCACCACAAAAACTCAAGTGACATTAATGACTATTACCCTGGGTTCTCAAAGGATGGGAGGGGAGTGATGAACTGAAATGTGCCTCACACAACCACAATAGCAATGGCAGAGAGAGGAGAGCGATTTAATCTTCTTTTTAGCTGTAGGATGTGCTTAATGAATTTAAACCAACACATATAGTGACTTATCTAGGCCTGTGTAGTTTTTTTCTTTCAGTAGCAGGTTTGCAATCTGACATTCTTCCTTCTGAATGAAAAGAAAATAGGTTAAATGGAGTCAAAATGTTACTCTGCTAAAGATGCAGAGACTTGCATCTGTCACAGTACCTGTTTCATACCAGTCTTGTGCAGGTTTGTTGTGGCATTCACATTACCAAACTGAAAGTAACACACATCTTTTACACTTTTGTTGTAGGAATAGTGACACCTTGCCAGACTACTGAAAGCTAGGTGAATTAAATGAGCCTAAAAGCAATAAACTATATACTTTACCCTATAATCACTGAAATGAACAAGATTATATTTCCAGCCATTTTCAGAGATTAAGGTTAGCTCCAAGCATTAAGAATGACTTTTAGTGTTCTCTTCGTACAGTACCAAAGGCACAATAAATTAAGTAAGTTACTACGGTTCATAAAATCATTGTAAATGAAATACATCTCAGTTGATATAAATGAACTCAGTTAGGATTTTATATAACTAAGATGAGTCTTTAAATGATGAGTAATATTTCTGTCTTTTATTAGTTGAACTAGAGAAGGTTTTTACCTTGCATTTGTGAAGAGACAGTTAAGACAACTTCCAGGCTTCTCATCAAATGGATTTAGAAGCTTTCACGTCAAAAAGGAAGAGAGGCAGATGGCCAGCAGAGTTCATCAGGTCAATTTTATAAGGGTTACAGAGAGGTAGCTTCAGTGTCAATAAAGCTTTAAGCACTGGGCATTAGAAATGTCATCAATTTATTGACATGAAGTGCCCAGCAAGAATTTTAATTGTTGGCATATAGAAGAAGGGACACAAAAATGCTGAAGATATAGATGCAAAACAGGCAAAAGGCAAGGAGTGAAAGTGGATACAACTGTCAGCTTCTGAGCAGTTCTTATGTAAAAGAAAATACTAAAAATATTTTTCACATTTTATCCTTCAAAACCAAAGCAATATTAAACAGATGTGTTCAATAAAACCACAGAGAATTCACAACTAATAATGTACAATTTGTCCAAGCCCTGGTATGAATCCTGTCACTGCTAGCTGCAAAGCTCTTATGCCTCCATGTATTCTTACTGCTTTTTAAAGCAATCCGGACTTGAAAGCAATCCAAAGCTACATTGTTACGTTGTAAATTGATGTACATCAGCATTAAACCAGTCATTAGTGTGAAGGAAACCAGGAGAAGACAGGGAAGACATAAATTATTCAGCATACAGGGAGACCATTTTTCCATATGCTTCCATTTTTAATATAAAAAATAAATGTGTGCATACATACACGCACCCACACATACAGAAACTTTCTATGAACCTTTCAAGTTTGAGCATCTTTGAAAGTAATATCATACAGATATAATCCAAATGTTTAGTCCAATTCTCTGCACAATGGCATGATTGTAAATAGACTATCTTTCATATTTGGTGACTAGAGGGACCGAAAAATATGCTGTCTGGCTATGACTAATAGGTAACCCATGGTGAGGTTTTCCAGCCTCTCAGGTTTTGACCTGTTGATTTTATTAAGAACAAAATTTGCCTAAAATTAAGTACTTTTCACAATTTTAGCCATCCCATTTGTGTTCATCTCTTTTATGTCTTTTAATAAGTATCTTAGATGCTGAGCAAATACTCGGCAACATTACAGAGAAATTAGTTTTGGAACTGGTAACCAGTCTTAACATAGCCTGGCATAGAACTGGAAAATAGCAAAACTATACCCTTTAAAAGGGGTGTCTTATAATCCTAGGGAGTACCAAGAGGAAAAAAAAAAAAAATCCTCTTCTGTATTAAAGAAATAGAAATCATTTTTTTTTAAAATCTAATTTCTTTTGCAATTTTATCTGTATTTAATGTACAAGAAGCACTGAGTGAAAACTTACGTTGAACCAGGCATTGTCATTTTCCAATTTTTAATCAATAATAGGAAATTTTTGCATATATTTCTGATGCTGTAATGGAACATTTATGAAGCTGTATCCGTCCACCCCCACTTGCATGAAATATTTGTGGTCCTATCATGAGTCACAAACCTCAGAATTTAAATCTGGAACACATGCTTCCTAATAGCCTGTCTTTAATAATGTATCTGTGTTCCTAATCAATGTGAGTGAAATGTTTTCATAATTTAATAATAAAGTGGGTACATTCAGAATTTTGAACAGGTGAGGATAAATCATGTTTGCCTGTGAATAACAGCTTTTATCATTTACACAGTGGGATCATAATGTATTCTTTCAATCTGCACCAAAGGTAGTAGCAGGAAGCAATTTTATAGATTTCTTGGTAATCTGAGCTGATGTTATACCTGTTACAGGACACTTCCAATAAAATAGAAACACAGCAGGATGAAAAAAGATACAAATGGTGTTTTTATACCAGTCAATAAAAGCATGACTCTGTAGTAATAGAAAATTTGTTCATGAATTGTGAAGTACCAGTGGCTCAGTTGGTAAGGTATTAAAATAATTCATGTCCTGACATTGTAGCTTTTTCTTACAATTGTACCTTTAATTTGCTGTCTCATTCTCATTGTCAATGAGAAAAAGTAATTCAAGTACATTTATGGACCATATCATTAAAGCAGTTTATTGGAATGACTTTTTATTTTGTAGATCGTTCCCTGGAAGAAGAAGAAAGTCTAGCACATGTGTACATATGAACTTATTTCTAATGACTCATGTTGATGTTTTAGAAGTTGTATTTTAATGTTGAAAAACTTATGTTATTTGAGATTCCAGGTCTACTTAATCAATGTCACAAAACCACTTCCAAAAACATTGAAAGGTCTAGGCTGCTATCTGCAGGCTAACGCATGTCAGCAAATGTTTTTCTCCTCTTTGCTGAAACTCTGCAGATTTCAGGGTTACTCCCAGTAGGCATAAAGGTTGCCAGTTAGGCTCAGTTTGCAGGACAGTCAGTAATTTGGAAAATAACGTTACAGATATGGAAGTTAATTTGGTGTGCCAGATTCTGACCCCAGTCACACTACTTAAATTGGGAGGCATCCCAGAATGAGTAGAAATTATTCTGCTGATTCTCATCAGTGTGGGTCTTGCATTTCTTTCAAACCAGGAAATGAGAACTAAATACATTGAAGAGAAATAAGAGTAGCCATACTTCATCTGAAATGTAGTATCTCTGGCTGGCTGGAGATGATTTGTAGAGCCGTTACTCTCTCAGTTTTGGTGAATAGTTGTTTTGGCACATTTAAGTGTCCAGTCTCCACCCTTTTAACTGTGGATTTTGCATGTTTTTTTTTAATATCTAGAGGGACATTGCTCTTTTGCATTTTGTTGGTTTTTTTTGTTTCACAACATGTGTATTTGTTAATTTTTTCCTGGATAGGAAATTCTGATTTTTATAAACATGTTGTACTTTTAAAGCACATGAGGCTAAGGACATTCAGTCTGTAAGGGAATATTCTTTCTACCTTCCATGGGAAAAAAAGAAATCATGAGTGATATAAATTTTGCATCTTAGATCTCATTTCCTCTTTAGAATATAAATCTTGTGCAAAGGAAATAGGGTCTCCATTATCTCTTAAAGATGAAACAGCTTCTAATATGGATAGTCTGCATTCCCTCTGTCATGTTCCTGGGGGATAGGTTAATAAATAATGAACTAAATGTCGTATTTTGAAGTCTCTTAGTTCATGGTGATGCAGCTTTCTTACATGTTTATTAAATTTCAATCTTCATTAGACAGGGTTAGTGGAGAAATTAGGTCCCTCTTGTATTGGCTTAGTAATGCAGAGTTATAAAACAAATAAAAAGCAGATAGATTTTTGCACTTTGTTATCATCTGTGAGTCTTTCCTTGATCCTGACTGTGCCAGGTACACTATCTATGACTGAATCAGCTGAACCTTTTGTCAAAATTATTTTGACATGTCCATTGTAAAGATTAAAAAGGGAAAAGAAGATTTGAGATTATATGCTCTATTTGAACAATGGTAGCCAGCCTGAGCAATTGCCAAACAAATTTGATAAAACTCTTTACAAAAGCTCTACTTAGCACAAATTACCCAGGGCCTTCAGGTCTGTTTGGGTCCCAGACATAGGGAAGTATGTGAACACTGGCCCTTGCACCATCTCTCTTCATCTCTATACTCAACTGAGTCATTGGGGTCATCTTTTTTAATTTCTCTTCAGCATCCAGGGGCTCTCCTAAGTTCAGGTGGAAGAATTCATGCTAACTTGATGTTTGCTTCTCACCTTTCCCAGAAGTAGTTTAACATTCTAACATAAGCATAAAAGAAGTTGCTTGAGAATTCAGAACTGATTTAGGGACTAGTAAATCCCACCCACTGGACATCCTGCTGGTTGGTGAGTTTGAGCTAAATGGCTCAAATGGGCCGAACAGAGCTTGGGTTTCTAGGCATCATCTCCAAATGTAATGCCAAAAACTTTGCAGTCCAACTCTCTGGGCACTGAGACTAATGCTTCCGATGGTCTTCACATGTTCTCTACTCTCCAAGAGTTTAAGCAAAGCCTTACCTTATGTTCCCATCTGTTGACAGCTCCCATTTGCAGTTCATCTCCCCAGGGTTATAAAAAAGTTGATGGTCATAACATACAGGACAAAAAAAACCCAGATATATACCTTACCTTATAGTATCCTAGAATAATTCTGGTGGGTAAGGATCTCAGAGGGTCTCTAGTCCAACTTCCCGCTCAAAGTAGGATTAGCCACAAGATCAGACCAGGTTGCTCAGACTTTTGTCCAGCCAGGTCTTGAGGCTGAATACAGGGACAAAGAAAGGCTGACTAATGGAAATTATAATCTGAAAATTAACAGTTGCAGCTAAAAAAGGTGAGAAACAAATCCCCAACTGGGGTCCATTTGGTTATAATTACTAACACACAACTCTAATAGTAGCAACATGTACAATCACACAGGAGAAACTTGCTAAGCCAGGTAAGTACCATATAAGTAGAAACTAGCTATAATTAATCCTATAATTAAGAAATTGACCTTGGAAAACTATAAATTTGAAATTATGTAATACTTTAGAACCTATTTTGTAGAAAATAATAATTATTTCTGAAGGAAAAGGAAAATAAAAATGCCCTAAAAATACACTATTATCAGTGGCAAGATAACTGATTGTCTAGTTAAGAGAAATTTGGAATTTACTAAACTATTTCCTCTGGTAATACATGGAAAATCATTACTCCTGTTGGAAAAAGTGGGAATTAATAAAGAAACTGTACAGGTCAGCTAAAAGGAAACAAAGTGAAAGAACAATGGGATTGGAAAGAGGTTATAGATGGATCACAGGATTATTGGCATAGTAGGCTGCAACTGTGAAAAAGGATGTGAGGAGAAGTATTTCCGTTATTCTTACCACTTGCCATACTCTAAAGACCTCACTGGGAAAATAGAGTGCAGCGCTGATTACTGCTATATGTGAAATGTCCTTTCAAACATGAAGAGACACAAGCAGAGGCTGCTAGGATCAGCACAGAAACAGAGCGTTTCCCTTGCAGAAGGACACAAAGAGAGTTTGGCTTGTTTAGCCTTGCAAAACATAGACAAAGACAGGATGTGATTGCTCTCTATAAACTTATCAGGCGGGTAAACACCAGGGAGAAGAACTGCTTAAAATAAAGAACAATGTTGGTCCAAGAACGAATAGTTATAAATTGCCCATGAATAAATTTAGGCTGGAAATTAGATAAAGTTTTCTAATCCTCTGGTGAGTAAGGTTCTGAAACAGTCTTCCAGTAAGAATAATAAAGGAAATGGGGAATCTAGTTGGTTTTAAGAAGGGGCATTAAATAGTTTTTGAAAGGGATTATATAGTGTGGGTGCCTGTGATGAGCAAATCGGATTCAGCGGCCCAATGGACTCTTTCCCATTTTATAAGTAGGTATTCCAGTCAGATTGATTCTACTGTATTAACATCTAACTCTTTACTCATGGGTGTCTTGTTTGAGTGGATAGTGATACAAATGTAAGAGTCCTCCCTGGTGGCCCTAAAACAGAATTAATAATTTACTTTGCTGGTGTATTTTATGTGAACGTGAAGGTAAAAGGTATCAGAAAATGAAAAAAAACAGGACATTCAAAGCAAGCTGTTTGCTGTACAAAGCACATCACAAAGAGAACAAAAAAGACACTTGATGCCCCCAAGAAAATGTGCAATTTAAAAATAAGAAATAGTCAACGGTTAGATAGTGGAATATGAGGAAACTGAAGCAGTGTCGGTCGTCATGCTGAATAGTTGTGTTAGCACATGATAAGTTTTTTTGAAAAACCTTTGAGGAGGAAAACAAGGTAACAATATTTATGTGAATTTGCTTTAAAGCTTGTATTGCAGTGAGAGTGGAAGGGCAGAAGAGGGTACGTACATGTGAGCGGTGAAGTTGAAGGTGTACTCATTACTCAACCAGAGACAAGAGTCCACCGCATGAGAGAGAGAGATGATAGGCAAGGCTGCAGGTGGTGAAGAGCCCTGGAAGTAAAGGGAATGGTTCCCATTTGATGCATGGGAATGCAGCAAGCAAGAAGAATAAACTAGTATCAAAACAAAAAAAATCAGAAGGTGTTGTTTGCGGTGGCATTCCAAGTGGACACAAGCAAGTTAAAGTTGCATATGGCAAAAGAAAAATGGTATCACAGAAACAGAGATACAGATAAGAGATCCAGCTATGTTGGCAGGAAATAAACCCTACATGTTACAACTGTTGTGCAAAATCAACCTATAAAACTTGAGTGAAAGGGAAACTTGAGCCTGAAAACGAGACTCTAACATGATGATAATGCACATATGGAGAATTCAGGAATTCAGATGGGATCTATAAATTGTCTGAAGATGGACATCCCAGATCATTACAGATGTTCAAGTACCTTTGACTCCCAGTGAGATACGAGCTCTTCGAGGACTCATGTTGGAGTTGTTAAAAATGCTCTCTCTTAAACACAGGTCTAAAAATCGTCTTTAGCAGAAGATAGGGCATTTCATGGGTAAATAAGTGTTTAGTTTTCTTTCTTCTGCACTTACAATGGAAACAGATTAGTGTCAGACCTAGCATTTAATTTTTCACTTTAAGTCTTTGTATCCGTTTATAACTTTGCAGAATTATTTCCTTTAATAGATATGCTCTGATTCTTGAGTATGGGCTTCATGTACTCAATCTATCCCTTTTTTCTCCCAAGTGATATTTAGCAATTATTGTTATTTAATTCCTGGATGAAAAATTACAGGGCTCTGCTCTGTAATTATCAATGACCTTTCAGTGTAGAAAATGCAGCTGATCAGATGCAAAGGGACTGCCACAGGCAGCCTGAGTATTTGGACACGTATCATAGGAAGAATGCTTTCCCTCCTCTGGATCTGTCTTTTGTTGAAGGCCAGTGGAGATGTAGGGTAGAGTTTTGAACAAACTTTTCTTATTGTTATTTGTTGTTTTAGAATTGGTTACGTTAAAACATAAACTAGGAACCACTCTATCTGGAAAATGACAAAAGACTCATGTATTTCATTGCCTCAGACAACACTGGTTTATTAAGTCAATAAACATAACACTAACAATAGTAGTACAGCAAACCTGGAGGTACATATGATATTGGGTACTATACTGACACATGAAAATTCATTCTTTTCATAGAGAATTTATGGCATAGCTAGGAAAATCCAGTAGTGGTGAACAGGAGAACTTAAACTATCCTCATTTTAGATAGAGAAAAGCAAAGATGATGAGGGAACTGGGGTTGTTTAGCCTGGAGAAAAGGAGGCTCAGGGGAGACCTTATCGGTCTCCACAACTACGTGAAAGGACATTGCAGCGAGGTAGGTGTCGGTCTCTTTTCCCAAGGAACAAGTGATAAGATGAGAGGAAAGGGCCTCGAGTTGTGCCAGGGGAGGTTTAGATTGGATATTAGGAAAAATTTCTTCACGGAAAGGGTTGTCAAGCACTGGAACAGGCTGCCAAGGGAAGTGGTTGAGTCACCATCCCTGGAGGTATTTAAAAGATGTGTAGATGTGGCACTTAGGCTATGGTTTAACGGTGGACTTGGTAATGTTAGGTTAACAGTTGGACTTGATGATCTTAAAGGTCTTTTCCAACATAAACGGTTCTAGGATTCTATGATAAAGATGAGGGTCTGATTCACCAAGCCACTGGCTTCAGGCATGCTGGGTAGTCTGCTTCACATCCATGACTGGTAGACCTCCTCCAGTATCTTCCTGCATCACAGCCTAGAGTGGTCTGTCCCAGGTTACAGGAGACTATGCTGATGAGAGAGGTGGAGGACTCTTGTACTTTGCTCTGGAGACAAAAAACACCAAAAAAAAATCATTGACATAAGCACACTTCTGCTGGCTTCCCTGCCTGAGGCATGGTCAGGAGGTGACAGGCAGTAAGTAGCAGCTATCTATGAGAAAGCCTAGAAAAGAGCTTCGTTAAGCAAAAAGGACTAAGGACCCTCACAGTATCTTCCCTTTTTGCTGTTTCTTCAGATGACTCCATGTGGAGCCATCTTTGCTGATCAATGTTTGGTGCAATAACTAGACACAGCAAAGAAGAAACATCTTCTATGGATCTCATTGACTGTTGCAACACAAGGAATCACCTTCCTGGGGCAAGTCTTGCCCTCTGTTAATAGGGTGAGCATCATGGCTCTTTCCTGAGCTTTGAAACACGAACAAAGTGAATTGGCCCATGTGCTTCTACAAAGTTAGTATTCCTCAATTGGTTCTTTCAAATTTCTGAATCAGACACTTTCCACTTATCTCTGTGACTCTTCCTGTATTCTAAGTGATACATCTGATAAGAAGTCCCTAGCACTCAAGACATTCTTTTTATTACTTTGGCTTCTTGTCTAATCTGATTGGAACTAGCTTAAAAAATTGTTCACTTGTCTAGTTTCGACAAGGTTTTGCTCAGGCCTTGGTTATATTAATGCACATACGTCTGGAGGAGCCCATCAATGCCATAGTAAGTGAAAGCCATTTCTTTGTCTACAAATTGCCATGTATTCATTGGTTACTTAGACCTTAACAGCTTTTCTTCCTGAATCATTTGCCCTGCTAAGTACTACACTTACAGAAATATCTGTCACCATTATTAATAGACATTGCATTGCAGAACCACAGTGCCAAAGCATTAGCTATAATTATCTGCACACGTGTTTATGTATAGGTAGATCCAGGGACATATGCAAGTAAGACTTTCATACCTATATGACACTGTGATAACCAATGGTGCCTTAAAACTAGATAGGATCAAGAAACTGTGAGGCATCCTCACAGAGCCATGTGTCAGGAAGGGTTCTATATTTAAGGAATCTTTCTCATCCACTGACCCAGAATAAACTGTGGGAGCTGCTCAAACCACACCATTTAGGACGGGAAGTGAAGGCAACTTCTGTCTCAGTAATAGGAATCTAATTATCCTTTTGGAAATCAGCCAAGATCCTGGATCTAATATAGATATGGTACTCCATACTAAGTGATAGAGATTTTTAAGAACCACATGTGGCCAACTTTCCATTCCACTTCCTTATTAAAGACATTTTCAGCAGCCTCGTCTCCTAGTAACATAGACATTACCTCAGGCTTGACACAGAGAAACAGACTGTCTACTAAATTCAGCCATTCTGGTGCTTTGTCTTACACAGAAGACTGCCACACACTTATTCACCAAACTATATACCCTATATATCCTGCTAAGCCTGGAAGATCTGAGAAGATAACTCCTGAGGTTGAGTGGCTGTGGGTGGTAGGATACTGTTGAGTGTAAATGAGAAGAGAAATTTGAGCATCAGAATCTTAACTGTGAATCACCACCACATCCAACCAGCATGATATATTAATTTATAATTAAATGTTGACTTTTTTCCCTAAGGATATTTTGGCTTCTATACCAGCATAGTTCATTAGTTATTCACTGCGGTTGATCCAGTTATTGGCATGCGTTTGATCACTTTCCATCTAACTGAGCATGTAGAGTGGATACCAAAAACCTTTGTGCTGCTTCATAATTGCAGACAGATCGTTTACTTCTTACACAAGGAACAGCATTTTCTCAGCCTCAGTCTTGCTTCTCATGACAGTCCTCCCATTTCATTGAAACTGCTGAAACTTTCTCAAAATCTGTGTTTTGTATCATGATGTTTCCTTTTCCTGGCATTATTTACATCAGTGAGATAACCAGTCTTATTTTCATGGGACTGTCTAGTGATTCTTAAAATGAGTAATTCTTGTTAGTAGAGATGAAAAACTGGTTAAAAAAAAATCTAGTTAGATAACATCTATGCTATTGGTGCCCTACGTCTAAAAGTAACCCAAATAATTATATTTCTTTGCTTAAATATAGTGCACCATAGAATTCCTGTTCTGAATCAGCCCTCAAAGGAAAATGGTGTTTGTGTCTGTCAGAAAGTAAAGATGTAGAAAACATGAAGTTTATAAGAAGCTTGACCAACCTTAAGTATCCTATTTCCAGTACAATTCCCTTTACCTTAGATAGCAATTGATTGAACTTTCTTACTCAAAACAGCAGGGGTTTTGATTCTTTACAAGATATTTTCCTACTTAATTTTTATAGTTTTACAAAAAAAAATTGTTTAGTGCAAAAAACAAATGCAGAGATGAAGATACTTTTTAGTAACATTGTCAACACTGATGATTTGCAGATGATATCAGCTTGTTAAAATGCACCACCAACTTTATAAAACATCAATTTCTCTCTTATATTTCTCACAGCTTTTGCTGTGCTAACACCTGACTCCCTTAACTGAAGGTTTAATGTATTTTTTAAACCTACTTCGTTAATCTTTCAGTATTTCTTTGAGCATTTGTCAGAACTTTGTGCTTACACACCTTCATTAACTTCCCTGTATAGTCACTCAGTTAGGATTCGTTTAATGTAACTTGAACCATCTAGAAGTTAGTATGTGGAGTAAACGAGCAATCTAAGCTTTCTGCAGGGACAGCTGATCCCTTGCTAGGATACATGTCTGATATAGATGGAATTATTTTCTTCTGAAGTTGTTTATCTCTCTCCACTGACTACAGGGGAAGCCTAGGCAATTACCTCAAAAGAAATACCAAATATTTTAACAGCTAAAATGATGAGAAGAATTCCTCAGCCTTCTCTTTTGTTTATGTGGCTGAGCTACAAGAGAGGAAAGGACAGGTTTCATTTTTTAACAGAATATCATAATTGTAAATCTAGCAGCAGAGACAAAATTGAAAACTATGCTTTGGCTCATATTTTTAAATTAACAGTAGTGGAAACTGTGTCCTTCCTTGGTTCATGCATATCCCCAGAAAGTGTGTCTATGACTGTATTTTCTGTATCTTAAATACAACTGCTGTGTTACAGAGCTAAGAGGCAATCAAAGTATTTTCCTACTTTTGGTGTGACTTGATATAATAACTAAGCCAGGACTGTCACCAAAAGGGACCGTTCTTCTTTCCCCATCCCTAGTCCTTCACATGCATTCCCTCCCTCTTCCTTGACTAAAGCTTGTATAGAGAGGTGATTCAATGCAAAACTCTCTTTTCAAGGTTAGTTTTGTTTAAAATTCTCCAACTGACCTTGCTCACCCAGTTCCAGGTCAGCAGTGGGAATGCACTGGTTGTGTTGGCCATGGAGGAAAGAACGGACTGTCCCCATTTGCAGCCTTCAGCATTTCTAGATAAATGGCAAATCACACCATAAATGATGTTGTTCTCATGACATGCATGGTTTTGAACTTGTATGCAAGATGCATAGAGAAATGTAAGCACAAATTCAGAATAAGTATCAGATAAATATTCTTTGCCTTACACCTTAAGAGTGATGAAATTTTTTTTTTTTTTTTTTTTTTATTATTATCCTAAAATATTCTGAAGTGTATACTGATCAAGCTTCACACCCCTGAAAAGAAATTTTTTCCAGTATGGACTGTGGTAACTGATTTGTAAATACCATAACATGCTGCTCTCCTGCTCTGGCTGTTATGACTCCACTAAGTTTGAGGGATGAAAAACCCAATCTTTCTTTATACAGGCTGGAGGGACAGAAGGAGGGCAATACATAATCAAATTGTGGTTAGCAAATTCCTCAAAAGCACATCACTCCCGAAAATTGTAGCTAAACTTTCAAAACATTGCCTTTCAAAACATGTTTGTGCAGTGCTTTGAAGTTATGTTTTGCTACTTATACAGGATTTTATATCATTAATGATCTATCTTGTTCTTATATTACTTTTTATGGCTTCCATTCATTTCACATTGATTTTTTCCTGATTTATTAAGGGGCCAGTCTCACACCCTAGACACTCTGCAAATGTAAATTGCTGTACAGAAAATAAAAATGCCAAAATCAGGCTGTGCTTGCCAAGTCATAACTCAATAATATCCACCATCTATGAAAATAAAATCCATAAATACTCTTTAATATCTACATTAGCTTCATAGAGCATAATCTGTAAATGCTGTAACCACTCCCTCCTCCGATGCATGAAGTTACTTAATCAAGATGCTAGAAGTGTTTCTTTTACAAGCATTAGTATTAAAGTGTTGATCAAAGTGAATCTTCAAAGCTTCCACATGTCTAAGTATTTGCAGGATCCTGGGCAATCTGTATATAGTCTTGCCACCATATTTCAGACTCTTTACATGCTAAACTTCATGTTGAATATATAAGCAATACTGGATTGCATCGAGCATGCTGTGCAAACACTGCATTGTGGAGAGCGCTTTCCGTCCTGGGCTGCACAATACCAGGAAGACGCTGGGAAGATCTTCATAAAAGTGGCAGGTATTATTAGAGGACTGACTGATAGGTTTAGGAAGATGGAAGAGGGTAAGAATGAATCTGACTAGTTTGACTAAATAGTGTCTCAGATTTATGAATAAATTGGTCTAGCAAATCACTTTTAAGTCTTTGTCCCTTATCAGCAGGCACATAACCAATTTTCATTATGGGTTGTAGGGCACCCACAGATAAAATTTATGCCATAGTGTCTTTCTACCTTATGGATATGTTGGTAAATATATCATTTATCATGTGCTTCTTCCTATTCATTTGGAAGACAGTGGAATATTTTGCAGCATATTCCACTGGGATGTGTAGAAAACATTGATAACTTGGTATGCAGTAGCCTCACTTTGGTTTGAGAGTTTACTTTGCACAGCAATTATGAAGTATAATGTACATGAATTATAATGCAAAATGACTGTTTAATTCAAGAGACATCCAAGGACTTAGATTACTGCAGATATATACAATATGTATGAGGAATATAAGTATATCCATTCTTTGAGCAGGAGAACCTGACATCTACAGGGATTTCAGTATTACAAGGAATAACACTGGGTTTCCTTAGCATGTACTACAAGTATAAATCCATCTTGATGTTCAAGATATCTTTTCAGTTTACTCTGCTATGTGTTTCAACAGATACTAAACAGGAGGAAAACATAGGAAAGCATAGGGTAGCTGATAGGAGCAGAGCACCCATCTCCCACCTGCCATATCCTCACCTGTTCCTCAGCTCTTCTACGTGGATTCAGCCTAGGAGGGAGTTGGGTGGCTCAGGGAAGTCATGCCCAGCTCAGGAGATGCTCTCTGCACAGCAAGAGCCTCTCCCAAATTTGACAGCAATCCCCATTGGAACTGAAAGGCTGCATATAATATTATTCACTTCCAAGGGGTGGGCTTTGCAGCCATGTAGGGGGGAGCCCATATGCAGTGGATTCATATGGGGAACCCATATGCAACACATATGCAGTTTCCCCCTTCACAGTGGGACCTCCTGCCTCCTGAAGGCCCACCCTTCCCTGAGGGATATTGCAGTTGGAAAGAGAGAAATAACAGGAGCTTTTTCACTGCACGCTGTAGGTGTGCATATATGTTGTTGTTTCTGCTCACATTCTACTGCATGCATCATGCTCTGCGCTGCCCATTAGCAAAGCACCTATAGACTGAAAGCAGTATGTCAAGATACTGACACAGTCAACTTTTTTTTCATCTGAGTGTTGATTGCTGCAGTTCCTTTGACTGTGATTCATCTGCTAACAAAGTTTCCCTCCCATAAGAACCAGCAGGCTCATAGCTATTTCTTCACTAGCTGGGAAAATAAAGCTGTCCTTGCTGCAGAAGCTGAAACTGCAGAGAACATTGCACTTTAATGCACAAAGCCACAGCTCCAGGGTGAAACAGCCTTTTACTGCATGAGGAAGAGGCATGCAAAGGTGCTTTTTCTGTCCTGGCTGTGTAAGCAACTGAGGCATTTCATCTAAAAGGACTGGTTTTCTAGAAACTGAATTTAGGTGCACATAATGCACCAATTGATGCAAGACAAATAAATGAGGTCTCATCTGGTCTTTATTGAACTAAGCTACTGTTATTGTTGGAGATGGGACAGTTGAATAGCTAGAACTTTAATCTAACCTGTTAAGGACACCCCTGTTGGATCTTAATTTTAAGTGTTTTGTAGTGTTTCAGAGAGCACAAGGGAAAAATCTGGGAAAAAAAAAAATCACTTAATTTGAAAACTGACATACCTTGCTTGGAAATGCTGTAAAATAAAGCTTCCATTCCGAAGGACTGAGGCATGCCTAGGCCAGTCTCAAATGTTCGCAACTATTAAAATATTAATTATGTGTTTGCTTGTAGTTAATATAATTTATCTGTGTTAATTTACATCAAAATAAATTGGAAGTTAAAAGTAGTTTATACACAAGCATCAAATACTCAGTAACTGTTTAGGAAAAAAAATTATATATATAAATATATATATATAAATACATATAAATATATCTTGGAGTTGATATTTACTGACTTTGATTAATGTTTTGTGGTAAAGTTTTGAACTTAAACCAGTACTCCACAATGATTTGTCTCCTCCTTTTAAGCACAGACATTGGATAACTACTTGATGCCTTTCAGGGCTTTTTGATGGGCGAGAAAGGAATCCTCCCATCTTAGGAGAATGAAAGATTACAAGGGTCTGGAGAACAAGTCTTATGAGCAGCGGCTGAGGGAACTGGGGTTGTTTAGTCTGGGGAAGAGGAGGCTGAGGGAAGACCTTATCACGCTCTACAACTACCTGACAGGAAGGTGTACTGAGGTGGGTGTTGGTTTCTTCTCCCAAGTAACTAGCTATAGGATGAGAGGAAATGGCCTCAAGTTGCATCGGGGGATGTTTAGATTGGATATTAGGAAAAATTTCTTTACTGAAGGAGTGGTCAAGCACTGGAACAGGTGGCCCAGAGAGGCGGTAGAGTCACCATCCCTGGAGGTGTTCAAAAAACGTGTAGATGTGGCACTTTGGCACATGGTTTAGTAGGCATGGTGGTGGTGGGTTGACTGTTGGACTAGATGATCTTAGAGGCCTTTTCCAACCTTAATGATTCTATTCTAGTTTTACTTTCACTAAAAAATAATCCAGCTACCAAGCCAGGAAACATGAAATTAATTATTACTACCCTTAATTGGTTTAGTGGTGGACTTTGTAGTGTTAGGTTAATGGTTGGACTTGATCTTAAAGGTCTTTTCCAACCTAAACGATTCTATGATTCTATAGAAATGGGATGTGCAGGCAAATTAGTGGAAGTCTTCTGCCACCATGAGGGTCCTATTGTAGCCAGACACAGGTTAGAGCAGCAGAGAAAATGCTCCAATTAACACCAGAGGATGAAGTGGCCAAAGGACCGGACAAGTGAAAAGCTATCTTTCTGTCCTTCTTTGGAGCTGTGCACTGCTGGAAAGCAAGCAGTTGTTTTGCATAATTGATCCTTATGGATATTTAAATAAAAGCTTCATTGTAAGAGCTTGCAATTTTATACATGCCCCTAACCACAGGCAGGACCAGGCATTGAATCTAGTCCTGATGCTGAAATGTCACCTGGATGTTGAAACTCCTTTTGTAGCTTCAAGTGACCAGTGGAAAAACTCCACATGCAAATGTAAGACTCAGTCCTGCAATAGAAGGACTCAATCAGACATCCTCATCTCATATTGTACTTCTTCACACCGGTCAGGAGTCAGCAAGGGATAAAAAGTAATAATATCAAATACTCAAACAGCTACATCTTTTTCCAATTACTTCATTTTTTCTTAGTAGTCTTTTATCTAAATGTAATCTGGTCTCAAATGAATTCAGCTGGAAAGACTTGGTAAATCAAAGTTCAAGTCTATCTGACTGCAGATTTCCAGTTAAAAGCATTCAGATTAGATGATTGGAACTAACCATTACACAAGAACTTGGCTAAAATCCCAAGGAAAAATTTCTATTTGTTTAGTTACCTTTTTTAATGAAAATATGCTTTGTCCAAAATGTTTCATGAAGGCTGAGTCTCTTTCAAAAATTTCAACCAATACATATGTTGCTGACAGTGCAACTTATATGCCGCAAGACCTTTGGATGAAAGTTATCTATACAGATATTAGCCTTTAGTTTTCCCATTATACAACATATGAAAAATTGGCAAAGCTCTTGGTACTGGAAGAATCTTTGAACTAGAATTATAGTTCCATCACTGAAAAATTTTGAACTGCTAAAGGTGGTGCAGATTTATTGCTAGTGTCCTGCCAATGTTTTTTAAGAGCTTCTACACAAACATGTGCACATGCATACACAGAGTATCTCATAACTGAGATAGACCTATGATACAAATATACCACTTGCCAAGCAAATGAAATCTGTGCACTTCAACTATGACTATTTTGCATGTCAGTAAAACATGTTGCTTAATTCACTTACCCACTTTGAAAACAAGGTAGGAAGTTAAATCCTTCTTTGTGGTGTGGCTACTCCAAAGGCAAAAAAAATTTGCCTTCAGAAGTATTTTTCAGAACCACAAGGATAAGTCTTCTCTGGCAAAGAGTTAGCTGTAGACAAAGAGGGGGTGGACTCCATCAGAGACAGAAAAAATCACACCTACTACCTACACAAGTGGAGGAGGATTTCTTAAACTGGGGCTCCCAAGAGCCCCCTCTAGCACTCCATCTTATGAACACTTTGAAGATCTGTGATGGAGACTTGGAGCCATATTCTTCAAAGGGTAATGAATAGATATCCTGTTTAGAAAACTTCATCAAATAAACAGTAAGCCCAGTAAATATTTTTTCTATGAACTGTGAAAGAGTTTAAACAAGGGGTTACACTGACTGGTGATGAGGTTTGTGACTTTGACATCTAGCACCTGAAGAAGAGTCAGTGATATTATCTCCTGCAGATAAGAGAATCAGTGGCCATAATATTCTGTAAAGAGTTGAGTGTTCAGTAACACTTCCACCCAATAAAAAAGGGAATGTACTAAAGGAGGCCTTCAGTTGTTTTATGTAAATGTGAACATGTATGGATATAGCTGCCCTTATGCTTGACACAATTTATATCTATGAGAAGATTCAGTATGTTTACAATTGTAAGATTACTATGGAGAGTTGTTAAAGCCAAAGGTGAGCAGAAATATGTCAGTTTACCAAAACAAAGATTGCCTCTCTCTGCATGCCTTCCATCACTTATGTCTCCAGATCCTCATGGCTGCAAAAAGCTACTGATGCTTCACAGAAGTGCCCACACACTTTTAGAGCTGGATGCTGGACTTTTTTTTGCAAACTGTTTTGTCCAAGCCTGAACTAACAGATCACATCTTTGCATGAAAAACAACTCAGTCTCTAGATCTGTTTGCTTTTCAATTTACGTTGCAAATTGTGATATTTTTGAAATGAGGAAAAACTATCTGCTAAACCTCATGTTGAGTGCATCCAACTTATTTTACACAGAACTCATTGACAGGTTTCAGATGGAAATGTATCCTGTTCATTATCAAGCCAGGTTTTTAATCAGTTGTCTCAGGGTAAAAGGCTTTGCTACAGCAAATGTTAATCTGTCTCCCACTGCAGTGTTTGGTCTGCTGTACAAATCAGGGATTTTCCAAGAGACTTTCATGCACCACAGATGGATTACAGCACTTGACACAATGCCTTCAAAAAATGACATGCTTTCATGCTCTTAAAATAACATGCTTTCATAGTTTTGTTGCTCTTCTAGCTGAAACAAGGAGAAAGGACTTTTATTTTGTCTTATACAAGCAAAAGAATCCAGCTTGTGGGATTAGGTAGGAGACTTGCTAAAGGTCTGGTTAAACAGAGTCCTGCAGAAGAACACCCACAAATCCCAAAGCATTATTAAATGGTACCCTATATCATTTAAAATTAAGAAATTGAGGCAATTTGCCCACTGTGATCACATAGGGTTGGTTTATTGCATTGTTGTAGAGTGCTGTCCATTAAATCACAGTCATCAGTCTATTACATCCATCATCATATTTGATAATGAATTAAAATTCATATTCCTCATGCTTAACTTTGACCCTTCAGATATATCCAAATAATTAAATCATCAGTATTTAACCAGGTAGAAAGTTAGATTTTAGCACCTTATTAATAAAGAATTATTGGCTCTGTGTAATGGGACAGCAATTATGCTAATATAAAGAAGATAAAGTGAGTTCAACCTCTTGTATGGTGGGGTTTGAGAAAAATGCCAAGAGCACTGATAAATAAGAGCAATGCCACTGAAAAGTTACAAGCATCCCTGATGTAAACATGTTGCTAAATACTGCAGCATACCATGCCTGAGGGAAAGACTTAACCCTGCTTATTGTGGGCAAATATTTAAAACATATAGAAACACAGATAGATAGAAACAGTTTTCTTTTTCAAATAAGTAATTTTATTCTTCTTTTCTGAATTAAGTAAATGGAGAGAAAAATGTTCTGCTCTCAAAGGCCTCACTTTCACTGAGGAAAGAGAGAGATTCTTTACCCAAATCTGCTAACATGTGGCAACTTATCTGAGATGAATTTATGAAGAGAAAGGCTGTTCATCCATCTCCATGCAAGTTAGCAGACTGACATGTTCAGTGTGAAAAACATGGGTTACCTTGTCTCCTCTGAGGTTTTTCCTTTGTTTTAGCTAACATAAATTAAACCACTTTTTCTCCCCTAATATTAACATCATGAAAGTAACTTCTTTTTATTGTGGAGAAATATTTTATTATCTTAATTCTGGACTGACAAAACACTTCTTTTCAGAGGAAGTATGAAGAGAAATGTGTGATTTCTTCTAGAATTTGTAGATTGATCTTCACAGAAACAGGTATAGCATATATACAGTTGGCATTCTTTCCTCTAGAAGAAAAAAACCCAAACCACATTTCTTTAATTTAATTAAAAAGAAAAAGAGAGGCAGAAAGACAGAAAAACAGAACGACATTGAATGAAAAAAAGGGGGGGGGGGGGCACGGAGAAAGCTTCAAAGCGCAATGATCCGATGTATTTGAAAATTCATTAGCAAGAATATAGTTTCAAAAACTGTATCTGGAGAAATATTTCCCCCTGTATATGTGCCATTAGTCCATTCAAATGCTCTGTGAAAAGACCTGAAAATCTTAGAAGAAAACTTATGATGTTACTGCAGACGGTGAATGAAGCATAGCCGTGTCTATTCCACTTAATAACAACCCACTTAAAGTGAAAAATATAGCCACACAGCCAACGCTTTCATAAATATATTGAGATTTTCACCTATAAAGTATATTCCAAAACTGATCCTTACAAAATCCCTTGAAGGGATTTCTTTTGTTGTGGCTTTTTTTGTACCTGTGACAGAGTGAGTGGGATGGTCAGGAGAGGAACAGGACTCCCAGGCATCCGTTCTTGGCACTTGACCTGCAGATAAAAGTCATCCACGGGGGTCAAGCATGTTCACAACACGGAGTTAACATCTCTGTTGTCGAGACTCCTGAGTCAGACCTCTTCTCAGACCACTACACTGAAATAATTGTATTCTCTAGCTATTTTTAATGTGGGTTCCCTTTTCAAAATCGAAACAAGCTTTAACTTCCTGTTTATTATTACTCACTTTCTTTACATTCTTCAGAAGAGATCTGTGCCTTTTTTAGTAAATTGCATTATAGGCTTCAGTGGGTTTTGTAGTAATTTGTAAAGTATTCGTAAAATGTCTTTGCAAAAACTGAGCTGAGGTTTCAGTGTAAAGTTTCAGACTAATCCTGAAATCACTAAACTCTGTCTTACCAGAGCAAAATGTAGTCAGTTTTTAAACACTCTGGGGAAAGGCCCTATACCAGTACAGATGGCAAAGCATTCAACTAGCTCTGGAGTCTATAAAAATAATTCCTTTTTATTACTCAGCTGTTTCACAAGTAATATGAAAATAGGTCTGTTTCTTGATGATTATATTAAGGATAACTGGGAGAAGTAATAGGGCATCTTCTCATTATTGTCTATGAATTGATGTTCCTCAATTACATCCTCTTTATGTGAATGTCTTGTATTTTTTCTTCTTTTTTTTTTTTTAAGGGAGCAATTTTGCCTTCCAAGTGTCTTTTCCAAAGGAAATTAACACATATCATGCTTTTAGACAAAGTACTGTAGTGTAATTCATCTCTGCACTGCCCTTTCCTAGCAACCCAAAGTCGGAAATATATGCAGCCAAAGTGTAAAGCTAAACAGCTAGCAGGTTTCTATATTTACAGAATCAAAGCAGTTAAATGACTCAGCTGCCTCCTAATGTGGGTTATATTTGAATTTGGGGAGGTTGGAGGGAAGAATGGGACATTATTGCTTTAACAAGGTTTACTGCTAAACTGAACATATGTTGCTCATAATGTCACTTCCTAAATCAATGAAATTATCGTTATAGAACATGTCGACAAATTAGACATGTAAAGTGCAGGCTGTATGTGGGAGAGATGTAATTTGGCTCTATAAAAAGAAATTAAACAATAAAATATCAATGACAGATGTAGTTAGCTAAAGGTTTTGAGGTTTAAATACCAATTTGTGAAAAAAAATTATGCAGACCCAATCACGGTACGAGATGAAAATACCAGCCTTCATGCAACAAGATGATTAAGTATTTGGACCAGATGTTCGGAGACCTTAGCTGTGCCCTTTATTTAACTGGCAAGCATGCTGGCAAGTCCTTAAATTTGTAAAATCCAAGTAACGAAGGTTAGCTCACATGGAAGTAATAAAACCATCAAATATCAAGAGTCATTCATGTCTGTGCACAATAGATGATGCTACAGTTCTGAACCCCACATTTTAATACACCAGCATAGGTTTTAAAGGAAAAGGCTTTTCTGCATTATTTTTTAAGAAACTTAGTGAAGTATTTTTTTCTGTTCCAACTTTCAGTTCTCAAAGCAAATGCAGGAATTTAATGCATTTGATATGTTTTAGATCCTTTTCCCACAGGTTTGCAGATTTTATAGCTCTCGAGTCTCAGCTAAAACTCTGTGTCATAATTCCTGGGTTATAGCTTTGTCTTGCAGCTGCTATATGGTTGTGGGCATGGTGTTTAAGACTAAACAATAAAATGTCTGTACATTCAAAGAAGAATGTCTTGCAGGTTAAGAGATGACTTCTGTTTCAGACTCTTCTATCGACTTTGCAGGGTGATCAATCTCATTGTGCGTCATCTTTTCCTATTCACAAACAGCAGGGTGACATAATCTAATCTTTTGGCTCATTTTCTCTCTTGGGCAGAGTCTCACTCCTAACCGTGCTGGAGCTGCTGTGCACAACTGTATTGTGGCAGACCAATATTGCGATCTGCAACCACGTGTCTTGGAGTCCTGGCTGGGCCATGCTATGGCTCCTGTCTAATGCATGCACCAAACACTCCCTCCTATGGAAACCAGGGCAATAGATGTGGGGAGGGTGTTTCACACATACTTGGATCTTACCAGAGTGAGAAATGGGGATGTATCCCGAGCTCAGAAATACTGGATCCCTGCCTTTGATGCAGCCACTCTGATTGGACAGTGACTAGCAGAGATGACCCTGATATTGTTTAAGCCTTCAAGACATTGCCATAATATAATCAGCAGCAATTCTGAAGCCATAAATAAAAGATAACATTCATGAGGTTTTCAGAAGGATGACATAGTGTGCATAAAACATTTGAATACCACAGACAGAGCAGATGAAAACGGATTGAGCTGAAAAGAAGAAATCATTCCTTGATGGGCTGATGTAGTTTGGCAGTAGAAGATGGGTTTCATCTGATCAATGGAGGCACCTACACTGTATAGAAAGCATCTCAGCTCTTCATCTCCACTCTTCACCACCCTTATAGACAATGAAGAAAAAGAAGCTTCTCAGGCACAATTTAACTCTTCTGAAAATATATCTTTACAATAGATTCCTTTCAGTGACAGCTTAAAAATGCCTGTTCCTCACCATTAACTCTGGAGAAAGTCTGTGGTGACTAGCTCAGATGTGGACATCTGCTGGATAAATATGAAAAGGCAAATGAAATGTGTGCCAACCACAGCAGCCATCAATTGGTAGCTTTTCAGCCTGCCTTGATACTGTAACCCCACCTTAGGAAGTATTACAGCCAGTTAGAAAGTTAAAGAAAACAGATACTTGAAAAATACTGACATGAAGTTTCCCATTTCTTATAAGAAGCTTGATTTGAGATTCCCCACAACTTAGGAAAATGAATCCAGCCATATGAGTAGAAGGATATGCTCTCGTGTACTCCGTTGCTCTTGTGTAACGTTCTTTGAAATATGGGTTTCAGCACTTCTGTTACCATGGTGTCACTTGCAAAACACTTGTAAGCCTGCTAGGGACATCAGAACTTGATTAATTAATCTCTACAAAATGCTTTGAGTTTCACTGGGTGAATGATACGCTTAGTTCGCTTGGCCTTCCCCCATGAGGAGCAGAAACTTCAAAAGATGAGTGAAGGTATGTGAAAATTATTGTTTGCCTGGAGGCAGATAAACTAGTCCTGAAAAATGAGGTTTTGTAAATTCATTTTGAGCCTTCTTTTTTCCCCATTGCCCTTCAAAGGGCAGATCCCAGTCCTATTCAAATGACTACCCTCGGTGTACTGACTATTCTAAGTGTAAACTCTTACTCTGGGCAAGCAGGGAACACAGCTTTTGTTATCCAAAAGCACTTAAATGAAGTGAAATACCTTATTTTAAGTGATTGTCTGAGCATGGAAGAGAGATGGGACTTGTAGGAGGAAGCAATGTCTTTTCTGAGACAAACTGATAGAAGTGAAAAGAAACGGACAAGATTTAAGGGGGTTTTATCCTGGAAAGATTGTTTTTTTCCAGCACTATCAGTTATTCTAATAAAAGATATTACCTCTCCCTATAAACCTTGCCTCTCACCTCTTAATGTTTCTGTCATGGTTTAACCTCGGCCAGCAATTAAACACCACACAGCCACTCACTCACTCCCCTCCGGTGGGATGGGGGAGAGAATCAGAAGAGTAAAAGTGAGAAAACTCGTGGGCTGAGATAAAGACAGTTTAATAGGTAAAGCAAAAGCCACACACGCAAGCAAAGCAAAACAAGGAACTCATTCAGTGTTTCCCATCGGGAGGCAGGTGTTCAGCCATCTCCAGGAAAGCAGGGCTCCATCACGTGTAACGGTGACTTGGGAAGACAAACGCCATCACTCTGAACATCCCCCCCTTCCTTCTTCTTCCCCCAGCTTTATATGCTGAGCATGACGTCATACGGTGTGGGATACCCCTTGGGTCAGTTGGGGTCAGCTGTCCCAGCTGTGTCCCCTCCCAGCTCCTTGTGCCCCCAGCCTGCTCGCTGCTGGGGTGGGGTGAGAGGCAGAAAAGGCCTCGGCTCTGTGCAAGCACTGCTCAGCAGTGACTGAAACATCCCTGCGTTATCAACGCTGCTTTCAGCACAAATCCAAACCATAGCCCCATACGAGCTACTGTGAAGAAAACTAACTATCCCAGCCAAAACCAGCACAGTTTCTTATACTGATACTTCTCTTTATTTCTGTTTTCAAAGCTATATGGATCTAGAAAGAGTCCATATCCATCTTCTGCAGTTTCCAAGTGCTTAAAACACTCTGCCTGTAGAATTTATACTGTATATGGAGTGCTCTCAAAGAGCTGCACTTACATAACAGTGCTTGATTGAGTGTCTTGTTTTCCATGTGCAAGTCCAACAGGCTGGAAATCTGGACTGCTGAGAAATACCTGCTTTCTGAAAATCATTAGTCTTTTTTCCCCTCCCTAATTAATTTTTTGTACTAGAGAGTTGCACTAGAGGTGTCAAGTTGACTCAATCTGGATCACACTCTGATGTAGCCTAGACTTGCCTAGGGGTCCACTAAGATCCCCTGCTTGCTCCTAGAGGGGCTGTTTATGAGCTTGACATAACTTTATTCCCAGAATCATGCCAGAGTTATATTTAATTGATTTTGCACTTCTCTGGACATAATTAGAAGGATGTTCATTTGACTCTAAGATGGCCCAAAAAGGAGAAACCTTCTGGGTATTCATACTGAACTCTCCAATCGCTCCATTTATCTGCACAAACTGAAAATTATCTACAGTTCTTTGAACGAAGGCAAAATTGCCTTGTCTACAGAATTGATCGAAAATAGCATCCCTCCTGAGTTACCCAGCTTGGACTACTATTTGTACCTGCTAATTGGGGTTAGTTCTACTGTGCCCTTTCCCCAACTGTCAGGGCACTGCTTCACCAAGCTGAGACAAAATACTTCTCTAAGAGCTATGACCCCCATTTTGACCAATCTCCTACAGAAAGATTATGCCTAGCAAAGAAATACCCTCAAAATTGACAGAGTCTGATAGTCCTAGTTTAGAAAAAAACTAAACAGAGTGATTATCTGTTGGAGGGACAACACAACCAGCATAAGCAATCCAGGAGGTTTCTGGAGTGCATCGATGATAACTTCCTCCTGCAAGCAATAGAGAAGCCAATGAGGGGAGGTGTTCTACTGGACCTCATACACACCAACAGTGAGAGGTTTCTTGGGGATGTGAAAGTCAAAGGCATTCTTGGCTGCAGTGACCATAAGATGTTGGAGTTCAGGATCCTGAGGGCAGGAAGGAGGGTCAAAAGCAAGCTCACAATCCTGGACTTCAGGAGAACAGACTTTGGCATCTTCAAAGATCTACCCAGAAGAGTCACATGAGATAAGGCTCTGGAGGATAGGCGGACCCAAGAAAGCTGGTTCATATTCAAGGATCACCTCCTCCAAGCTCAAAAGAGTTCCATTCCAACAAATATGAAGTCAGGCAAAAATGCTAGGAGGCCTTCATGGATGAACAAGGAACTCGTGGCCAAACTCAAACACAAAAAGAAGGCGTATAGAGGGTGGAAGCAACCAGCTCTAGGCTTGAGCAGGGGGGTTGGACCAGGTGACCTCCAGAGGTCCCTTCCAACCTCAATCATTCTGTGATTCTGTGATTCTATTATATCTGCCATCTTGTCTTGAAAGCCATCCAATTGGAGACAAAATATATTTTTCAAGCTGTACAAAATATCGAGGCATCACATCTGGCTCAGTGAAACACTAAACACCGGAGTCTGGGTGGTGTTCTGGCATTGTATCATCTCCCATTTTCTTCTCTGGGCACTGGCCACTGGGTGCTGGAGACCGAGCTGACCTTTACTTGGAGCCAGAATGTTTTTAACATCTGGCCGAAGAAGTCCAGCTACTAGCACCAATTTCTAACTGCATTTCCATGGCATTTTTTCACTATCAGAGAACGAGTTTTGTAGACATACATAGGTACAAATGACAGAATTTAAACTTCCTCTGATTTCACTGAAGGTATATGAGGGTATATGAGAAGGACTACAACATCTAAGTGCTCATTAATGTAGTTTTCTGCAGCTATAAGACATGCTTTTTAGAATAATTCCTGGTGGAGTTCAATTAGAGCAGTTAAAACTTTTTGAAACAGTCTTTTGATGGAAAGCTCTTTTTAGTGAAATGGAATGCCCTTATTTGGTAAAATTTGCAGGTTTGAGCTGAGAAGAAAATCAGACAATAAATTTTTAGTTTTGCAGTCATAATCTGGAAAATATAGAAAACTTTCAAAAATATTAATACTTACTAAATAATCATTTCTGTGATTTTTTTTTCTCAAGACAAAAGAAATTATTTTCTGACTAGCTCTCTTTATACTATGCATTTTGCATAACAGGTTGCATCAGCCCTTTCTCCCATAAGCAATATAAGCAAATGTAAATTGTTGGCATGAATCCAGCCAGCTGGCCTCAGTGGGACATCTTCCTTGGTCATGCCTTTGAATCTAAATACTGCAGACAAAAGGCAGCGGTGAATAAGTCACCCTTTTCACACTGGGCTCCAATTACATCTGTTGCTTTTTGAGGGAGGGCGTTTGAATTTTGCAGACAGTCCTTGGGCAGCTGTTAACTTTGTAGACATATCTGAGTGAATTCTCATGAATTGGAAGTACTTAAACTCCACTATGATTCCCATATCCCACAACCATGGGAACTGTGAGAAAACTTAGACTGATTGATTAGACTCTCTGAGTCACCTAACTTCTCTCAGGGATGTGAATCTGGAAAGCCAAAATAAGCTTCCTTCAGACAGGGTTTCACTGGAGATTTCTCTATGGTGTCTAATAATATGACTGTGCCCAAAGAAAACCAAGAAATTGTACGCTTCCTCTCATCTGACGTTAATAAAATTAATTTGCCTTCAGAGTAATAATGAAATGTTTCTCCAAGGAAACTTATTTTACATGCATTTTTGTCTCTTCTTTTGAATGGTGTATCTTCTGCATATTATCCTGATTATATTTATAAATGCTACACTATTTTGAAATCTGAAATAAAAAGGTTTTCAGGCATAAAAAATGCAAAATCTGATAATAGCTTCTTGGTCCATTTTTCTCTCCTTCAGCCTTAGTCCCATGAAATCAGAATGGTAGGAGTTATTAATTCCCTGTTATTTATTGGTTACCTAAGAACTTCACCCTTCTTGTGATATCTTAATATATCAAGTGTTTTCTATAGAAATTATTAAGGAGTTACAGGCAGAAGATTGTGATACTGCTTGAGCGGTTTGAAAGCATGTGATCTCCAAGGAAGTAGAGATCCTATTACCAGTCCCTTTCCTACAGAAGTTATCAATGGTACAAGATGCTGCGAGTCGTGTTGTAGACTTCCTAACGTATGAAGTTCAGCATGTGAAATAGGCCTAACTGTGCTATTTTTAAAATAAATGAGACTGTACACAAATTTACCTCAATTACATGCTTCCCAGGCTTTTGAACTTCTCTTGTACTCTTTTGAGAGGACTATTGGTATAAGAAAATTAAAACTTTACAGCAGAAATTCAGCTTTTGGTGCAAAAAACCCCTCTGGACTCCAAATGTGATCTGTGCAGGCATTGCAGGCATCAGCCAGCTTTGGTTAGCTTCACAATTTGGGTCCAATTTCATCCCAAAGAAACATCAGAGCCTCTCCAGAGGTGTAAGGCAATTAACACATTTCAGCAAGCACACTTACTACAATGAGGAGGAAAATGCAAAATAAATTATGAGTTTTACAACTCTCTGTATTACCTCATGACCAGCCTTCCTAGTTAAATATGTGAATTTTTGTTCATATTTCCGCTGGAGTACATGCAAGTTTCATTGCTGCTGTATCAGGGCCCCTCATCCCTTCCCAGACAGGGTCTGGGACAGCAAGAGAATGTGCAAGCAGGTCCCCAAGGGCTAAAGTAGTGTTATAGCCATAGGACAGCCTTGTAAATTTATTGGAAGGAAGAGGGGGGGATGATTTTCCAGTGCTTTGCTATATTGGGGCCTGTGTAAGCTTGTTTCCAAGTGTTTTTTGTTTTTTGTTTTTTGTTTTTTTAGTTTCTCTCACACACTACTTTACATTGGCTTTACAAAATCCTGGTGGTTTAGATGTATTGCAAATGATGTCTTAAATATCACTGATGGCTCCCTGAAGTATATTCGCTGTTAAAATGTTCAGTCTGATTTAAATGACCAAAGCTACAGAACTCCCACCAGCTCCCTGAGGAAGCTCTTGAGATTCTAACAGATCTTACCTTCCAGTCAGCAAGACTCTCTTATTTAATTTTGCCCACCTGCTACCTGCAGACACTTCTTGTGCCCTAAGCATGCCATTTGCACTTTCACTGTGATGTGTTATAGCTTAGGATACAAAGGACTTAACTGTCTGTTGGTTGTCTAGCCTTTTGTTCAGAAAAGATGTGGATAGAAAAACATACAGCAGAAAAACTCTTAGGCATTTTATAGCTAAGCCTAAAAGGTTATTCCCTGGATCTTCTACCTTACTCTATTTTTACTATTTCCTGTTTTAATTGTCTTAACATGGATAGCTAGAGAGAAGTACTAATCCTATCAAATTGCACTCACTAAATCCCAATACCTTTGTTCAGGTCAAACTGGAAGTCTTCTTTAGAGACTGCCTTTAAAGACTTCATGAATTGTATCAAAGGGTAGAAGCTTTTAATATCTGACAGTTGAATTGGAAATGGGAAAAAAATCTAAAAGCTGCTGTTGCTGGCATCTGGCACCGAGATTTTACAAACAGGCTGAGAGATTTAGCAACTCTATTTTCCATAAATTTATAAAGGTATTTAATGAAGGAAGCTTTACGTTAAAATTGGCCTGTCAGTTCTGGAATAACAATTTAAGCCATACATCTCTTATGATATCTTAAGTGAAGCTGGTTTGATACTGTAGACTTTGGATAGATTTGCATTAAAATGTAAGAAAGAGAATACGAAAAATAGGACTGTGGGTTTCAAGAAGCCTAGACTGCCTTAACATTGCACAGGGCATTTGCAGGGACAAATAGGGTAACGTTCAAGTTTGTTTTGAGCCACATTAAGATAAGGAACAAGGGATGGCCTTGTTGGACTGAAGAAGACAGTCTTCATCCAAAGATCTGCAATCAGCACAAAGTGGTATTCATCTAATACTGAATTCATATATTTTTCTTCTAGCTTTGATTGGTCTTTCCCATTTCAGTTGTAAACTTCAATGAAAGGACTCTATTTTAATGTGTGCGTCTGGCACGAGGGATTTCTTATCTTGGACAGCACTTTTGGATGCTAACATAATGCAGTAATGACTCACCTTCAAATGCAAAATGTTCTGCTCAAGAAATCACAGTTGATTATGACTTGTATTACAGTGATCCAGGATGAGTCTTGCCTCTTACTAAATAGGGTTCAGATAAAAATGAAAAATCCCACTGGTAGAGGAGGAAACAGCATTTCAGGGAGAACATAAGGCTATATGAACCTTCTGTACAGTGCCAACAATACAATGAAGCTAACAGCAGTTTTTCTTTAGTATTCCTCAGCCCTAAGAGCGAATCCTGCAGGAGGTTAATACCTCCTCTAATGTCCTTCAGTCTCATTGATTTTAATGGTGCTCAGTGCCTTAAAAGATGAGGAAAAACATTTGAATAAAATGTAAACACTTTATAAAAAGAGAGTAAGTATAATAATTGAAAGTGACAATCAGTCATGATAAATTTAAATTGAAGTGATTTTTTTCCTGTTACATTCAGCTTTCATTCATTCAGTGGACATTTCCACTTTAAGTCTTTATACCTTTAATTATTTCAGATATGAAAGAGCTGCTGTTTCAAGAACGTATGCTTCAGCAGAACATACATTCAGAATAACTTTCATGCAGTAAAACCAATTTGACTTGTGTGGAACTGAAATGCAAATATCATAGCATTAGTGAGAAGGTTTGTCTACGCACAACAGTTGCTTTGTAGCTCCTGTGATAAAGTGAAAGAGCATGGCATTGTCACCTGCCTGTCTCTTCACCCATCATTAGTTAAGCTAGAATTGGTTAAGGTGTCATATATGCTGACTGATGTATCGCGATGCTGTTCAACATCGGTTGCTATGGGTCCCGGGGTCACTAAATCCCTTTTTATCCCTATTCAGACTCAGGGTCTATAAAAGGTGCCATATTCCTTTGTTCAAAACCACAAGCTGGCACTGGAACCTACAGAAATGACAGGCGTCATTTCTCTGAATACCTGTAGGAATCTCAGACATGTTTTCTGCAGTACTTAAAAAAAAAGTAAAAACTAAATATTTTCCCTTCATTTTATAGAACGTAGAGGGATTAAGAACAGTTTGTCTGTGTGATGTACCTCACAAAATTTGCTAGTCACTGTGAGCCTTCAATAATTTTTCCATACCTTCCTAGTACCCTGTAAAAGCTCTCAAAAATCAAAAGGAGTGTTTGAGATTTCAGACTCTGGTTAGCCTAAAAAGAGTTCAGAAGAAGCACTTAAGTAAGGAATTGTGGGACCAAGATACGCTATTCCAAGAGGCTCTGCTTCTAATGTAATAATCTAATATGTATGTGATTAGTGTTTATAGGAAAATCAAGCTGTTCGTTTTTGAGGCAGAGACCAGAGTGTTTGTTTTCTCCAGCTTCCCCAGCACCTAAATGTAATCCATCTTGTTATTTGATGCAATTTTTTGTTTGGAACTTCCTCTTTTTTCTTTGTTTCTGAAATTTGGGGTGGAAAGCATTTTTAGAAAGTAAAGAGCAAGAAGTCTTATTTTGTTACTATTGGGTGATTTGTACTGTTTCTGTTGCATGCTCTTGATTAAGATCAGAATTTTCAAGTATCATTAAAATAAATAGGTACTTATACAAAACATAGTGTGTGTATTAAAAAATCAAAGCAAATATTGTTATGCTAACTTCTATAAATGCAATATCAACATGCAGAGTAGCAAAGGTTTGTTACTAAAGAGCTGCATGCCATCGTAAGCACTTTACAGCCTTGCTTTCCCACTATAATTTGTCCTGTGCAATGATCATATTTCAGTACTCTTCACAATCACCACACTCAAATTATAAAAGGTCATTTGGCTTGCCATAGAGCAAGATGGAACCAAAGGGACAAGTATAAACCTGCAGACAGAAGAAATTATTTGGTATTCTTTCCATATTGAAAACAGTATTTTCAATATTGTTCCTGTTCTTATTGTTTTCATTACTATCTCAATGTGTTCTGGAGGGCATTAAAACTAAGAATTTCATTACATGTATAACACTGGATCTGAAGTATTGCAGGTAAGAGTTACACCACATCAAACAATTTTGAGCCTATTTCTTACAGGCATCATTTTAAATTTATAGTTCCATTACTTCCAACTGGGTTTGCAGATTGAGTACTGGTTTATGAAGTATTAATTCTTGTTTTATTTTTAAAAATACTGCTTTCTTAGTTTAAAAAAATCAATATATACAATACCAAACATTTTCCCACTGGGTTACAAGCAATTAGAATCCGCCAAGAGAAAAGTCATCTGTCAATTGCAAACATTGTACTTAAAAACAAATCCTCAGTGCTGTCTGACTAAGCCAATGTTTAAGCAAACAAATATATTCAAATATTCAAAGATATAGTTGATGTAGTAACACTTTTTGCTGAGCTTAATTCAAAAATCATTGCAGTGTAGTAAACAGAACACCCCCTAAAACAGAGATTAAAACAAGCGATGATAGAACTGCATATAAATGACAAAATAACCACAGGTATATGAATCTTTATTGCTGAAAGAGACCACATTTCACAGTAAACACAAGAGATGGAGGTGGGGTGATAGAAAAAATAACTGTTTAAATAAAAAATAATAGGATACTATCAGTCCGTGGCATGGTCACTGTGTGTGACAATGCTCAGATTATGCACCAGACCAATGTTGTCTCGTTCTTATGGACATATATTATATTATAAATATATATTATATACTGACATAATATTATGCATTTGGCTGCATCTTATTGATCATAAGACTTAAAGACAAAGCATAAGATTTACTTTTTCACTGTTTTTTGAGTCTATAGGGCACATTTGAGTCACATTTTCATGCTTTTCTTCAAGGTCTTATGGACCTGAAAATTCATAGTTTTAATAAAAGATGAGTTTTTTTCTGTTTTCATATGACTCACATTAAATCACAGGACTTGGCAATATTGCTATAAATTTATAAGCATGCATCACAAAGATTAGAAGGCGGTATTTGTTGTCTTTGAACACATCTTTGACTTTCAAGGTACGCACTTTTATTTAGGGATCTCTACATTAAGCTTTAACCCCTTTTCTTATTTCTTTTTTTTTTTTTTTCCCCCTATCAAACTGCAAAGCCCAAGGATCCTAGTCTCTGAACTGGTGTTAAGTGCCCAGCACTGAAGACTGTACTGAACAGTCACCATCAAACCTGCCTTCCATAATTTGTATGCAATGCTGCAGCAACGGCAAAGAGAGGTTACATTGCCCACTGCTTGGTTTAATTGGAGTTAAGTAGAGCTATTATGTCGATGCGCCCCATACACTAGCTGTTTATTTTGATTAATGCATGCATTCCTATGAGTGAAATGTCTGTGTGAGACAGAAACTTTTAGAAGAAATAAGTGAACAGTAAGAAGATGTTATATAGACTAATTTTCCCAAGAGAGCTGTGTATTTTTAATTTTTCCCCCAGACAGGGGGGAAACTGGGGTATCCAATTTCAGACTCTTTGATAGATTTGCTGCTCAGGATGAGAAGTACTCAACAATTTTTATATTTCACAAGCTGGGACCCTAAGAATTGAGACACTGTAAATCACCAGTCTTGCTTACATTTTATTACTTCTAATTTGTGGCAAAAATAACAGTAAGTAAACTATGAGTGGGGATCTGGCCAAAAGGGTTGTAGAGATGAAATAGGCAGTTTAAAAGAACAAGATTTGAAATAAGACAAGCAACTGGGAAGAAACTTCTTAAATTTGCTTGTAAGGAAAAAGATATACAGCCTCCAAGGGTATTGTGACAGGGGAAAGAGCAAAGGTTAAGGCATTAGCCAGAGAAAGGAGAATAAATCAGCTATCTACAGGTATCAGACAGGCAGATAGTTTCAAGGCTGTCATCTTCCTGGATGGTAACAAAAAAAAAAAAGTGGTTCTGCTTTGGTAGGCTCACGGGAGAGGAGATGACTCTCCTGGAGAACACAAGGGATAGATGAACCTAACTGAAAAGAAAATGTGAGAACCAGGACAAAGCCTTTCCAGACAAACTCCATCAAGGTCAGGTAAATTCGAGTCCCTTCCAGCATCATCTGAATCTTCCTGGTGATTGCAAAGGGAACCTAAATGACTCATTTATGCTAAATACCTGAAACAAAGGCATTAACCCTGTGCCATCTGTGAGTGTTACCAGCCATGTGTGCTGCAGGAAATGGCTGTACTGTGGCCTCGGACTGAAGGTTATTTAGAGAAAATCCTTTTGTGATCTTACATATTGCATTGAAAAACTCAGGGAAATGTAGTGCCCTCAGCAGCCAGAACCTGTTCAGGACCTCCTAGACCCACAACAGCCACATCTTCTAGTGTGAAATAGAGACAGAGAGATTACCTGGGGGAGATTTTTTAGGTGGTTAGGACCAAGAGACCCAAGTGCTTATTAGAAAATAAAAATAACAACCAAAGTTGGGATAATAGCTCATAAGCTTTCAGTTTCTAGATGCTTATCCTAATGAAAATTGAACCTCTCAACCTTCTGAGGTTAACTTGTCCCCACTTATAATGTCATTAGGAGATAATGTCAATGAAATGGAACATTGTCACAGGACAGTAGTTTCCCACTGCTAAATAAATGCTGAGCCAAAGCCAAGATATTTATTTTCAAAGTGGGAGATATTTACCCTGTAAACATGTTCTGTTCCAGTGACTTTATGTCTGTTACACCAAACTGCTAATGAGGTAGATGCTGCCTGATGCATGTGGTTAAACTAATAAGAGTTTCTCCATGTCCTGCTATTGAAAATACATATTTTTATTGGATTAAAGAACAGACTAGCTCAGCATTTCAGCGAATCTGGAAAACAGGTCATTCATTCCAATGCAGTTTCTGATATACACCCTACTTCAGTGGCTCCTTAACGTAAAAAGCTGGAAAGCCCTGTTGTCATTCGACAGCTATAGAGCTGTAAATTAATTGTCTTGCTAGGCTAACAACTTGACATAATATGATGTGGCACTAGCACTGTAGACATCACAGGAACCAAAATTGCAGAACCCCATTAATCTCAACACAAATGGTACCAAAGGAATATCAACTGTTTTTGGAGAAAGAGGAAGATGTCTGGGCCAAGAAGCTGCTCTTTGCATGGACGCAAGAATTTCCAGGTCCAAGACCAAACAGGTGCAGGAATTTGGAGAAAGGCACATCTGCTCAATCAAGTGTGGATAGTACGGGTCCCAGAAGAAGGGTATGGATAGAGGGGCAGGAAGTGTAGATAGTTTTAATAGTCACTTCTATTAAAGCAAATCTCTATCAGAGCTATAGACTGATTTCTCTGCTGCTTTGATAATCACAGTCCTTGATTGTTGACTGCCTAGAGGAAACAGAAAAACTGTTTTGCACAAAGGACCTGTATTTTTAATTATTGCCTATATTAAAAGAAATCAAAGCTTAAATTAGAAGTTCTAAAATGTAAGAAATTCTTCCTTTCTGGCCATATATATTAAGGAAAGGCTTAAAAGTATGATTTGGAAAATAAATTTCTAAAGAAAAAAAAAAGGTTAAAGGTACTCCCTTTCCCAAGGGCAACGAGATCCTAAGACACATTGATGTTAGTAGGCTATTTGTTATTTCAGGGGTTTAAGGCTCCTTAGTGCTTCTGTGGATCTGGATCCTCATGCCTTGAATTTATCAAATCACAGTTTCTTCAATAGTGAGAGTTGAATATCGCATACTGCATAAGCCTGAACTGGAAGTTGATACAAGCAGTAAAAAGCACTGACTGTTAAGGAATACTTATATATTGCAATCAAGTATCTCTTATTATTTACATCTATTGTCATTATTTTTACTATGTGGGCTTTTTCTTAGGCAAGGAATTTGGGTAGAATCACCTAATAAAACCATTAATCCGTTGCCCAGAACTTTGTAGTCAGGTATTCCCAGTGCTTCCAGCAAGCGCTTTCTCTGCTCCTCAGTGAGGCCAGGTGTGGTGGGTTGACCCTGGCTGGATGCCAGGTGCCCACCAACGCTGCTCTATCACTCCCCTTCTCAGCTGGACAAAGGAGAGAAAATATGACGACAAAGCTCATGGGTTGAGGTAAGGACGGGGAGATCACTCAGGAATTACTGTCACAGGCAAAACAGACTCAACTTGGGGAAAATCAGTTTAATTTATTACCAATCAAAACTGAGTAGGGTAATGAGAGATAAAACCAAATCTTAAAACACCTTCCCCCCATTTCTCCCTTCTTCCCAGGCTCAACTTCACTCCCAATTTTCTCTACCTTCTCCCCCCGAGCAGCACAGGGGGATGGGGAATGGGGGTTGGGGTCAGTTGATCTCTGCTGCTCCTTCCTCCTCAGGAGAGGACTCCTCACACTCTTCCTCTGCTCCAGCGTGGGGTCCCACTCATGGGAGACAGTCCTCCATGAGCTTCTCCAATGTGGGTCCTTCCCACGGGCTACAGTTCTTCATGAACTGCTCCAGCGTGGGTCCCTTCCACGGGGTGCAGTCCTTCAGGAGCAGACTGCTCCAGCGTGGGTCCTGCATGGGGTCACAAGCCCTGCCAGCAAACCTGCTCCAGCCTGGGCTCCTCTCTCTCCATGGGGCCACAGGTCCTGCCAGGAGCAGACTGTTCCAGCACGGGCTTCCGACAGGGTCACAGTCTCCTTCAGGCACATCCCCCTGCTCCGGCGTGGGGCTCTCCCTGGGCTGCAGGTGGATCTCTGCTCCACCATGGACCTCCATGGGTGCAGGGGCACAGCTGCCTCACCATGGGCTGCACCAGGGGCTGCAGGGGAATCTCTGCTCCGGAGCCCGGAGCACCTCCTCACCCTCCTTCTTCACTGACCTTGGCATCTGCAGAGTCGTTCCTCTCACATATTCTCACTTCTCACTCCAGCTGCAGTTTGTGTCCTGGTGGTTTTGGTTTGGGTTTTTTTCCCCCTTCTTAAATATGTTATCCCAGAGGTGCTACCACTGTAGCTGATGGGCTTGGTCTTGGACAGCAGCGGGTCCGTCTTGCAGCCTGCTGGCATGGAGTGTATTGGACATAGGGGAAGCTTCTATCAGCTTCTCACAGAAGCCACCCCTGTGCCCCCCCACTACCGAAACCTTGCCACGCAAACCCAATACACCAGGATATTTTAGTGTCTCAGAAATAAACCAGCCTCAGAGCATTAACCGCAAGGGCCCACCTTTATGACTTACTATATCCCATTTTCTTTCTTTTGTTATGAACTCTCTCAGTGCTTTATTCTGTTCTGAAAATTATTTTTTAAAAAAAGAATGTATTTTCCAGGAGCAATCCTAGGCAACTCTGATGCAGGTTTGAGTTTTTATTTTGAGAAACCTTGCTTTTCATCATATATGCATAGCTGCATGACAGTCCTTCCTTGGACCACATATGTCAATGATGATAAGCTCTACATCTTCCTCCATATCCAAGTTGCCTCATCATGCTTTTTCTGTAGGTTTATTTCAATTCATTTTAATATAGCCTCAGAGCAGATGCCATCAGGATCCAATAATCACAGTTTATTGGGTGGACAGAAAGCAGGCAGTGAAGACTCTATTGGGATCTTCAGCATCAATTTATGAGGTGCATTGCAAAACTAAAATCCATCTGATTTCCATCAGCTTAGCTATAAACGTAGGCATAATGATTCTGTCCATTTATTTTCAAATCAATTTAACATAACTATCTCCCAGAATTAGGAGACATGGATCACTGCACAGTTTAGGCACTAATATAGTGTTTTTTACTCACCAATGTCCAATAGCACTGATTAGTTTAGCGTCCCACTCCTGTATTCACTCCACATCATTAACAACTATTGGAAACTGTAGTTTGGTGTTGTTTGGGCTTTCCTACACAATCCATGCAATTTAGAGAGCAGAAAATGCAAAACGTTTTAATATCAACTGTTGCAATTGATAAGTGCTTAGTGCATCAGAATGCTAAAAATTATTTGGTTCTTTGGGGATAAAAATGTCAATAACTTAAAATTTGGAAATATGGACTGACATGTTCATGGAAAACTTGGAGTGAATAAAAAAGTCCATTTTATAAGCAAAATTGGCCTCTGTTTCATTTATGTTTTCTTCCAGTTTTCAGCTGTCTCATCAGCTTTGCTAGAATACAAGTGGTTTACATCAGTGTAGTTATGCTGATGGCTGAAATGGGGGCAAATCCCAAGTTAGACAATGTATTAACAGAATTCATATGAATATGCAAATATGCATAGCAACATTTCAGCGTACACATTATTCCAGAGAAAAATTCAGTTCACAACATGTAAAGAAAGAATTGAGACATTAAGTTGGATGCATTTTAACGTCGTAGTTTAATTTGTATTTTCTATGTTTATTTATAGGGAAGGCTTTATTATGAACAGGATGTTCATCTGATCAAATGCAATGATGCAATTAAATTGCTGCTTGTTGAAACAGGTTTTATGGTGCTTATTAAAAGTAAATATAAATAAATGTTTTAAGATCTGTGTGATCAGAAATGCCTTTTGATATTAGATGGAAATATATCAGTGCATGAAATGCTTTAAATGTGGCAGATGAGTGTTTTTAACACCACCACACCAGATTACCATAATCACCACTGACACAACTCATTTGGTTTTTTCAAAAGCTTTTGTCAGAGACCTCATGGGAGGCTATTAAAAAAACAACACAAAGTAATCAGGAACATCCAGGTCAAAGACAGAATCCAGTATGAGAGTATGCTGTTAGAAAGCCAGCCCATTCAAGAAGAGTAAGAAAAGACTTGCTCTGCTACCAGATGGAGTGGGAAATCTATGGACAGAAAAACACAAACAAGCCACAGTGTCTACTGCCTCTTTTGCTTCTGCCTTCACTAAATATATTGATGTGATGAAATGGCTAAAGTAAGTAAAGGCATGACCAAACAAGAAAAACTGAGGCTAAGTAAGGTAAGTGCTTATATTAGTTATATATTTTCATGGTCACTGAGCCTCAGAAAATCTACCCCAAGGTGAGCACTATCAGAGAAAAAGAGCTGTCAGGACAATCTCACAGCTGTCACTGGTTATCTTGGGGAGCTTATGAGGGGGATACAGAACACTGGAAAAGTGCAATTATTGAGCCTATCTTTAAAAAAGGGGGAAAGGAGGATAGATTTGTCAGCTTAACTTCAATTCCTAGAAAAATCCTGGAGCAAATAACCAAGCAAACAATTTGTAAGCCCCTAGAAGACAACAAAAAGATGAGTGACAGCCAACATGGATTTGTCAGAAACAAATCTTGTCAAACCAACTTCATTTCCTCCTATGACAGGGTAACAGGCTTTGTAGATAGGGCAGAAGCAGTAGATGCTCTATGTCTTGACTTCAGTGAGGTTTCTGACAATGTTTCACCTGACACTGTCATAGTAAGGAAGGGAAAGATTGTCTAGACTAAACTACTATAAGATGGGCAGAGGAATGGCTGGAAACTTGTACCCAAGGCATGCAGAGGAAAATAAAGTGTATTTATTAGGGCAGAAGATGCCAAGCAACTGAGAAGAAGTCCAACCACTTTGGAGAGTCAGAATTCAGAATGTGCTTGACAGTTTGTAGAAACAGTCTGAAACATCTAAGATGACTTCAGGGAACAACTGGCTAATCAGCAGCTCTAAAAAAAAATAACAATGATAGAGAATAAGATAAAAAAGGATCCCTGAAATTAATATTTTCAGCAAAGTGACACTTTTGCAGAAAAGCCAAATACTATTATGGGAAGTACAAGCAGGAATAATCTCTCTAAGATGCATGACATAATCTTTCTGCTCTATGAATGAGGCCATAGTTGAAGCATGGTGTTCCCTCTGCAAGTTTGCGTTTCAAGAAATATTTGGGTCAGCTGAAGGCAGAGTGATTAGGGGTGTAGAAACTTGATGTACTAGAAATCAAAGAGTTGAGATTGCTTCCTCAAGAGAAAAGACCAAGTAGAGACAGGATTAGTAGTCTTCAAATACATAAAAGGTTGCTGAAAAAGGGAAAAGCTTGAATTGTTCCACATACCCATTTCATATGTGACAAGAAATAATACACTCTAAATTGCAGTAAGGGGTATTTACATTAGGCACTGGAAGAACTTCTTAATGGTAAGAACAATTAAGCACAGAAATATACTGCCTGAGAAGATCGTGAATCTCCATCACTGGAGACCTTAAGAGCAGTTTATATAAATGTATGTTAGGAATAGTTCAGAGAGAGCTGATCCTGCCTGGGGTAAAAGAATGACACCTTGATGTTCCTGCTACCCATTATTTCTTTATTTCTCCAAAACATTAACACAATGGCACACCAAGGTTTTCCATTCAGAGTTGGAGAGCTGAATGCATTTGCTAATGATGTGCACAATGGATAAGCAGGACATTGGCAGATGACGGAATATCTTCTCTAGTTAAAGTTTACTCACAGGAACTTTTGACAGTACTAAATGGGAAGAATGATAGCAAAGATAATTTGAAATATTTATTCACAGTGCTGGCAAGGCTAGCTAGCAAGCCAGAAGATCTAGGTGACTTTGTGCACAAGACACATGAAGGGCCTGTTCAGCCCTCCCCGACAGTGAAACAGAGCATGAAAGAAATGAGTCCACACTAACATTCATAATGCTGTTATGCAAAGTCAAAGGATTTTATTGGTTTTTAACCTGGATTATTATATGAATTTGGGTCATTCTTTAACAGAAATACAGAAGTCCAAATTTGTATTGTTTCCTTATTACAGAGGAACTGAATGACTAGATTAGTTGGAGATGAGCAGGGAACATTTAAAAAGCTAACAAAAATAATTATATACTAGAGTGTATTCCATCTTATAATTCAAGTTCAGATGAGCACACAACATCATTTGTGCCATTCAAAGTGATGAGGGAAATGAAACCCTGCAACATCCCTAACTGGAAATTTTTTAGGTTACCTGTCATTTAGAGTAGTCTGGCTTGGAGACAGGAGTGTGTATCCATCAGAAGAGCAACAGAGCAACACTCATAAATAGGTGGTATGTTTTGAATGCTATAAGACTGCTTCAGCTCTCTGTACAATAGAGGCTTGCATTCTGGTAAAGGATTTCCTTCTTGTCAGTTAGTAACTATGCACCATTATTAGCCATCAGAGTCTACACTGGGCCATTCTTCCCTTGCAGACATGTAATCTATTTTAATTTTCTTCTTTGCAGCTAGCAACTCTTTCTTGAAGCATGCTTATATAGGCAGGTTTTACCTAATGGCAGCATATTCCACTTCTCAGGGAAATGCATAACATCGGATATGAGTCTACCATACCTTTTGAATTAACCAGGGTGTTACTTAGAGTCTTTACCATGATGACAAGCCAAAGAAAACTTATGTGCACCAAGATGCCAGTGATTCCTCATAAGGAAAGTTATCTTCCAAGTCATCAAAGAACAAATCCATTCTCCTAAATTCACAAAACTTAACACAACAATGTCATGTTTTCTTGATTTTTTAAGATGAAGAAACAAGATCTTCCTACCTGCCTAGAGTGTCAAGGAGAGAAACCTCAATGTTTGTATTTCCTATCTAAATATATTTGTCTCATATTAATATAAAATGATCGTTGTATTTCCTCCAGTTGCAGTTGTCTTCTCAAAGTGGATAATTGCGCCTCAGAGTCTCTAAACTGTGTTGATGCTCTTCAGGATATAAACTGCTACACAGATAACTAAAAAATCATCTGCTTTCATGGTTTAGGTTTGATCATAAAGGAAAGATGATTGCTTGCACAACATTTAGAGGAGGAAAAGCTATTAGCAGAGTTTAAAGGTGTTACTTGTTGGAATACAGCAATGCAGACTTGACAATTTGAAATTACTGTAAGTGTCACTAAATAAAGTAATGGGGTCAAATCTCACGTGTCTCTAAACTGGTACAGGTCCATGGAGTTTAACAACACTGTGCTGATTACATCAGCAGAGAATTTGCCCTCTAGTTTCTTAAGGCCTGTCACAGACAAAAATGCTTTGCACACAGGCATTTATTCTCAATTTGATATCCTTGGATGTGCTTGTTTGTGTTTATATAAATGCAGAGACTGATACAGGGATAGATCTGTGCAGTCCTCTGGCTCTGGCATGGCTACCAGCAATCTGTACGTTTTCATTTTGAACTCTGGCACCCCAGAATAAGCTGGAGAAGAACTAATAACTCTGCCTGGTGTCTCCAGGTCTAGAGAGATCTGAAATGCTTTTATTGATATACGATGAACTCTGTTTGTGACTGAAGAGTATGGGGAGAGTTGGGAGTGGTTCTGCTTCTAAAAAAATAAAACTATTGAACTACTTTTACCGAGGAAGGGAAAAAAGCGAGCAAACAAAACAACTCAATGTACTGCGTATTAGGCCTGAATTCACCTTAGGCCCTTTATCTACTTTTTTCATCCTGTTTTCTCTCTGCTTTATTCCCTGTTCCAGCCTATAAGGATTTGACAGCACTGCTGCCCTTTAGCAATGCTTGCTCTACATGGGAGGGCAGCAAAATATTAGCTAGTTTAATGACACTCTGTGTCTCCCTAGAAGAGCAGCATTCATCATCATCACTTAAGAAAACACCTTATCTCAAGTAGACAAGCTCAAGCAGGTTATTGCATCCACATCCATTACAAGGTTGCAACATCTATACTGAGGTTACCAAGAGTCAACATACGTTTTACTACTACTTCAGAGAGAATTAATGTATTGAACCACAGTGCTAGCTAATTATCCATATCATTGACCCCGACACCTTAATGGAAAATATTGTTCGCCCATTGAACAGCAGCTCAGAACAGAATTAGTGTTGCATTGAGCATATTATAATTAAGGCCTGAAAACACATACATGGTTAGAAAGAGGAAAAGAGCACATTCTTGGTCTACCTTACTGCCTTGCTCCTGTTCTTCCTTCAAGTGCAACTCTAAGTGGAATTTCAGTTCATTTGTGTGTGTTGCAACCTTTTGTCACACAGTGATGTCCAAGCTGGTTTCACCTTGGGATCCTAAGATCATAGTCTCATAGGTTAATGCAGACTAGAAAGGATCTCATCTAGTCCAATCTTCTGCTCACAGCAGGGTCAGCAACAAGGTCAGACCAGGTTCCTCAGGGCTTCAATAACTTGGGGTAACAGAGGCAATGCAGAGGTGTGGGCACAATGCTCCACCTCTCAACTGGATTGCTCCTGCTGATCGCTGAGGCCACTGCACTGCTCTGAGTACCACAGCTATCTCTGCTTCCCTATGTAGTATTAATTCCACCACGTAGAGCACTTGACTAGCTGTGTTTATTTCCTTTTAATTGTACTCCTTACTAACACCCCACTAGTTTCTTTCCCATTACTAATTTGCTTCCTCTTTGCTTACTAGTCAGCTGTCTTAAATATTATTCTTTTAAGTCTCCATAGTGTCCAATGAAAAGGATTTAGGCTTCTGAGCATGTTCCCAGGCTTAATCTTGCAATCATCTACTTATCTACGTCATATTGTTCATCACTCTGTCCAGTCTTTCTCTTTGGGAACATTATTTGGCCTGAATAAATACCTTCAAGGTTTGAAGACTCAGTTTCAATAAAGTTTACAGAGGCTTTCATCTTTATCAACATTAGGAAAGTCTGCAGTGTGATTTTTTAAATTTAGTGGCATGGTGTCCTCCTTGGACTCACAACAATATTCTTGCACAAGAGTTAGGAAAACTGTGTGTGGTGGGTTGACCCTGGCTGGATGCCAGGTGCCCACCAAAGCTACCTATCACTCCCCTTCTCAGCTGGACAAAGGAGAGAAAATATAATGAAAAAGCTCATGGGTCGAGATAAGGACAGGGACATCACTCACTAATTACCATCACAGGCAAAACAGGCTCGACTTGGGGAAAATCAGTTTAATTTATTACCAATCAAAACTGAGTAGGAGAGAGGAGTGAGAACATGTGTAGGGTAATGAGAGAAAAAACCAAATCTTAAAACACCTTCCCCCCATTTCTCCCTTCTTCCCAGGCTCAACTTCACTCCCAATTTTCTCTACCTTCTCCCCCCGAGCAGCACAGGGGGATGGGGAATGGGGGTTGGGGTCAGTTGATCTCTGCTGCTCCTTCCTCCTCAGGAGAGGACTCCTCACACTCTTCCTCTGCTCCAGCGTGGGGTCCCACTCATGGGAGACAGTCCTCCATGAGCTTCTCCAATGTGGGTCCTTCCCACGGGCTACAGTTCTTCATGAACTGCTCCAGCGTGGGTCCCTTCCACGGGGTGCAGTCCTTCAGGAGCAGACTGCTCCAGCGTGGGTCCTGCATGGGGTCACAAGCCCTGCCAGCAAACCTGCTCCAGCCTGGGCTCCTCTCTCTCCATGGGGCCACAGGTCCTGCCAGGAGCAGACTGTTCCAGCACGGGCTTCCGACAGGGTCACAGTCTCCTTCAGGCACATCCCCCTGCTCCGGCGTGGGGCTCTCCCTGGGCTGCAGGTGGATCTCTGCTCCACCATGGACCTCCATGGGTGCAGGGGCACAGCTGCCTCACCATGGGCTGCACCAGGGGCTGCAGGGGAATCTCTGCTCCGGAGCCCGGAGCACCTCCTCACCCTCCTTCTTCACTGACCTTGGCATCTGCAGAGTCGTTCCTCTCACATATTCTCACTTCTCACTCCAGCTGCAGTTTGTGTCCTGGTGGTTTTGGTTTGGGTTTTTTTCCCCCTTCTTAAATATGTTATCCCAGAGGTGCTACCACTGTAGCTGATGGGCTTGGTCTTGGACAGCAGCGGGTCCGTCTTGCAGCCTGCTGGCATGGAGTGTATTGGACATAGGGGAAGCTTCTATCAGCTTCTCACAGAAGCCACCCCTGTGCCCCCCCACTACCGAAACCTTGCCATGCAAACCCAATACACTGTAGTAACCACCTTTTCAGTATTTTCTTTCTTGTCTTCCTTACTGAACTCAGAAACTGGACTATAGGGTATAAAGACTTGGAAAACGTTAAGAACATGTGAAGATTAATGCATAAGACTGAAAAGCAGAGATCCAAGTATTATCTAGCACATTTCAGATGGCTATAGATCACTCACAAAATATTTGTTGCCCTGACCTTAAGTTTTTGGTGTATTAACTGTGGTAGCATTTCAGTCTTTATGCAAAGGGATTTCAGGCAACTATTAAACATTTAGAAGTGGTCACAATTTTTAAATCCTTAAAAACTGAGTTCCTCTGAAATGAGCGAAACAACACCGTGTTACGGCAAACTTTCATGAAGCAGTCAGAGACATAACAATGGCTTCAGAAACTGAGATCGCTAAGGAAACACACCATCATTTCAAAGCACAGATGCACAGATTTGCTCAGGATGCAGCCGGCTGTCAAGAACAAGAGGATCTTCCTAGTTTTGAACCATTAACCAAATATCAGTATGAAGATTTAGGCACCAAAACCAAGACATTGAAAAAGGCATTCATTGTCCATGAAAAAGTAAGCCTGACCTTGATTGAGCAGGAGGTTGAACTAGACGACCTCCTCTACTCCCTTCCAACTTGTGATCCTCTAAAATATGAACAATAGTATTTTTTTAGGATATATTCTTACATATTTAATTGCCAGGTTTATTACTGTTGGTTTAAAACTAGGAATTTTCTGAAGAAATTAGCTAAAAAAACCTGAACAGCAGCAAAGAAGCTGTAAAATTAAATTAAACATCATTCTTTAATACCTAGGCCAGAAAATACAAAGTTTGTAAAGCAAATACAGTAAATCTATGTACATATTTTAGTGGATTAGATGTATAATACACGTGGATGACTGTCCCGTGCTATGTTGTATTTGCTACACTAAATGCATCGTATCTTACAGACCACAGAGAATTGTGCTGCTGTATTAATTACATTTTAAAGTTATTTTCTAATCTTTGGACCATTTTAATATCCGACTTGCAGAGAGAGTATATTAGAATTTCACACAGCACTGCTATTTGAAAGAATTTAAATAGTAAGCAAAAGGTCTCAATTTTTTGTGTTCTTTCAGCCATTTATTTCTATTAGTATCAACGTGGCTGTTTTACATTATGCAAACATTCACTGCAAAAGCAAGTTGGATAGTAGGTTAACTCTTAGAGAAGAAATATGTGTTATGATAATATTGCCCACTGTGGATATGTTACACTTAAGACACTAACTTAAGTATAAATCATTCTTCATATGAAATAAAAGTGCTTTATTGCATTACAGTAAGACCCTAAAACACAGTAGATGGATGTTGTAGGATGCATTCTGGGTGTTGCCAGTCAATTGCTGCTCTTTTTAAAGTAAAGGATGGAATTGTAGACAATGATATCCAAGAAGAACATAAAAAACTGATGTATACCCACAAAATCAATACTATTTAGAATGAAGCTTGAAAACTTGGTATAAAACACTATCTTTATCTCATCAAGCTAGGCCTACATCTTGTCCCATTGAGGGGATTTATGGAGGCAGTACTGCAGCATCTTTAAATGAATGTGAATTCCCTTGCTCCTTCAGGTCTAAGACACACAGTGGAACATTATGACCTGTTGAGATTTTTCTGAGCAGCAGCAAAGGTAATAACAGCTTCACTTACAGGGATATGAGAAATCAACCAGTCTTTCCTTTTAAGATCTTCTTTGCTTGTGAATAGTATAACCATAGTATAAAAGCATGTTTAGCAAAACAAGGAATTAATTTGTTTTCAGAGCTTGCTGGAAATTTTCCATCCATGTTCGTTCAGTAGAAAAAAAATAATGCGTTGTGAAAATGAAAAGTTCTTCTGGAAATATCATTTTTCTGAGAAAGGGGGGGCGGGGGTTCTGCCTTAAAAACATGTAGTATACATTTGGACTAAAAAGCATATTTATTGTTCTTTTTTTTCCCCCCAAGAATTTCCTCTCTACATTACTAACTAATCCTTAAGTAGCAGTTTTCATCAGTAGCTTTCAAATCAGTACAAAGGAGAAAAATGTCATTGTTCCTCCTGAACCTAAGGCACAGCAAGGGGGAGGAAGGAGATGCTAAGTGGCTTGCATTAATCACCCAGCATGCCAGTGCAGCAAAACCCACTTCCCAAACCCTAGGACCGTTTTCTACCTACCTTTGCACAACCAGCCAGTACTCCCTGTATGCCCGCTCTTTTGGCAGGAATCCCACTGAAATCCTCAGCCCAAAATATCTTTAGGTATGGCAGAATATGGATGTAACCTTCATATTTGAGCAGCTCATCTGCGGAAGAAGGAACTCAAGGCTCAATTAGAAAAAAATCTTTCCTTCCTTCTCAGTTCATGAGATTCTGAGTATTGGGAGCCAAACAACATGATTTTTTGTGCCTTGAATGTTTATTGTTTTACTTTGCAGCTCAGCAGACAAAGAAGAAGAGAGCAGGTGTGGAAGGCAGGCAAGAACAGTGGGACTCCTTCAAGACAGGAAAAAATAGTCTCAGGCATGGGGAGAAAAAGAAAGAATATGTTGCTTTGTGCTATCAATGCCTACAGTGGAGGAGCTAAACTACATTCCCAACAGCAGTTCTGCCTCTTTCTCCATACACCTCATTTTTTACATAATAAGAGAAAATGATACTTTGTCATGCTGTATTAAAGATAATTATCTCCAGCAGTCCTTGTGGTTTTCTATGGTTCTATAGTTAACCCAGTTACAGTCCATGATATTTGCGCAGCAACTGGTTGTTACTGCCTCTAAACAGAAATTCTTTGTTTGTTCCTGAAGAATTTCTTATCAGTCCAGATGTTGACCTTGATTGCTGGTCACTGAGTCAGCAACAGTGTGGCCAAATTCAAGGAGAGCTGTGGTCAACCCTTTGACTAGTTTGCATTCTTGAGAGCCTCTGAAAAAGGTCCACATGGTTGTGACACGTCTGGGGTCTATGCCCCTATTAGAGAAAATGGTAGTGACCCAGAGCATGAGCCATCAGGGTGCAAGAGGAAACAAATATCCACAGAAGTTTTACTGACTTCCACATAGCTGTGGGGTGGAAAAAAAGTTTGGATCTAGTGAAGCTTGATTTACTGATGGTAGCTGCTCTTCTAGCAGAGGACCCTTTGTAGGAAAACCAGTCCCTGAAGGAGTTGTCCAGAGGACCTATTCTGGAGGTCCTGTATGTCTATACATTCATGAAGCCTGGAAAGCTGCTGATGTCTTTGAGAATATCATAGTGCTCTTCATGTTCTCTGATACAGCTGAATGGATGGCTTACAGACAGATGTGAGTCACAACCGTGAAAAGAGTCCAAATAGATGAAAACCAGACCAATAAAAGAGATTTCCTGAATGAGAGTGAGAGATAGCTATACATCTATCATGGAATACAATGTGCCTACCAGTGAATATCTTCAGAAAGCCTACAGGATGCAGCCAGTATTGGAATACCTGAGACATTCCAATGCATTAAATGGCTTGCAGATTGGGAAATATAAAACCTCATGCTCCAGTATTTAAGCACACAAAGGCTCGGCTTTGCCTACAAGACACCTCTGTCCTCCTTGTCTCAGGGCTTGCTTTCTTGGACTTGCAGGAGGGCAGAGTCACACACTAGGGCAGGATACTTAGGTCCCTAATGAGTTTTTTTACTTTATGGTAATACCTAAAAGCATCAGCTGAAATAACTGCACTGTGTTGTACACTGTACCATCACTATAAAAGACAGAAGGATTCTCAAGCCACCTATCATTTAAATAGACAGAAGAATGGGAGAATGTAAATATTATCATTTCTGTTGAGCAAACAAAGAGCTGGTATCACTCAGGGAGGTCAGGCAGATTAAGGAAGAAAACCCAGATCTTGCAACTCCCAGGCCAGTGTATGAACCACACAACCACAGTTCCGCTCAACAGACCTGCTGTCTCTGGGTTTTGATCAGCACATATTGCTTCCAGCACTTACCCTGTCTGATTTCCACATCCCTATTAAATTTTCTATAGATGATGTAAAAGGTCAGGGGGGAAAAAAGAAAGCATATGCAAACGTGTCGAGAAAAATGCCATCCCTTTTCTGAAAGCTTATTGTAAAATAAATAAATAAAGTAGCATTAAAGAATGAAAAAATTACCAAGGGAGTCATAAAAAGTTAGCTTTAGGCCAGAGAAATGTTGCTTTTCATTTCTATATAGTACATGAGAATATTTTGTGGACTAACAGTGCATGAATAATGTTTTATTAAAATGTATATCTTTACAGCTTTATTTTATCAGGTCCTTCAAGGCTTGGCATAAAAAAGGTTTAACAAGTTTGACACATGCTGATTTAGCATTTATACCACAAACTGAATCTGCTGCTTTGTGAGGGAAAATAGGCCAGCTTTCAAAATACAAACACTGTGAAGTATTCAAAGTGAAACAAAACAAAAGTGAGAAGTGGGAAGAACAAAAAAAAAAGAAGAAGAAAAATGCAAACCATGATCATTCCAAACCCACTGTGGAAAGTTTTTTGACTAACTTAGAAAATATATTGCATTAAATGTTGCAGCACTGATGGTCTCAGCATCCACAGTTTTTAATATAATATACAAGTCTGATCCTTAGAATTCAACTAAAAGTAGTCAGTGAGGGGTTTTTTTTCTTTTCTTCTTTCAAATAAACATTTGATCAGGCCCTTCCTGAGCAATCTTGACACTTTCAGCTGCTAAACATATTAGTCAAAGGAAAAGATTTCTGAGAATGTAAAAGAGTGTTAAAATTTAAATTAATATCACGTCATCAGTTGCAGAAGGAAGTATTTTAGAAATCTCCTTGTGCAGCCTTAGTCTCCAACCCAGAAGAAAGGCACCCTAATGTTCATTGGGGCTGTTATTTGCAAATTGGTTTACAAGGCAATAATTATGTATTGCTGTAAACCCCAACATTTTGGAGAAAAAGGGCTTTTCCTGTGCTATGCTAAACTGTGACCTAGATTCCTGCGATACTGAAGTTAGCCAAACCTCAGCTAAATGCTTAGATAACCTGTCTTGTACTGGAAATTTTTTAATGTTTTTAAACAGAATTTTTCTTTTTGTACAAATCCTGGATAGCTGGCACGTTTTGTAACTTTGCATTTCCATTATTAAAATTGCCAGATGGAGCCCAGTTAAAACAATATTTGTTTCTGTTACTTTGATATTTTTGTACTTCTGCTTTTAAAGTAACCAGATGGGGGTTGGCTAAATCCTCTGAGCTACTTGTTTATACAAATGGACTGTAAAGACAAGTATATAAATCTATATACTAAGCTTGCTGGAATTGCTACAGCACTGCAATGGGCAGAAGATGGGTAACATATCCTTTTTGTTAACAGGGCATCATATTTATAAAGCTAATCAATAAATTAATTGGAGTTGTACCATTGCCCAGCTTCACAGTGAAGCTTTTATGTTCTATCTACACTTCTACATTTCTTATATTTCTGCAGAATTAAAGACGACAGAAATCTGTCTCTATTACGACACATATCTGAACTTTTATTACTTGTATATTGAACAGCAGGGACCCACTCTGCATCATAACTCAACATGTATGTTAGAAGAAAAGCTAGTTATATCCGAAGCCCCTAATGTTTTCTCTGATAAATGACATTTGCTTAATCTAAAGATTATTTTCCTGACGTCTGTATTCTCTTTGTTTTAAAATTCCCAAGCTTTCTAGTACCTTAAAATCTTTTAATAGTGATCATGCCAGAAGTAATTAAAATATTTTTTATTTGTATAGCAATTTTCCTGCCATTAATTTTTGAACATCAAGAGATTCCAAAGCTGCTTGTATGGGTTATTTCATTTTCCAGGAGTGTAAGTGGACACAGCCACTTTCTGCAGCAATCCAGAAGGAATGAGTGATGGTTGTCACATTCCATTGCAATTTCAAAAAAAAATATATATATGTATACATTTTATTAAGCCTGAACATCAAAAAGTAAAATTAACAGAGCTGGTCTCATTAAGTATACATCATGATTTTGATGAAACCAACTGTCCTTTACTTACACGCATCTACTTGGAACAAATGAATATGGGAAGTATATATCAGAAATTCTGTAGTTTATTAAGCTTTGTGGAACCATCCTTTGTTCTTTTAGAAGCAGAGTACTTTGTAGTTTTAGCCATGAGTTTTTATCTTAACTGTGTCAACTAGGAAAAAATCTTTCCTTACAGTCTTCATAGGCAATACAATATTGGGGGGAAATATGCTGTTTCTTGTGGTAACAGGTGTGGTAACATTAACAGAAATTTTAAGCCAATTTTTTCCTTTTTAGGGTATATTTAGCATGAAACAGGCTCATACTTTCCTGAATAAATAGCATAACTCTATACAACAATTGCCAATTTCTCTCCATTGTATGTTTTATTGCTGGGTGATTCAAAACTGAAAAAAATGCTGAAATGGTCCTAGGAAATAAATAGTTAGATTGGGTAATGGGGCTAATGGAAAGTGCTAATTGGGGAAGCTATAAAAGTTGGAAATTTTCTAGTCTAATAATAAAGGAACAAATGTTAATTTTGACTGCTTTTCAGTAATCTGCACAAGAGAAGATTTGTATAGCAATAGAAATCTGATCAATGAAGAAATTGTCTTGGGATTTTCATAGAAATTCATAAGCTCTGCAAATCTACATTTTCTGATGACATATTATCCTGTTTGTTCAGTTGCCCCTAGTATGAATTTCCACTTCAAGTTTCACTAGTAAAACCTTTGTGAACATAGTAAGGCAGAGAGACAACAGTAGAGCGCTCTGAATCCTTGCAGCGCTTTCGAACCAGGGCTGCATATTCTGTGGAAAATTTCTCTTAGCTTCAACAGCAATGGCTCTGAAACACTCTCACAGATTTAATTTAATGTCATCCTCTTCATAATATCATCTTCTCCGTAGTGTCATCTCCTTCATAATATTTTCTTCGTCTTTAATCTTTTTTCCTATTTGGAGATTGGAAATAAGGGTTAATCATTGCAAATGCTCATTGATATAAAATCAGCCGATAGCTGTTGATAAGCATGTTCGAGGTAGGTCTGCAGAGCAAGTTGTTTTGCTTTGTTTCCTGCTAAGCATTGCAGGCAGCCCAATCCTCTCTGCAGGCCTCTGCTCCCACAGAGTTGTCCAGATGGTCTGGCTCTGACCCTCTTTCCTTTCATGTGAAGGTGGTGAGGTGGTGGGGAAAGTTTGTGTCTGGCTTAAATGACTCATCCCCCAGACCCTTGGGCCTCCGCTGCTGTAAATCCTCAGAAGACCCCAGCATGTGCCTTATACCATTGCTTTTTCTTTTTTTTTTTAAATAATCTCATCACCACCTCTTGGTCCTTGAGCCCCGGAAGGATACAGGGGAGCAGATGTTGCCCCCCTATTAGCTTTACATTGCAAGGCACACTGGAGAGTAAAAGGCAGGGCACACCAGGATGGCTCTGGCTGGCTGCAGCAACAGTACAGTAGAAAATTCGGTGCTTTTGGCATGTTGGAAAAAGGCTAGTTTTCCAGATTTGTGGAAGCCACAACCTGACTGAGAGGTATTGGAGATTGGTCTCACCCCATTTCCCACTAGACACCTGGCTGTACCTGTGTTCAGGGCTGGCTGAAAGCTGTCTGCCTGCTTAGCACAGCCTGACCCTCAGCTGATGAACCATACAGCACAGTACTAGTATTTCAGTCAAATAATAGCTGGAGAAGCCAAGAGGTCTTTAAACTAGCTTCTTTGGTAGGGCACTGTTAAGGTCCAGGCAGTCCAAACTCCAAATGGAACCTGTGCAGAAATGGACATGAAATAAATACGTTTTCTTATTGCTTACATGTGATAGCTAGTCCTATGAATTAAAATCAAGGGAACTGGGAAGTTATATAGAAAAATCTGATATCTTGTTGGAAGACTGCTGATTTGAATAAACAGATTTAGTATCTCTACCCAAAACCAGCCCAGAAGGATGGAGTGGGCAAAAAAAAGGTGAGTGGAGAGGATTTTAGGATCATTGGATGACGGGGTTTGGAAGGGACCTCAGAAGATCTCTAGTCAAACCTCCTGCCCAAAGCTGGGCCAGCCATGAGGTCACACCAGGCTGCTCAAAGAGAGGAGTCTGCAAAAATGAGTCTATGTAAAGGGTAAAATATGCTTCCTAGAGAGAAAGTACTTGAAATGCAGACCATTAGTGGAATTAATGGATGGATGGAATAGAAGATACTCAGAGTCTCAGTGCTGTGGAGGTGTGTGTAAGTTCATAAGGTCATGGACCATATGACTGTAGCAGAGGCAGTCCTCTGTACTAAAACTACCACTTGCATCTGCATTAGCAAGACTGACAGTACACATCAATCAATGATGTAAGTAATAGTGCTGTAAAGGCATCTACACTCAACTATTTCAAACAAGAGATACAAATCAAACCTCAGAATAAGATGTGTTATTCCATAAGCACCAGTCAGTAATGCATGGAGGGGAATCCAAGGTGTGATAGGAGACTTGAGTTCCTGAGACATGGCTACTGTATCCATGCAGTTGGTAGCAAAATATCAGTGATGATTTGTTTGGGTTTTTTTAAGGAAGTTTCAAATGTAAACGATACTGTGCTCAATGCAGACAAAGTCTGTTCTGGACTTCATTATGTTGGATAAAGATGAATTGTCACTAGACTGGAAGTCAGTGGTTGCCTAAGGATGAATGATCATGATGGGATTACATTCAGTATACAAACTGAGTACATCCCTGCTAGTCATACACATACTGGTGCTTTAAAAGTGATAATTTTGCAAAGGAGAAAAATTATGAATGAAACTAATTGGAAAATAGAAAGTTCTTTATTCATGGTTTATTAGATTATCATAATTCCACAGTGAGGAAAGAGGACACCTTTGGCTAGAAGTTTATGACATCTCAGTGGTATGGACAGCAATTATAGATATATAGAGATACAGCAAGAGAAAATGAGAAAAAGGGGAAACAGAGGTAAATGAAAAGTTATGAAATACATAAGGTTGTAATAGAGAAGCCAAAGGCATAGCGGGGGGTGGGGGGTGGCTGTCAGGACTAAGACCAAGTGAGAGAAGCTGAAGATGTGCCAAGAGCAAACAGCAGTGCTATAGCTCAGGGGGCTGTGAACATTTATTGCCACATAGTGGTATTGTTGCTGGTAAGGCAGTAACAGTTTTTGGCTCTGGGACAGACTATTTTCTTGAAAGTGATTCTTATATCACTCTTTAATTTGGGAATTCCTGCCTTTAGGAACCCTTTTCTTGTATTATTATTGAAAATTACATAATTTCTAAAAATCCAATGTATTTTTCATTCACTAGGTTATTTTCTTAATTATATTTTCTGGAGATAGTTTCAATTGCAGCTTTGTTCACCTTCAATTTACATTCTTATTTCTAAAGCCTTTGGCAGTGTTTCAAAAGTTATCCATACACACTGAATTTTGTCTTTCAACTTTAGATGATAACTCTCAATAAATCCACAAGCAGTGCTTGCAGAGGGGAAAGCACCTTCCTTCTCTCCTCCCCTGAGCAGAGCCCCAGAATAAATCATGATCCACAACACTTCATTGATCTTGGTAAAGCTCTCCTTTCTACCAAATTCAGTGGCTGATGAAGTTGCAGCTACTATTTCCCCAGTCTTGTCCCAGGTTTTACAGCAGTTGGAGCAGAAGAATCTGTAGTACATTAATATTTAAGTGGTGTTTTTCCATTCCAGATATCCAAAAGCTGTCATGCTGCCCACATCAAGACAGCTTTCCATGACAGTTATTTTGCTCAGGCATGAGTTTGAACTATGACAGACATATCAGTTCAGGTGGTTTTGCTAAAATGGTTGTCACCTCTGACAGTGGGGGAGAGTGGCCAGATAGGAGCTGGGAAGCAGGAATTTGCTTCAGCAAGGGCTGGCAAACTTTCAGCACGTACAGGTGGGGATAAAAAGTGGCATTGCTCCTCTATGCTGGGCTGCATGCTCTTTTAAAACAGTTTCTTTTAAAACAGTTTCATACCACCTTCTGTATATGAACTCTTGGTATAGGTCATTACTAGCCAGAGATAAAGTTGTTAATAGCTCTGCAGGAAAGACAGAGGTGGGTGATAGGTTTTTCTAGATCCTGAGCAATAAATATTTTGGTTCTGTATTTGAAACATAGCAGGATGATTTGCTCACATCATCTAAGGACAATGAAATTTGTTTCAAATTTATAGAAAATGTAGGTAGCTAGAAACATCTCCTGGGAACGGATCATTTTAAATGTGTCGACTGGGTTAATCTGCACTGAAAGGGAAATTTGATTTGCCATACCATGGCCATGTTAAAGTTATGTGGGTTCAAAAAGGTCAGGTGGGCTGTCCCACACACCCATAGGCGCCTCAATCTGTCAACAAAGGGAAAATACTAGAAAAGATACAAAATATTTGGCTGAAAAATATTTGACTAATAGAAATATAACTAATGAAAACCAGGAATTTCTTAAAAAATACCCATTTCATTCCTTTATGACATTACAATGGAAAAGTATTAGTACTCCTAGGCTCTTTATTTTGCATCCCTTGGCAGTCTACAGAAGACTATGGCTATTCATTACCAGCAGAGCACAGGTTAACTGAATTGAACACAGGCCATTTAACATCTCAAAGCAGGCCTCAGCTGGATGATTGTGTTTTGGGAGAAGTATTAGGCCCAGTCTTGTCATCAATAATGTCAACATGAAGCCTGAACTCACTATTGACATCATGAAATGAACATGAATTTTAGATGCAGCATCCATAATTTGAAGAGAAGATTGTCTGGAAACTACCTTTGAATGCAATTCAGGATCTTGAGGGCAGGGAGGAGCATGAAAATCAAGTTCAAAACCCTGGACTTCAGGAGAGCAGACTTTGGCATCTTCAAAGATGGGATAAGGCCCTGCGGGGAAGGAGGGCCCAAGAAAGCTGGTTTATATTCAAGGATCACCGCCTCCAAGCTCAAGAGAGTTCCATCCCAACAAATTAGAAGTCAGGCAAAAACATCAGGAGGCCAGTGCAGATGAACAAGGAGCTCCCAGCCAAACTCAAACAGAAGAAAGAAGCATACAGAGGGTGGAAGCAAGGATACATAACCTGGGAAGAATACAGAAACATTGTCCAGTCACCCAGGGATGAAGTGAGGAAAGCTAAAGCCCAAATGGAATTGAATCTGGCCAGGGATGTCAAAGATAACAAGAAGTTCTTCTATAAGTACATAGCTGACAAAAGGAAGACTAGGGGAAATGTGGGCCCATTGGTCAGTGAGACAGGGGACCTCATTACACAGGACGTAGAAAAGGCTGAGGTACTGAATGCCTTCTTTGCCTTAGTCTTGACTAGCAAGACCAGCTTTAAGGAATCCCAGGTCTCAGAGACCAGGGGAAAAGGCTGGAGCAAGGAAGATCTATCATTGGTGGAAGTGGTTCAGGTCAGGGAATACTGAAGCAAACTGGACAGACATAAATCCATGGGCCCTGATGTGATGCACCCATGAGTGCAGAGGGACCTGGCAGATGTCATTGCGATGATGCTCTCGATAATTTTTGATTGATGATGGTGACTGGTAGAAGTGGCCCAAGACTGGAAGAAAGCAAATGTCACTTCTGTCTCCAAGAAGGGCAAGGAGGAGGACCCAGGGAGCTACAGGCCAGACAGCCGCACCTCGATCCCTAGGAACATGGTGGAACAACTAATCCTGGGAACCATTTCCAGGCATATTGAGGACAAGAAAGTCATCAGGAGTAGTCAGCATACATTCACCAAGGGGAAATCATGCTTGACTAACTTGATAAATCATAGAATCATAGAATGCTTTGGGTTGGAAGGGACCTTTAGAGGTCATCTAGCCCAACCCCCCTGCAGTGAGCAGGGACAGCTTTAACCAGATCAGGGTGCTCAGAGCCCCGTCCAACCTGACCTGGAATGTTGCCAGGGATGGGGCCTCCACCACCTCTCTGGGCAACCTGTGCCAGTGCTTGACCACCCTCATTGTAAGAAATTTCTCCCTTATATCCAGTCTAAATCTATTCTTCTTTAGTTTAAACCCATTGTTTCCTGTCCTGTCACAACAGGTCTTGCTAAAAAGACTCTCCCCATCCTTCCTGTAGGCCCCCTTTAAGTATGGAAAGGCCGCAATAAGGTCTCCCCGCAGCCTTCTCTTCTCCACGCTGAACATCCCCAACTCTCTCAGCCTTTCCTCATAGGAGAGGTGCTCCAGCCTCGGATCATTTTTGTGGCCTCCTCTGGACCTGCTCCTACAGGTCCATGTCCTTGTGCTGAGGGCTCCAGAGCTGGATGCAATACTGCAGGTAGGGTCTCTTAAGAGCAGAGCAGAGAGGCAGAATCACCTCCCTCGACCTGCTGGCCACGCTTCTTGTGATGCAGCCCAGGATATGGTTGGCCTTCTGGGCTGCAAGTGCACATTGCCGGCTCATGTCCAGCTTTTCATCCACCAGTACCCCCCCAAGTCCTTCTCCGCAGGCCTGCTGATAAACTTCTATGATGATGTGACTGGCCTGATAGAGGGGGGGAGAGCAGTGGATATTGTCCACCTGGACTTCAGTAAGCCCATTGACACTGCCTCCCATAAGATGCTCATCGACAATCTGTTGATGTGTGGGCTGGAGAAGCAGACAGTGAGGTGAACTGAAAACTGGCTGAATATCCAGGCCCAAGGGGTGGTGAACAGCAGTGCAAAGTCTAGTTGGAAGCCAGTAACTAACGGTGTACTGGGTCCAGTACTGGCTTCAGTCCTGTTTAATATCTTCATTAATGATCTGGATGATGGGACAGAGTGTTTGATGATGACACCAAAGTGGGAGGAGTGGCTGATATGCCAGAGGGTCATGTTGCCATCCAGAGGGACCTTGACAGGCTGGAGACATGGGCTGAACAGGAATCTCATGGAGTCCAACAAGGAGAAGTCCAAAGTCCTGCACCTGGGGAGAAACAACGCCTGCATCGGTACATGTTGGGGGCTGCCCAGCTGGAAAGTAGCTTGGCAGAAAAGGACCTGAGGGTCCTGGTGGACACTAAGTTGAACATAAGCCAGCAATATGCCCTTGTCACAAAGAAGGCAAATGGGGGCTGCATTAGATAAAGTATTGCCAGCAGGTCAAGGAAAGTGATCCTTCCCCTCTCCCCAGCACTGGTCAGGCCACACGTGGAGTACTGCGCCCAGTTCTGGGTTCCTCAGTAGAAGAGAGACGTGGATATACCAGAGAGAGCCCAACAAAGGGCCACGAAGATGATTAAGGGTCTGGAGCATGTCTCCTGTGAGGAAAGGATGAGAGAGCTGGGACTGTTCAGCCTGGAAAAGAGAAGGCTCGGGGGGATCTTGTTCATGCATATAAATACTTGAAGGGAGGGTGCAAAGAGGACAGACCCAGGCTCTTTTCAGTGGTTCCCAGTGACAGCACCAGATAAAATGGGCACACACTGAAATACTGGAGGTTCCCTCTGAACATCAGGAAATACTTTTTCACTGTGGGGGTGACCGAGCACTGGCACAGGTTACCCAGGGAAGTTGTGGAGTCTCCACCCTTGGAGATATTTGAAAGCCGCTTGGACATGGTCCTGACCAACTGGCTCTAGGTGGCTCTGCTCAAGCAGGGACTTTGGACAGGATGACCTCCAGAGGTCAGTCCCTTCCAACCTCAGCCATTCTGTGATTCTGTGAGAAGCAAGCGATTCAACTACTGAAGAAAATTTCTTAAGTTAGCAATATATAGTTCAGTCTGTTTGGGAGGATTTCAACCTTTTTGTTTCATTGGAGGCAAAAACCCACAACATTTCTGAGGAAATTTGGGCCTGTTTATGATTATTTCACTTTATGTTTACTTTCCAAGGAACTGGCATCTAAAAGAAAAAGGAAAAAGGAAGGCTTGGGGGTATCTAAAAGCAGTCTGGTAAGTGACTACGCACATATTTCTACAAGAGGAAAAACTTTTCTCAAACTACTGGATAAGGAATAATTAGCAGCAGCTGGAACTTCTCATTTGCAGACAAGCTACAAACTAAAAGAGAGAAATATAAATTATTTGAAGAAACTATTATGAAAAGCAGCAGCATCTTCCCCTCCTGATTTCCTCAGTCAGAGACTGAACTCCTTGCTGGCTGATGGGGAGCAAACATAATTCACCCCTCCAAAAATTCTGTCAGACACGGGGAGCAGTGAAATCTAAGGCAGCTCTACAGGATGATCTACTGAACTCTTCTTCACAACAGGAACCTGTGAAATGGGGTAAGTTTCTTAAGGACACCCCATGAGTTATTAGCAACCGAACCAATCCGGGCTTGGGGGACTCAGCCCATAGCCCAGTTAGGTCCTGCACTTCCACAGAATCACGGATTTGCTGAGGCTGTAACAACTGACCACCCAAATGAGAAAACAAGGATACTTCCCTTGCTCCTTTATGGGCCAATCCATACAATATGTAATTTTCAAGACATCCAGTGTCTAGAGGGCAGTGTAACATTCTAGAAAGCTGGTTCTATTAATCTAACTCTTTTTGCAGTTTTTATTGGTTGGATTTTGTCAGGTGAAGCAATTAATGTTTATGCCCCAGGTTTAGAAAGTAATAAAAATGTTTTATTTTCAACATGGGGCCCTGTGCTTGTCTTTATTGGAATCACAGCCTAGGCCTTGTCTGGGAGAAAAATTGCTACAGTGCTTGGGCTTGTGTAAATGACGTCAGCAAGAAAGAAAACTGTGACATGAGATTTTGAATATTTTTGAATGGAAGGAAAGGATCTCTTATAAACAAACTGCACGTGTGAACATGATTTGTGTATATAAATAATGTAATCTGGGCTACAGTAACTATTAATGCTTTGAAAGGTATAAAACTTTCACAAAGAGATGTAGGAAGTAATGGAATAGCCAACACAGGAATGAACGAACATTTACATGATGCTTTTTTTGAAATTAGTAGTCCTCAGGAAAAATATGGTACTGCTTTTTCACAAAGAAAAGAAGTTTCTTTAGATAATAAAGGCAAATAATTGCACCAATAATTAATCAAATAAAAAGTTTTCTCTGATTTCACCTGAATTAAGAAAAGGACCTTTTTAGTGAACTTTTTATATGGATAAGGTGCATTTTAGAACTGAATTCAATTCCAGTCTTCTATTGATGAAGTAATACTGTTCTGAAACTCTCTCTTGTACTGTTTTCACAGGGATAACATTTTTTTCATCTCAGTAGAGCAACAGATTATTTCAGTGTGCTCCATGGTGCTTTGTTTAGATGTACACACACCTGCACATGGATTTGTAGATGCTTGTGCCTATGCAAGCAGATAAGCACTTCTAAAGGCTCCAGGGGAGTTACATGCCCAGAATCAGGACACTTTATTGGGTTTCATGCCTATAAACATCTCCTGCCAGCTGTTATGGCAAAAAGTAGTCTTCCCATTTTGTCAGCTCTCCCTGCCTTTGTGACAGGAAGGAAAGATGAAACAGTGTTACCCCTAGTGTGTCCAGCAAATGTTGAATACTGACCAGTGTCAGACATAAACTCAGCCTGTGCTGGTGCTATTCATACACAGGCTAAAAAGATGCTTCTCCATGCCTTTATATGAAATATGTGTGTGATTGCTCAGGCATCTAAAGCATGATCTCTTTCCCTACTTGCATGTCATCATCTTTAGGTCAATAGCAAAGCACACTGTCACAGGGGACCTTACGTCTCCCTCTCTCTGTTTAAAGGATATAAGTTCCATGTACAACATAGGTGTTTATGGTTGGCACTTTCAAATGCTTGAATGTAGTTTAAAAAAGATGAATCTCAGAAATGGAAGATTTATTTCACCATTTTCTTAATTTCACAATTATCCCCTTTTGCTATTTTCCCCTTATTTCTCTCTAGGACTTTAGAGATTTTAAGTTATTTTCATTTTAAAGGGTATGATATACGTGACCATATCATATAGGAAGCTTCAGGGCTTCCTTGCTTTGCTACAGCAACTTTTAAATTTTTGAAGTGGTAGAAGCCATCTGTCTCAACAGATCATGTTCTTTTATACTGAATGACGAACGAGTATTTCAGTTGACTTAGACTTAAAACAATCTTGGAAAGGAGGGAATTTCATAGAGCTGCCAATTTTTGTGTCTTCTACTAAGTTCCTGGTGTTCTGCTCTGTAGATTACTAGGGTGGTATCTGTCCCTCCCAGATGGGAAAGTAGGGCACAGATAAAAAAATTGTTTTCTCAATGTCAGGAAGAAAGACATTGGAAGGAATTATCTGACTATCTCCATCTAGTCCCTTACTAATAATCATCCTATTCTCTGGACTTCTGTGGCAGATAGAAAACCAGAGGTAAATATTTGAAGAGTCTATAAAAACACGTATAGATATGGAGCCACTAATTTTCCTTTGTCTCTTTGGAAATCGTTTCCTAAATATTTTACAGTATGCATTCAGCATAATTTAATTACTCTTAGATTTATACTTCAATGCTGCATGAGATGGCATTCAGACTGTATAAATGCAGCTGTGGTCCATGTAAAAACATGGCCTTCATAACAAAGCACTTATTAAGGTCATTACTGAAGTTTTTATTTTCTGGACTATGTTACAGAGGCAGCCTGAACAATAACCTTTTCATAAGGATTCATAAGGACCTCTTGGTGTTCATTATATGACCTGACACCAAAAGAATGGAAATGAAAAGACAGACAGTGTCAGCTTTGGCTTTTCAGTGCTCTGCGGCGCTGGAACAGTTAACAGCTGCTATTTTCCTCTCTACCAAATTTGACCCATGACTCTTCCGAATGGAATGAAAGAAGCAGATTGGAGCGTGCAAGTAGCTCTTTTTGAACATGTCTGGCAAATACAAGGAGCTTTTCTTTTCTTTCATTCTTTCCTTTGGGTTAGGAAGGGCAAGCCCTGCCTCGGACTACAGCAGTGCTCTCGCTCTGCCAATGCTGCAGAATGAAGAAACCCTCCTGCTAGACAATAAAGAGAAGTTTAATAGAGGATGTAAATGTTTGGCTCAAATGCTGTTTAAAGTAAACTACAAACACCTTGAAAACAATTAGGATGATGGGAGTTTGGGAAGACTGTCTCTTCAGAGAGGCTGGAAAGCCTTTCTCCCATAATAAAGTATGTCGTAATAGTCATTTTCTGCTAGGTGAATAGGCACAAAACACATCTTTGTTCATAAGGCTTTTTATTGTAGCAGTTGTCATGAGCAAAACCTGAAAGTACTTGAAAATCCATTAAAATCACAATCCGTATAAAAAAAAATACCATCTCTTGAAAGTTTGTCTCTACAGAGTTCATAAAAGTGAGAAGTTGTTAAGTATGAGACACATTTATGTAATTTAAGATTAATGATTAACTGTTAAAGTGCAAGCTTTGTACAATCAGGCTTGCTGTTTAGCAAAGAATCAAAACCCTTAAATATCTGCAGCTGCTGGATGAAGCCAAATTCTAAGTTGCTGTATGTGATAAGATGCGCTGAATCCCAGACTGGTTGGCCATGGACTGGCCGGGAATCAGCGATTACTGACTGTCACTGGGGTGTTTCAGTTACAGTACTCTGTCCCAAAGGGTAATTGTCATTTGGATTTATGCCTGCTTATAACTGCTTTTTCTCTGGTTGTGTCCAAGCACTGGTCCACGACTGTGCATTTCTTAAACTTAGGACTTACAATTTCTTGTCTCTCGGATCATGTATTTCACCAAGAGAGAATGAACTTGCTTTAAAGATTTGTAATACTTGGATTTACTCATACTAGGCCTAGAAGTGAGATTTTTAATTTTTTTTTTCAACAGAATTATTGAATTCAGCCAGATTTTTTTTCACACATCCAGGCCATGAACAAGTGTCTGAGTTCCCAAGTTAAAACAGCATCTTGCCAATTTTAAAACATTTGGCTGGTCAGCAGGAAAGGAAAAGCTGCTTGTAAAGCACTGGAATGCATTTTCAATTAGTCACTCCATTGCTTAAAAGGCGAGGTATTAGGCACTGGGAGGAGAGGCAGGGGGGTGGCAATGCTGGTGGGGAGGGACAGCATGAGACAGTCTGGAGAAGAGCCTTTATCAGCCCACAACAGCAACCCTGAAGTTGGAGGCCACTCTTTAATAGATAAGCTTTTGTTTAACAACAGGCTCCCTACCGAGAGTGAGGTTTTCCTGGTAAAAGACCAGGATTTCTTTCAAACTTAACATTGCTTTGTATGAAATAGCGATGGAAAATATGTGTTGGGAAGATGCTAGAAGGTTCTTTATTTCTCTATTATTGCCTGATATAACGATGGCTGTTGGGCACCCTGACTAAAAAGTTGTGCTTTGGCAGACCTTCCTTGGCTCCTAAAATATTTTGAATGAGATAACACCCCTGAAAGAAGATTAAATAACCAACACAGACTGCTTACTATACCTGGTTTATTTTCCTGCCCAACACTATGAAGTCCTCAGTCCAATAGGTTTCTGGTAAAGAAACAGCTGGGAAAAAAAATCTTATTACATAAAATCATCTTTCTAATGCTCAGTAGCCATCATCGCTTATGTTTTTTTAAATGCTTTGTCCTATACTTGACCTTCAAATGTTTGTAGCTAGCTGATCTGGAACTTTTTTGACTCCACAGCTGTCTAAACTAAGGATGATGACATTGCTTAGAGATCCTTTTGTGTATATGTGTGTATATACAAATACTGTTTTCAAAAGTGTATATATATATATTTACTTTAACATGACTCAAAATCTTGGAAAGCTTGTAAGCCTTTATCATGTTAATGAAGAACTTCTAAGCTCTCGCTGAAGGGACATGTTATGGCACGACCTACCCAAGTTATACAATAGGCTGGATTTCAGCAGGTAGAGGAAACTTTCAGGGCTGTTGCCTTCTGGCTAAATAAATTTGCTTAAGTAATATTTCACAGATGTACTGGCTGTTTCTTGGCAAACAAGCTGAAAATCATAGTAAATTTCTTCACTTAAAGCATAAAAACAGAAGTTTTGAAGACAAAGTTCTTAATCTCAACAGAAAAAACATTTAGCTAAAAGATGGGTTGGAGTGCTGCTATCCAAGCACAAGAGTTAAAATAATTTTACAGTGGGTTTCTGTTTCTGTTTTATTTGTTTTCTCCTACTATAGCTACATGCTGTATGAAACATGTGAGGCTGTTTTGGAAAAAGCCGTTGCCTGTCGCAAGTTTCTCTGTGCTAAACTTAATCTTCTAGTTTTATTTTTAGAAAGCTTATAGTTAACTTTCTTCAATGTTGTAGGAAAAGCTGGCAAAATGCCAGCCAGGCCCAGCAAAACGGAGACCTGACTTTCATTCCAGACACAAAAAGCTTAAGATGAAAGTAATAAAAATAACCATAAATAATTGCAAATGGGAAAGGAATAAGAAACTTTACTCCTATGGTATAGTTTTCATGTGGATATGTTGGAGGAAATAATGGAGAGTTCTCTGTGGGAAGGCAGTGAAAAATGTGTCTATGGAAAGTATAAAACATACTTGTTATAGATAAAATTCTTGAAATGGAGATAGTTTGTGGATTTTCTGGATGAACAGAGTAAGAGACGCTCAGCATCTTGGTGCAGTGGAGCTCTGGGCTGGTTTGGCCTTGACCTGGAGTGGAGGACAGGGTCTGAGTTGTTTCTCTTGGCCTTGGCTCCTCCATAGACACCAGGAGAAACTGTGGTCCTCCACCTCGTGTGTCTAGTCCTCGAAGTCTAGGGGTACAGGAACATCCAACCTTAATGTAAAGGTCTTGTAGCTCTCACCTCCTCCTGACCTGTACAGAAACTGAAACCAGTTAGATCCCTAAGTGGGGTACAAATGCAGAGCATAATTGCCTCTTTCTCATCTTGACGTGCAACAGTGGACAGATAGGATGTGACAAGGACTCAGACTGGGCTTGCCAAGGGAATATGATAGGACAGGGTATTTTGAATTTTTTTTGTTTGCAGGCTAAACTTGAAGCCTTTCTTATTCTGAGCTTGGTCATCAATATGAAACATTCAGTGAGAAGTTTACATGGGAAAATACATGAATATAGCTCTAAAACCAGCAAATGTGACAGTAAGGTAGAGAGGAAAGAGAAAAGGCAGTGTACTGTAATCACTTATGTCCTCCCCAGCCTCAAGTGAGGGATTAACCTGTGTAATGGTGGTTTACAAACTTTTGGGAAGAAAGGAACAGACATTGGCCAATCTCTTTTTAATTGCTTCCCATCCTACAAAATAAAGGTTTCCTCAGCTCCACAAAAATATATGACAAGTGGCAACTGAATTTCATTTTCCATGGCAAGCATCTAACCCATCTCCAGTAGGTAAATAAATATATGGCCCCAAAGTTTCCAGAGGTGGATACGACCCTTATCTCTGAAGACGTGCTCAGAGATATGGGTGTATCAGGTGAGAAACACCCTGTGCCACACTGGCATTAAGAGGGAGGTGGAGCATCTGTAACCCGGCAGCTGTCCTCCACCCTCCTCCCCCAGATCTGCACCTGCAAACTCACCATCAGCAGGCTCTGATGTGTTTATCTTTGTTACACCCCTCAGAGATAAAGAGGAGCTTTTGGAGCCATAGCCCAGGGCACGACATAAAATCCAGAGGTCTGAACTTGGGGCCTGACTTGCTAAACTGATCAGCTGATATGGCCCCACATGCTCAGCCAGGGGCTTCACGGGGCTGAGGGGCGGAAAAAGAGGCAGGAGAGGACTCAATGTGCATTTCCCCTAAATGAGGGGTCAATGATGAGCTGGCCTTTGAACTAAGAAGGCATTTTGTGTCTAGGTAGTTTAAAACTGGTTGTTTCTATCTGACTGCTATGTCCTGGCTGCTGTCCGGCAGACAAAATGGTCACAAAATCTTTCTGGGGCAGTGGGAAGCCTCAATGTCACCTTCTGGCAAGGGCAGGGACACCAGCAAGGGGAGGTGCAGGGTGCCCAAAACCAGCCTGCAGCATACAGGAGAGCCCTGAAAACAGTTTAGACATAGCTCGAGTTTTATCTCACCAAAGGAGGTGGTAGTGGAAGACTTAAAGAAGCCTCAAAAGTTTATCATGCTTTCTTATACCCTCTATTATGTTTCCATGAGTGTGTGATGTCACACAGTACCAGATCTCTAAGGGACCATCATATTAACTGCTTCTTTTTAACATACAAGGGCTGATCTCTAACTTTTTTTTTTTTTTTTTTGAGAACTGGTGGCAGAGAGAAACTAGGACCATATGCCTGTGGTATAAATAGCAAAGTGGAAGTATCTGTCGTTTGGTTCTGACTGAACACTTCATAAGATACAGTTTTGCTTTTTTCACCCCAGAATTTTAATTTGGGAATTTCCAGAAATCCCAATGAATCGGTGGAGCTCAAGGAGAGGGTACAGTCATTCACAGGATGAATGGAAAACATTTGGGGGGAGGGGGGGGGGGAATGCAAAAGGGAAATCTTTAAATGCAAGGAAATCAATGTCAAAAACTGTTACAGAAACACAAAAGAAGCCAATCACCTAGATTTTCCTAAATAAATACACACTAACATAGCAGTTACACAACTTTTCAGATCACCATAGTGATCTGGAGTATGCTTTACTATGTATTTTTTAAGTAGAAATGAAAAGAAGAAATGGATTTAGTGGGATTATATAGACACCTTTTCCCCTTTCAAACAGCTAAAGGGTTACATCTGTCTTTGCATTATTAGGCTTTTTATTATTCTGCCATAGTAGCAGTCTTGCTACAAATCAGACTGCTTTCAGTCACAGCTTCAGTTTACAAGTCTATTAGATTTAAAAAAATAAAGGGGGGAGAAAGATGATTTTGTATTCAAGAGGTTGTAAAGTGTTTTTAATGTGTGTATCTGTCTATATGAGGGTGAGGGGTAAGGAGAGGAGGGAAGGGTGGGAGAGGAGTTGCATTAGAAAAGTCCCTCCTTTAAAAGTGTCAAACTCCAACCTGCACAGAATAGGGAAAAGGAGACCCCCAACAACCTTCAGAAAATAATATAAAAGCAAGCCTCAGAGGTAGAAGAAAATACCCAAAAGGAGAAGACTGCAGCTTGCAGTAATCTGTAAATGATTGCTGGCAAAGACTGGAGGCTTCAAGCCTGAGCTGTGTTTGTTCCAAAAGAAAGCCAAGAAGGACGGTGTTAATAAAGAGAGATTTAACTGAGGGCTGTGCTTGGAATAAAGTGGGCTACAAAAAGGTCAAATTTGATCAGTTGGAGCAGATTACAAGGGCTTTAAAAGGTAGTGGTGAAGAAATGAAACTGGGACTGTGAAGCAATATAGCACAAGATTGATTTTGGGGGTGGAGAGAAGCTGGGACAAGTGCTTATCAGCTTGAGAAGGAGGAAGAGCTGCGCTGGGTTTGTTGTCATTCCCACACCGAGTAGAGTACTTGCTGCTTTTGTGGTTAGGCTTCCCTGCCGGGGTTTTTTTAATATATACATATATATATATATTTTGTTGTTATTATTACTACAATGGTGTCTATAATCTCTGACTTGGATCCTCTGAAAAGCTGGAAAGTTTTAAGGTAGGCCTATGTTTTCTTCTGTTTGGTAAAGGCATTTTTGGTTTAGTCCTAAATTAACTGGAGCTTGAGTTATAATCGAAATGTGAGCCCTGGGCTTAAGTAAGAGAGGAGTTTCTGGTAATTAGAGCCCTTTTAAGATACAGCAAACCTTTAAGCAGATGTTTAGAGAGACCCGAGGGAGATTTTTTAAATATACTTCTCGGTGTTAGTGCAGTGAGGAATTTTTTTTTTTTCTTTCTTTCCTTTTTTTTAAGGAGAGGTTGCTCCGTAAATTCAAGTTAATAGTAAAGGCTCACACCAGTTGAAACTGTAGCATTAACTCTCTGCTTTCCTTGCTGTGCTCTGAGGGGGAATGGGTGGGAAACTTCAGAGGAGCAAAAGAACTGCGTGAAAGTTGATCAAGAAGTGGAATATAGTCTTGGGGGAGGAAAGGGGGATAAATGGGCTTGTTTTGTTTTGTTGTTGAAACCTCCACAGTTTGTTGTCTCTCTAAGGCATCTGTTTGATACTTAAAAGTTACTACTGATTTTTACCTTCGGTACTGGTATCTTTTATTTTGAATAGTAAAAAAGGTAACTCAAACTGCTAAAAAGAAGGGGGGTGGGGAAATCACCGTTAATGCCTGCTGCAGATATTAAATACAGTGTTAAATGTCCATGTTTAATTGTTTAATGCTGCTATAAGTGCCTGGGTTTGCATATTGAGAGCCCGGACACGCAAAAAGTTTGCAGATGGTTTGCAGAAAGTTCACTAAAACATTGGAACCATCTGGGAATGTAGATGGCAAAATTATACAATTAGTTAAATATAAAGTTTATTTCCCTCAGCTCTTAAGCAAAATATGAAGCTTCATCTAATACAGGTTTTTGTTTGTTTTTTTTTTTAAGGGAGTAAATGACAGGGATTTTGAGGGGGTATATGAATTATGATATTATTATTGTTGTTATTATTTAACAATATATTAAAGTATACCTGGCTTCTTGCTACAGTGTTTTAAAGAACTTAATGTGTCCTGAGCTGAAAGAGGAAAAACAACCCTTCAAAAGTCAAAGCATAAAGTCTACTTGCATGACTATGTTTTTTTTCCTCGTATCGGCAGAACATTGAACTTTCTTTTTCAGAAGTTTAAATTTCTCTGACCATCTTCTGAGCCTGTATGTAGGAGTGTGGACTAAGATCCTTTACCTTTGCCTGTGGTATGAGACTTGGCATAGCGGTCTTATTGCAAGCTTTTTTTTTGGTTTGTTTTTTTTTTTTTTAAAGAAAAAAAAAGGTCATTTAGGACTGTCAGCACAGAATGAGAAGTTTCTATTTGACTTCCAAAACTTCAGCGTGGATGTTAGCTCACATGTAGTGTTGCGTGGGATGGTGGAGTGCAGGGCTGTGATTGGCATCTGGGGCGGATGGTCATGCTAAGGACCAGAGCAGGGGTGACTTCTGTGAGTCATCGCCAATGAATGCCAGTAAAGGGCTTTTACAGAGCTCCATATGTGTCGTCTTACAGCGTGTGTGCTCCAGAAAAGCTATCCTAGGAATTATTTTAAAAGTTTATCTAGCTCTGTGAGGCTACTTCTGATTCCTCTGCTAGTCAAGTCAGGTGATACCTGGGTCTTGCTGAGTTGAGGGATGACACAGAGGGCTTGAAAGTCGAGAAGATTTAAGGAGGAGAGACTGACGCCCTCTCGAAGAATCCTGTTGTCTTAGAAAAATTACGTATTTACACCACTGTAGAAGAAATATCTCCCTGGCACTTTTTCCCTACAGCATGACTGAAGTTTCCCAGCTTTGTGTGTGAAGCTGGAGATTACAGCTGTACGGACACAAAGTAGGTCAAAGATGTGATTACATCAATTTTACCGGGCATTTCTTTGTGTAGTTACTGCATATGATTACAGCAGCAACTCTGTACAGATGTGACATTGTGCAGATCAGCTGCAGGATGCAGAGGGTTAAGAGGTGGGAAAAGGCAGTATATAAGTGAAATGATCACTGATAGTAAAAAAAAAGAAAAAGAAAAAAGCTAGAAGTCAACATGCAGCTCATATGGCTTGCAACTTATTAAATTGTGATACCATTTCTACTTTTTCTTATATAAATTTTAGTTCCTCTTCTGCAGGCCAATTTCCAGCCTGTTTGATGCCTCTGAGCTTACCATTTTTAGTGTCTCCCCTCCACATAACAAGGGAGCCTGTAGCTAATATTTATAAGAAATAGAGGAATGTTTCTGTGTGGTTTTTTTAGGTGGCACAAAGCAATTCTTTAAGACATAAATGAAATGCTGTAGCAAATGCTACGATCAGCTCGGGAGTAGTGTCCTACAATGGCAAATTCTCAATTTTGTTTTCCTTGTGCACCCCCTGTAATTTATTCTGTGACTCACTCACAGTTTGAGACTTGCTTAGCTGGGAAAAGACTGGAGGATGCAGATCTCATGGAGGCGGGGGGCGGGAATAATTGCATCTGGGCTTAATAATTGCCAGGGGCTCAGAGCGGCTATGGGCTACCTTGGTGCTGGTTACCCCCATCTCAGCTGAGCTGTGGCTCCTCTGCCCTCTTCCCCAAATCCCCTGGAAACACCTGCTCTGCCCTCTGAATAAAGATAATAATAAAGGAAAAGGTACAATATAACAACAGACAAGGCTGTGGCTGGTGGTGGAGGGTGGCAGGGGATTTTGCTGGACTTCACCCAGCAGGGCTGGGAGAGATAGCAGAGGTATTAAAATAAATAAATGGCAATATGGTGTATATATGTAATATTCCATCAGGCCTCTTTCATTGTGCCTGTCTGGGGTAGGACTGTGAGAGGTGCAGTACTCAGCACCCACTCGCTTCTCATTGCAGCAAGGGGCGAGGTACTCGGGGGCTTTAAACACAGTTTAATGTGCAGAACAACACCCACTTCAGAAAATATTCTTTCACTGGATTTCTTGATAGTGATCCGAATATTAAAGTTATTGGAAAGCAAGTCTGTGAGAGCTCCTGAATTTCCCCCACCGCCCTTCCTGTTGTCTCTTTTCAGGTAAGCTCCCAGCACAACTTCTGTGCTTTGACATGAACACGCTGCTGCCTGATCTTCCCTTACAGATGCCTTCTCCCTTTTCAGAGTGAGACTGGAGTAAGTGCCATGTCTGTTGTACTCCCTGGAGCCAGGAGGGATTGGCAAAACTTCACGCCTTTTTAAACTCCTTCAGAGCCTTACCAGCAAATGCTGTGTGCTTGCCCAGCCCTCCACCAACATAGAAATCCCATTTACCTGTCTCCAGAATTATATGGGAGTTGGGATCTAGCCCCCCTAGTGCATAAGAGAGACCAAGATCAGCTGCTGTGACTCGAGATGTCTCTAATCTCTACTCAAAACTTTTCCTGTACTTCTGGGATGTGGTTTTGTTCCTCATACATGACAGGGACAGCTTTGGTAACTGTCTCTGAAGCCAGAGCCTGTGCTCTGGGCCCCTACAACAGCAAAAGCACAGCAGTAGTCCGGGAAGAAGAGGCACAAAAAAAGAGAAAAAAAAATATCCCTCAAGGCCACGTCTCCTCTGTTGCTTTTCTCCCTTAATTTGGCTCCAACAACGCTAAATGCAGCACTATAAATCACATGAGTTACCTATACAGGGAAGACCTTGTACCCCTTTGCATTCCTGTCTGAAGAAATATGTGACCTTTCTGTGGCTTATTGCTAGGGAAAAAAAAAAGTTGTTTTTAACTTGGCTTCGCAACCTCAAGGTGAAATCCAAGCAAAGAGTAGGAGTTTTCACTCCGATGAGCGGTCAACTTACAGTCTGTGAAGCAGCGGATCTTGCTGTAGTGCTCTGCATACAGATGACCTGAATTTTACAAGTCCTATTGAACTGGCCCATACAACTTGGCTCCTGGAGCTGGGAACATCTTGTTTGGAACACGTCATGTGTCGGGCGGATGTACCAACTCAAATGTTCTCTCCAAAATGCCTTTTCCCACCACGCATGCCATCCAAACAGCCTGTAAATGGTTTGGCTTTTCAGGAAAAAAAGTGTTTTTTTCATGCCTGGCAAGTCAGTCTGGGAGGAGCAATTTCAGCCTTGTTGGTGTTTGTGTTATGAGCTACTTTGGGCAAATAGCCCTATCCCCACGCCCTGCTCCTGTGATTGCTTGTGAATTAAGATGTGTTAAATAGTTTCAAGGTGTTCAAATTGGGGAAGCAGGGAGGAAAGGACGCACAACATCTCAAATACGGGTTTTGGCACAGAACAATAAACTGAGACAACTGTAGTGATGTGAGTTGTTCCTGATTTGGCTTTTGCCTTTCCATCTGAGCAGAGCTGTAGATAAGGCATCCTGTGGTGTATTCAGTATCTGAACAGACCAGTTAAGTGCATGGACCCCCAACAGAGAACTACTGTTCAGAAAAGGGGGTAAAAAACATTATTTCAGATGTGCTTTACTCTGAGGACCTGAACAATGTTGTCTCCACCCACTCCTCTAAAACAAAACAAGCCCTGAAAGTTTGGCCCAGGGACATAATGCTGCACTCCATCACCACCACGAGATACAGATAATGGAATTTCAGATGTCAGCGGAGAATACAAATTCCCCCATAATTGCCACAATATGCTCACTTTAAAAAAGATAAATACATGTGAAAAGAGGGTGTGTAACTTGTAATAACTAAAAACACATTTGAGAAATGGTTTTCCCATTAACCCCACTGAAAATACAGATCATTTCAGAGATGGCATTGAGAGGGATGGTAGTGATGGTCACATAAGTCCCAAGTCATGATGCAGATGAGTATCACCAGGTCATTACTAAGCTCTGATATGTAAAATATGAGGAGCAAAACATAGTCTGGATTCTTCTGCCTTCAATTTGAACGTGTAACTCTACAGTCACTCAAGTGAGTAATACTGGGATGAAAAATTAGGGCCAGCTATATTGAAGTATGAGGTTTTAATATTTTTTTTTTCATCTTTTGTATCTGTAATTCCTCTGCACTTTGTAGAGGACAATACTGGCAGGTTTTCTTGGTTTGTTGGTTTTTTGGTTGGTTTTTTTTTTTCTTAAAAGGGCAGGATATATGGGGTGATTGAAAAAGTAAAGATAAAAGGAAATAGCAGATTAGGATGTAACACACTCCTGCATCCATTGTTGATAGCTGAGAAAGTCATCTAGTCCTTCTGTAAGCCTGTGCAGATTTATTCTTGCATCTTTATTTTCCCCTGATTAAAATTCAATATCACTCTGTTCAATAAGAGGTTATTCTCCACTGTTTTACTAAAAACAATCCACTTTTCATATCAAGCCTGCATACAAGCTTATTACATCTTGTTCATTTGGACATGAGTTGTTAAATCTTCCAGGTACTTTATGGGGGATTTAACCACCCAATTCAAATGAATGCTCTCACAAAGAGGTTTACTTACCATTGCTGCTATCTTCCTTTGCCTAATTGTTTAAATTGCCCTAACCTCTAAAACATAATATAAAACTACTGCGCCAGCACCACAGATGCTGAGCAAGAGTCTAAGATGATAAGTGTGTAGTAATACTCTCCCAGCCACCAGTGATTTGCAGTTCAGGGACTTTCTATGCCAGCATTGATGTCTTTTTCTTGACGAATGTTTCTTCCATGAATTTATCTGACTAGTTTTGCGGTTTTCACTTGAGCCCACAATGTCTTGCAGCAAAGAAATTCAGTACATTGACACACTGGTTACATGTATGCTGACAAAGCAGTGCACTGGAAGGGTTCTTTTCACATGTAAATTTGCCTTGCACCCATGTTTTGGGACATGTAGCTGTTTGGAGTGGTTTCCCTGCTAAGGCCTTGAGACATTGAGTTCAGGCTTTGAAAGGAGTGGGAAGTTCTGTTGTTTCTGTATCTATTATACCCCAAAATTTCATTCCTGACTGGTGATTAACGACACCCAGTTACATGGATGCACGTGATGCAGGTCAAAAAAGCATCATCATTTCCTACACGCATTATTTAATCATACTGACTTTCATCTACCATTTCATCATCTTCATCTCTTAAATCAATGAGAGTCCTAATGTACTTCTTCAGATCTGTTCAGCTCTTTCAAACTAACCCGTTGCAAATTTTAAGCTTTGTCTAGTACTGCACTCAGTGGAACTGAAATAAGGCGGAAATTGCCTGTAGAAAGGAAAGGTAACTGGGCAGTGGCAGCATTACTTTGTGCCTTGAAAGATAAGGTTATAATTTCAAGCTTTTCCCAGGCTTTCTGTGTCAGTTTGGATGAGTTACTTAATCTCTGGGTGCCTCAGTTCCCACCAGTAAAATGGAGTTGTTAATACCTGTCTTATCTACTTTGCCTATAAACTTTTCATGGCTATAGAGATGTACGACTCTGTCCATATAGAGCCCACAGCAGTGAGGGCTCAGCCATGGGCTGGGCTTTTCACCGCCTGCCCTCATAAAAATAATTCAGTTCAATGAAACTAGAATTTAACTCTTTTGAGAACAAGTAATTCCTTGCTCATTTACTAAAACCCTTTCTTCAGTATTTCTGCCTTTGCAAGACAGCTCCACAGATGAGTCATTCAAATTCCTCGCACGCACCAGCTTTTTTTCCAAGAAGTTGTTAGGCTGAAGCTGGTTGAAGCCCAGAACCCAGAGCTGAATGATCTGCCTGAGCTTTGCCTAATGGCAAATTACTTAGCTTGGGAGCTTGGCTTTCTTGGTTTTTTCCCCTTTGGGTTTGTTTTTTGTGTGTGTGATGATTCTGTTCAGTAACCCTTTATAAAAATTTGTAAGCTCAGTTACTGTTCTGCTTTATTAAACCTCCCTCCAAGCTTAGTCTTCCCTTTGGTATGCAGTTCTTTTTCTGCATAGCTGCTCTTTTCATGTCCCATAGCTGCACATGTGACTAATTCTTTTCATCGGCTCCTTTCTTGCTCTCCTTCATTTTTATAATCCCCTCCCCAGTTGACATGCAACTGTACTCACCTGCAAAACCTGTGCCACATGGCATTTTCCCAGCCATCGGTAGTGTACTCCACTGTCCCCTTGGTGGGGTGTAATTAGAGCAATGAAACTCTTCTAGTAGTTATTATTGCAGCATTGCCTATATAACGGGCTGTGTTTTGTTCAAGAGAGATTCATTAAGGATCTCCTGCACCCCTGCTAATCCCAAGGTGCTGCACCAAGTGTGGAGCAAAGGAAGGTGAAACCAGGGAGATTTGCAGTCTCTCTTGCTGGGCCTTTACATCAAGATCCAGAGGATTTTCTTTTGCTTGACCTGAGCAGGAGCTGAATTTCTTATCTGTAAGGAAAACGCTCTAACTGTTCCCTATGGGTGTTGTCTGGTGGGTATCACCATCTCCCAAGGAAGTTGTTCAGACTTCAGGAGCTCTAATACTCCTGAAAAATGCTCTGTGTCAAAAAAATTCTTAGCATAACCTAAGTGTTACCATCTAACCTCTTCTATATGAACAGCTGAACATATACTGATTATACTCTTAAGTTTGCTTAATTAAAAAAATAAAACCAAACAAAACCCACCTCATATTAATTGCATTTCTGTATAACTTTCTCAGATGCTTTTTTTCCTTGACTGTGTGTGTTTCCCCATGTTTCATCACAAGTGGAGGAGGTTCCTCGGTTTTTACTTCCTCAACTGGAAAAGTCTGTGCATCCCTCCCTTGCATACAGAGTTTGTTCCGACAATTCATTATAGGATACTTGTTCTTGAATTGGTCCCAAGCTGGTATTCGTGGACCACATTTTTACTGTACAACTGTTGGTCTGCAGATACTGGCTTTTTGTTTCTGTTTGTTTGGTTTTTCCAACCCAGATTTAAAACTGAAGATTTTCTAAAGGTAGAAATATTGGGAGGCTCCAGTGATTATAACAATAATTGTACAGTCTCTCTCTTGCTGAATGTGTGGACTTCAGATTACTGGAAAAATCTGTCATGTTAGTTGTGCTGGATTTTTTTATTTTCTTTACTTTTTCAGATGTCAGGTTAAATTGTCTGGAGCTGGTTATCTTCAAGAAATGCTTTATATAGATAATTTGTATCTGATAAAAAATTAATTTATTTGTTCAAGTAACTTTGCAAGAGTCTTCAGTAGTGGAAGATTGATTCTCAGCTTAACACACCTGAACTGCATACTACATTTATGTCTTAAATTAGTAGATCAGTGGAGCCAGAAGTTAGTTGGGGTTGGAAACCTCAGTATGACTTCTGAGTGGTTTGATTAAGCATATTCCATCCAAGAATTTGTAAGATACTATAGAAAGCTTTAAAGTAAAAGGGGGGAGAGGATAATTTTTTTTTTTTCAGTTTTAAGACTCTTAGTTTTAAATAGGGTTCTTGATTTCCAGGTCCAAAAGAAAACAATGATGTATTATAGAAAGGACTTCAAGTGAGTCTTTGAAGCTGTGGACGTTCCAGTTCTGAAAAATATATGGACTTAATAATCTTTCTCCATGAAGAACAGATTATAAAATTACAAGTCAGTTAATCAACTTGTGTAACCCCAGCACTATTTTTCCCACTGCACTCATCCTGAACCAGGAGGCACTGGCAGATTTCAAGCTTAGTCTACCTAATTCTGCAAATAGTAAGTGAATTCACCTTCAGGCATTTGTAGGATGAATTTCACTAATCAGTCTCTTAGGCTGTAATTAGTCTTTGCTTTAAGCAAGCAAGGGGTTACTGCATATTAATCGGAGGTTGTTTCTAGTCCCTGGGGGATTTGCATGGCTTTCCATGCGACTTCCTTCAAGAAGTGCTGGGTCCATGACCCGTATTATGTGTTTGAGCCTAAATTTTTATGTGCCCTGTCAGTAGAGCTGCTGGGCACATTTGCTAACTTGGCACTTCAGCTGGACAACCTTTCTGCTCTGGTATGGTCTTGGGGAAGAATTTCAGTCCTGCCAGTAGCTGGCACTGCTGAGGCTAGTGGGTGTCCCTGTAGCCCTTGGACTTTCCCCTTGTTGGAAAAACTGACCTAGCCAAGAGTTGCAGAATGTTACAGACTGGGGTCAAGTTTCGGCTGGACATGCCAAAATAAAGGATCTATGTAGCCTGGGAAGAATTACAGGCTTGGAAGGAGGAGGCAGGTATTAAAGGTCTCAAATGGGGTGATGGGGAGAAAAGTATTTAAACACTGCTGTAAACTTTCATTGACTCCAACAGGAATTAATTGGCAGGGTCTTTTATGTGACTTTTGGGGTTAGATTTCCAGCTGACACAAACTGAAAAAGCTCCATTGAGCAAGATCTACTGACCTGGAGTAACTGAGAGTTGGGCCCCATGTGTTTTGCAGAAGACTTGACATCTTTCTTTTTATACATAAAGTTTCTGGATCTAGTAGGAGAAAAAATGTCTTGGTCAGAGCACTTACTGTATGAATTACTTTGAGCCTGTTGATGCTCAGTTTTACTCTGAAGTCTGGACTCTAAAAACCTCTTGGGGAATAAGGTTACATTAAGTTCTAATTTTCTAGATTTTTTTTTTCCTGTATTTAAAAGAAACAGATGACCTAGCTCTTTGCTCTTTAGTCAGCATTCAAGTAGACTAATAAATTTAGCATAATCTATTAACAAACCTAAACCTATGACATCCTAGGTTGCAGACGATCTGTGTAAACTAAGTGTACAAGTTACATACCAACTTTAAATCGTTGGAAACTGGTGATAGGAGAAACCAAACTTGCTGTAATTGTGATTTTTTTTTTTTATTATTTTGCTCCCCTTTTGAGCTGAAAGTTTCCCTGATTTTTGCAAAGGGATTTTAATTTATTTATTTATTTATTTTTATTCCTGCAAAAGCAGTTTGTATTTTTAACACAGATAAACATAGTTCCTACACATAGCTTTGGGACAGCTCTTAGACTGAGTTCAGATCTCCCTGCTGTTCACCGAGAGTAGCAGCTACATCTGTGGGTAGTAGTGAGTTGCTCCATTTGCCATGAGATTCATTGAAATCTGTGGTTAATGAGACCTTACAACATGCACGCAGGTCTTACAAGTACAACTGCAGAGTCTTGTTACATGATACCTCAAAGCTGGCTAGATGGCTATTTTATGTGGACTTTGAGGTCTTCTCTGACATCCTTACTGTCACTCTTCTCATAAGAATTTAAAAGCAGTCCCAGTTCCCCCCCCTACGCCCCAGTTACCCTTTTATTAAGAGGTCCCCTAGTTTAAAAGTACCCTCTCTAGCAATATTTTCTATAGTAAACTACAAACTGAATTCTTCTATTGGTATGGGTCTGGGATGCACTTACTGCAGTTTACATCCTTTCTTCTCTATCTTATCTGTAGATACTGTACAACCATGTACAGCAGAGTGTCCAACAACAAAAATGGGTAATATTTCTTACAGTGAAAAAGTGGTACAAAGGCTTTGATCTAACGCAAAGAAAATTCATGTTGTTCACGTTGATATGGTTGAGTAAAGGCAACAAGAAGAATGAGCATGGATGAAACTGCAAGTCCAATTCCAGGAGGCATAACTTTATCCTATTTACATGCAGATAAGAAGTTACCTGTGCCAGAATTATTTTTGCTACAGTTACAGATGTTTGCTGGGCAGGCATCATAGCAGAAAAGTCCTAGGAAAAGACTTCAATTAATTTCCAGAAAAAAACATCATAGTCACTGTTTAAGAAAAATAAAACGCCTTAAAACTAAAATGTCCTGTAATGTACATAAACCTAGCTTGAATGTACTGTGTACCTATATTAATCTGGCTGTACTAATCATTGCCTTGTTTTCCTATTAAACTCTCTGCAAGTTATTACAGGGTTAATTGTACTTCATGTACTGGCAATTCAGGTTATGGATTAAATTTAAGCAGATATTGTGAAAACACAGTCTATAACAACAGGGGGGAAAACAAGCTCTGTTGATGAAAATGAGCCATGTATACAGTAAGCTTGTGATTTGGACATGAAACGATGTTGGGCTCCAGGTTGCAACATCACAAAACATGACAATTTGGAGGAAAGAATGAGTTCTGCATTTATTTTTTCCCCCTCCCGTTTGGTCTTATAATACACAACAGCAGTCAGACCACACAGGAAGTTTGCACAAATCTACATGGTGAAAGTGGGATGGGAAAGCAGAACTAGTTCACCAGCAAAGAGTTGGGCATTTTTTCTTTCTTCAGCAACTGGAAGCTTAGTGTGGCACTACTGAATAAAATCAGCTTTGCAGGGAGGAAGCTATATAATCAGTATGTATGATGGTTTCTAAAGATGTGATGATCTGGAACAGCGCAGTTACCTATATATGGTATCTTTGTATCTTCTCAGTAGTAGCAGCCAATTTTTAATTCCTTCAGGAAGATGATAAAAAATATGCTTTAACTGAGGGGTTCCAGCAATAATTAGCTAATAATTTCAGACCTAGAAGGACTACCTTATGAGGAGTGTTTAATTATGGAGGCAAAGAGTTGTACAGAATAATAAGTACTTCTCAGAAATGGTGATTTAGTTTTTTCGTTCTTTGAATTTTGTCATAACACAAAGGGGAAAAAAAATCCTGTGAGAGATTTGAAACCAATAACCCACAAGACAATTAGCTCGCAGGAATACTGTGCCAGTAGATACCATGGAGGCCAAATGCTTAGAATTGGAAAAAAAATATTTTTATGGATGATGAGAACATCTATAATTAATAGGATTAAAATGGATGGGGAAGGATATAAGTCCTCACGCTTTGACCAACTATTATCTGAGGTTGAGAAGCATCTTTTCTTATTTGGCAACATAGCCTTATCCAGGTAGGCTTTTTGTACCTCTTAGGGATGGAAGGTCATAAAAAAAAAAACCTCCCGTCTGATCCCATGAGACAATTCCCACTTTATACAAGAGTGTTAAAATCCTACTGATTGCATTTTCTTTCCTAATACTGAATTCTAACAGCATTTACTTTATTGATGCAATGCACGAGTCAAAAGACAGAACAAATCTTTCAAGCCTTGTCTTACTAAAGCATATACTTTTATTTAACAGTGTTCATATATGGTATCTTAACCAATTTCTGGACCGATAAGATCCACAGGGTAATTTTGCATTGCATTAAAATAATTATCTGTCACCATTTGAACTTTGTGTAATCTCAGATAGGTAAATTGTATATTTTAGCAAGCCAGCATGCATTCCAAAATTGTTATGGGAAAGATTTGCATTAGGAAAATGTAGACTTCCTCCCCCTCCTTCCTATCTCCGTACACAATAGTTGTACTGCCACATGTCATGGGGACCTTGTGTAAATTACAGAGTTACAAATTTGTCAGCCTAACCAAATGTCTGAAAGAATAATGTCATATTAGTTATATTTCAGCTGTAAGCCTGGCCTGTTTTAACCTTGATTTGTGTGGCAGCTAGCCATACCAACAGCTTGTGCATGGTTGATTATAAACAACTTTGTTTTAATGTAACAAAATTCTCATTTAATTCCTCAGAGCTTGATGCAACGGTGATCACAGTAAATTCAAGCATATCCCTGAGGTAAAGGATTAGGTTAGACTGACCAGAAAAGACAAGGTCCTGAAGGTTTCAAGATCATAAGATCTTTTGTGTGTTGTAATTCAAACTTTCTGAAGCTGCATAGTGCACCTGAAAATATAAAGCTGGAGAAGTGTATTACGTGCATAGCAAGCCTTGATATAACTTGGACCGGTTTTGATTTTCATTTAATTCTACTTCTGTGTAGGACTTTTTTTTTTTTTTTTTTTTTTGAAAAGCTTTATTCATTTGAGATTGCAAGTTATTTTTCCTTTACATTATCTTTCCACATTAAGGATGAAAAATTTATTCTGGAAGAGCTGGAAGCCTTGAAATCTGTTTTCTTTGTTTGGGGTTTGTCTTGGTTGGATCCTCTTGTGCTGAATCAGATGCAGATTCAGACTTGGGCAGTGGGGGGTCCTGGTCTGGGTTTTTTGATATTTCTGGTGGCTTCAGTGTTGTTTTCCTTTTTTTTTTTTTTTTCTTTATTATTATTTCATTTGTTTTGGGGTGGGTTTTTGGTTTGGGGTTTTGGGGGGGAGGGAGGGGGTTGGTTTGGGTTTGTTTTTTTTTTTTTTTGTGAGGATTGTAAGTGTCTTTGTCTGAAGCAGTGTACCTGAGAGGCTCTGTCTTTACTTGACTGCCTATTTTCAGGAAGCTTAAGACAATTTAGTATTTTTGAGATTACCACCTCCTTGCCAAGCATGTCAGAAGGTGGGCAAGAAGTTCAAAAAAGGTGGGAGTGATTAAGCTAATAGTTGTATGTGACTATACTTACACATCTGCTTCCTAAAGAGGGTGGGAAGGCACTATGACGTTCATTTTATTTTTAAATCAGCAATAGTCAGCTTAGGTCTGTAAATGTCAAATTCAAGGGTTTTGGTTACATGAGCATCAAATCCTGGGTTGAACCTTTGAGTGGTTCTTAAGGTTGAACTGAATCAAACTGCAAGAATGATCCTTAACTTAATTACCCCAATAAACTACTGCTGCTTTGCAGCTTTACGTTCTTTTTTTGCAAATAGCTGATTTTGAACATTCCTTCCTTCCCACCTGTAGAAAAAGTATAACTCTTGCCTTGAAACAGAATCAAACCTTTACACAAACATGGTTGGTAAATGTCCTTGTTTTCCCCTCATGTCTTCAATTCCTGATTTTTTTTGGTTTGAGAGAGCAACAATATAAACCATGAATTTTAATTTTCTGTGTGGTTTTGTCAATGGGGAGGGCTCAAGAACAGGAGTAATAACCTAAGGTCCTTCATTATGAGTTTGATATTTGTATCATTGGACAATATGGCATTGTCCATGATCCTGGTGTTGGGGAATCTTTGGGAGTAAAGATAATGAATCTAGTGATGTCAGATTTCATAGTTACAAATTTCCTTGGCTCTAGGAAAAATGATTATGTGAATGGGGATTTCTAGTATATAAACACACAGGGAAAAGGCACAGGTGCTCACATGTACACAAAGACTTTTAAGGTCAATAACTTTTTGTTCAGTGAGAAGGTAAAAATATACAAATTTGCTAGGTTTTTTTTTTTTAATATATAAAATCACATAGTGGGGTTTTCTTTACCTCTATGCTAAGATTATTGCATAATCTTAGGACTTACTTTGAGACCTACATTTCTTTTGTGGTTATCAGTCCATGAGTTTTTGAAACAGGAACGACACAAAGATTTCTGACCTCACAGGGTAACAGAAATTACTCTTCTAAATCCTGCATGAACTTCCGACCAAATGTTTGTTTCTGCTTCAGCTGTGATATTTCCCTTTCAGTCTGGACTACTTGTGATATAAGTGTTTCTTGACTCCAAATGGAAGCATCAGTCCTGTTTCTGGGCCAAATTTTCATGGTGCTTTTAAAGGCATGCTATAAAAACTAAATAAAACTCCTGCCCAACATCCACAGAAGACATCAGCTTGCAAAGGTTTCTGACAGTGTGCTTCAGGGAAAGATTTTAAGTCATTTAAAATAGTTCAGTTCTTTTGTACTCTCATGCTTATGGCTTGCTGTTTTAAAGACCTGTTATTTTTAAGACTTCATACCAGTGCTAATCAGTCTTAGCTGCATATCCCCAAATTATGTATGAAGACAATGTATTTACGTTTTTATTTGTCAAAGAAGACTCTATGCCAAACCAAAGTCTTAATGATCAGTGAGTGCTGGGTGGGGATAGTTTTTGTTTAGCTGTGTTTGTCCTGGAGATTGTTAGGCTGAACTATTTGTTTAAAAGAAACAAAATGAAAATGAGAGGTCTATAGCCAAGTTTTCAAATGATCCTCTTGCTCACTGGCATTCACTGAGACAGGAAAAGTGATGGCTAGTGCTTCAAAAATTCTTCATGCTCTCATTTTTTGGAATTTGAGCTGCTAAGAGAGTCTGGCTTTTTGCCTGCATCCTGAGATTAGCCCACGCACCGGGTTTTTGGGGGGTTGTTCGGTGTTTTTTTGTTTGGTTGGTTGGGTTTTTTTCTTCCAATCTGCACAGTCTAAAATTAAGACATTGGTTGGGAAGTTTTAAGCCAGTTCTTGTTAAGGCATCTCCTTCAAGGTGCTAGCCACCTTGAAGTGAAGAACAGTTAAAAGAGTGTTGATCATAGAGTTCCATACTGGCATATCAAAACAGAAACAGACCCTCAGTTTAGGAAGGTACGCCTTCATCAGATTTTGAAGGTCTCTTGCCATTTCTTCTTTGTGAATCTCAATTGTTTCTAATACTGTGTTTAACTTTGCTGTGAACTTTTGTTTGGCAAAGAAACGTATTTGCTTGTTTGGGGCAGGCTGAGTTTTACTGCTTTCCTGGTGTTCTCCAAAATCACAGTGGCTTATTTGGGAATCTTGCCAGTGTTTTAGACTTCAAATAGTGATAGTAAGATTTGCGTGCTCATTTGAGGCTTACATAAGGCTAAAGCTAATATTTGTGGGCATGATTAAATGTGTTTGTTATTTTGGGGAGGAGGGATGTATCTAGCTTATGAGTTATGCTTGTTGCCTTGTGGGGATTCTTATGAAATGTAGCAGCAGCTCAACAGGTTATCTAGCAGAGGGAGAGTTAATGCATAGTGCTGATAGTCATAAATCAGTAGATTAGTGCCTGCCTTACACCTCTTAATAAAAAGAGCAGAGAACAACAATCTTATCAACATACATGTAATCAGTAAACAAGTGTTGTATTCATATACAAAATAGATTTTTATCATTCTTCTGCTTCAAACCTTGTGACTTTGCAGCGAAGCATTTGTAGGAGATGAGTTAATACATGTTTGACAACAGTTGCAGCCAAAAAAAAAAAAAAAAGAAAAATCATGAATGCTAACACGAGGGAGGTAATTGGGTGTGGGGGGTGTGAATGTCCAGATTTGAACTTTTGAACTGTCAAGCATAAAAACCTGTTGCTTCCTCTCAGCAACTGGTACAGGCTGGTTGTAGATTTTGTGAACACGTGGTCTAAACAAAAGTGGCACATGTTAAGTCTTCCAATTAATAAAGAGAGATGACACTGGTACATCAATTAACAGGCTGATCACTTGTCCTTCTGCACATTAACTATTTTGATTGGTAAATGGGAAGTCTAGGAGCCCAGAAAGAAGAGGAGGCTGAAAAGATATGTTCCTAGAAAGAACTAGTCTTGGAGACGAAGAGGAGAACGCGGCCTAGAAAGAAGAGGAGGAAGATCATAACTGGAGGAAAGATCTGGGAAGTTAACCAAGTCCTAGAGATGAGGAAGATAGTCAGAGATGAATGCTGAGGGATGCCTGGAGACCTTGGCCGGCGATGCCCAAGATGGGTAACTGCAAGCAGTGGCACAGCATGGACCAACACAACGTCCTACCCAACCTTCACAGACCGGGGATGTTGAGACCTTGTGAATGTAGCATGAATATCATATGTGAGGTGATCAAGTAAGGTAAAACTGAACATCCTTGGTTCCTAAATAACTCCGTGCACCACCATGAATGGTGTGCTGAAACAGTAACAGATATTCGAGCTTGCATATATAAGGGCACTGCTTAGGTGGTGGTATGTAGCACTTTTCAAAGCACAAAACAAATTCTGGCTCCTAGATTTAAACGTCGTGCATACATATGCATGCATATGATATACAGGCTCAAAGATGATGTGGAATTACAGTAATTTGATAAGTGGTATTTATAGTAGGTTGTGGGACTGTAAGCAGCAATGTAATCATACGTATTTTCCAGAGGAGATTGTAGTTGCCATTTCAATGCCAGTCCACTTCCAAAAAGCACAAATAAGCTTGAAACATTTTGAATTAAATGGTACTTTGTGGAGAGTAGGTACGATTCATTACACATATTCCTAATTAGGTCTTTGAATATAAATGATTTTATATGGTATTAAATGGCATATTTTACTTTGAACTCTCAAACCTCACTCTAATCACCTTCTAGCTTTCTTTGGTACTCTTGGGTACAAACTAACCCCCTCTCTTTTTCCTCAAATAATCTATCAAGGGTTGTTAGCTGTGGGAAGAGTGTCCTCAGAGAAGGGAGTAAGTCAGTGACATAATTGGTTTCCTCTCAAAAGTGTGTGTGAATTAAGATAGCTGCATCTGTTAGTGAGTACAGAGATAAACTTTCCATGCTTTGATTAAGAGTCTTTTGATAAAATTATTTGTGTATACTTTTTACATCTAACCCATTTTAAGGAAAAATTGGAATAAATAGGATATCTGTACTTCCTAAAAAGTGAGCTCTTATTAAAAATGAAGGAAATGATAAACTATTTTAAATGGCTTAACTTTGCAGAGGAAAGACATGAAAAGTAGGTGTAAAACCCTGGTCTGTATCTTGAAGCTGGAATAAAAGATGACAGGTGTCATTATTATTTTAATATCTTCCTTCATAAAGCTAATAAACCATTTTCCACCTGATTTTTCTCAGGTCTTTGAAACTCTTCCTAGCATAGGTGCCTCTCCTCCAGCAGGTCTTCCTGATAGCCTTCATCACTGACAGTTTGGAAAGTTAGAGGGGAAGTCTCTTTTCTCCTGCCTTCATCTCCTCACCATCCTTAGTCAATCTTCTTCTCCAAATACTGATTGAAATTAACGTTAAACCATAAATCTGAGCAGAATCCAGGTGTCAGACCCCTAAATCTCATCTTTTAGGGTAGCTAGGATATATAGTAGATGTATTAGCCCAAGCAGAGGAAAGAGATAAATCTTGTAAAGATGGCTTAGGCACTGAGCAAAACCATTTGGTCTCCAGTCATACACAGGGAGCTCTCAAACTATCTTATAAAAAGGACAGTCACAAATTGTTATAGCTTCAGGTACTTATACTTGGAGTTGAAAGAGTTTGGATCATCTGTAGCTAAATTCCAGTGGTGACTGAGATTCCTAATTCCCTAACCAATGCTGCCATTAAAAGTAGACCAACATGAGCTCTGAGCCAGCTAAGGCTAGGTTAGATTTTAAAATACATAAATATGCCTGTCTATCAACAAAGACCTTTTGAATTAGGTCAAGTGAAGCTACAATGTAACCACAAGCATGGTTCTAGTGCAATACTAGCTGTTTGGTTTTGGTTTGGGTTTTCTTTTTTTGCCTTTATGCAAGTCTCTGTCTTAGAGGTTGGTACTCATGTAATTGCCAGCCAGATGCCTGACTGCAATTTCTTTCTGTCAAATGAAGACAAATACAAGAACAATTTAATTTACATGGCTTTTTTGTGTGTGTGTGTGTGATTTACAGTGACTTTTAGAGAGGTGCCCAAGCAGCCAGTGGCCCCACTAAGTTCAGTGTGGCTTTCAAAATCTGCCAGAAACCCTGGCAAATACTTGAGCAGTTCGTCAAGGCTCAGTTCTTTGCTGCTTAAAAAAAAAATATGTAAATATATATACTGTCATCCATTTTCAAGTACGTTGGGTACATTCAGATCTGAATGAGCTAGCCTCAACTCGCGAAGGACTAAAGGACTGGGTGTATCTTTAGTATCTGTGCTGCAGCTATTTACCTGCAAAAGGTGTTTGACAGGGACGATGTCCAGGTAGGTGCATTATGAAACTGGGGGTGGGCACCAGCATTTGCACCAAGGTACACCACTCAGAGATGCACATGTGAGAAGCAACATGCTGCACACAAGGATTTTTTCCGCTGGTGTATGAAATTGGTGCAGGCATTAAGTGTTTGAAGTTTCTTGTATTAATGCAGTGGTTGTACCACATCTCCTTTCCACTGATTGCTGGCTGGAAAAAAAAAAATATATTTGCTGTCTCAACTGCTGGGTTCACAGAATGCTTCACTCAGCAAGTCACACCAAATGCATAGTATAGTTACCATCCGTCAGGGTTAATTGATAGAGAACTCTTCAGAAACAAGAAACAGACTCTTAACTCTTCTGCACACTGTTTCTCCTTTGTACAGAGATGACATGAAGGGAAGAAAATCTTTATGGAGAATCTCATTGAATGATAAGGTTATACAAAACAGTAACACAGACAATGTATGGGTTAACGTGCCTAAAATGTGTTGTAAAACCCAACAATTTACACGTGCATATTTGGCATATCCAACATACATTCCAGAGGATGCTTGTAACAAAAACCCTGTGCACGCTCTCCCTAACCCCTTCCTCCCCTGGGCTATGCCCTGCTGTTGAGTTGAAGCCTTTTTTTCATCACATCTTGATTAATACTAGGTGCTAAAAGCAAATTGGTGATAACTGCTGGTCATGACAGCTATTGTGCAACCTCTTGCCAATGGCGGTGCTAGTTCTTTCCTGTTCTTACCTGCAGCAGCCTTCGTATTTTAATCATGGGCCCCAAGCAGAAATTGTCAATTAGATTGAGCCTTGTGGTTGTCTTTGAATAAATGTTCTTTAGCAGATAGATTTAGTGCCTTGCTACTCTATTCCCCTGGTTTCTATGTGCAATATACTTTCCATATACACTAAAATGAAGTATCTTCCTGGGGAAAAAAAAATCTATCCAATCACAACGCCAGATAAAGTGGCTACTCTGCTGAACTCAAGAAAGAAATGAGAGGGCTTGATGAATGCCTTGAGGCCAAAACAATGATTCTCTTGCTGCTTTCTCTTGGAAAAAAAAAAAAAAAAAAAAAAAAAAAGTAAGATGGAAAATCTGAGTTATTTCAATTTAAACAGTACAGAGGATTGTGGTAAAAGAGGCAGAGATGCTTCTTTTATCACATCTACATTTGATCAATGTTTCTTGAACAGTCTTGTCCCAAGCGGGATAAGGGAAACTGGAATCTGTGGTGTAACTGGCTACAAATTATTGATAAATGGGGTAGGATCTGTGAGGATGCAGGGTGGGTTGTTCCACCTCCAGCTCTGGAGGATGCTGGATGCAAATGCAGCTCATTTGTGCTTCAAAGGATGATTGCATAGTCAGACACTTGCCCATCTTAAAAATCACAGACAATTTGCACATAATTATATCTGTTGGACTTGAGTGGGCTGTGAAAAGGAAAGACGATAGAGTCTGGAGTTTGGTTATGTCTAAGAAAATTCTAGCCCAAGGCAGGAAGGGACAGAACATCATCTTGCATCAAATTTATGATTTTTTGAGTTTCTGATTCTTTTTTTCAAAGATGTTTCTTAGTTATCTTGTATAGTGGAATCGACTATATATGTGAGATGCTTGTACACTGGGGCGAGTGAATGAGGGAAAACATCCCACTTGAAGGGAGTGTGATGGGTACCAGCAGGGCATTGAGACAAGTCCAGGATCCCACAGCACTCCGTGGTGCTAGGCTGGGATATGGCCATATCAGCCATGGGAGACATAGGGAGGACTGCCGTTATCTACCTCGTAAGTGGAGTTCAGAGCTGAGACTAGTGAGTGGACACTGTGGCTGAAATTTTCACGAGGATGGTTTATTCCTTTTGGTTTTCTTTTTTGGTTGGTTGGGTTTGGGTTTTATTTTTCTTTCTTCATTCCATTAAACTAGTGTAAAAAAAAAAACCCCCAAAACCCCCACAAACCAGAATAAAACAAGAAAAACACAGGAAGAAGTTTATCTAGCACATATTTCATCAGTTGTCCTGACTGGCCCCAAGTGCACACGCAGATGTGAGTTGCTGACCAAAGACGTGATGCTGGGGGTTGGAGGTGGACAACGGGATTTGTGCTTGGCAGCATACATGCATGCTGTGACGTGTTTTCCTGTGAGAGCGTATGGCTGGAGGAGGCAAAAGAGAAAGGGAATAGTTGTTACCATGATATGAATGGGTATAATTAGGTGCCTTGCCCAAGGTGACATGGAAATCCTCTGTCAAAAATGAAAATGGTAATCCAGGTCTTGTGGAGAAAAGCCTGCTGCATTAAACACGAAGTTATCCTTCCTCTTCTAGCTGCTGCTTTCCAGCTAAGCCCTCTTCTCCAGGGCTGTGGGCTTTGGTTTTACCTCTAGTAACGTAACAACTGAAGAAAAGGTGCTTGGGCAAAAAAGATTAGTAACTCAGCTTCCGACCATGGGCAGTGTGTAGAACAAATGTCTCTTACTGGCAATTAGTTCAAAGGTCCATCTTAGGTTGTGGGGATTTTTTGGTGGGTTTATTATTAATTAATTTTTTAATTAATATTTGAACTTCTTTAGAATGGAAAAGAGTCCTGTGCAATGCAAACTCCAGCAATTTTGCACTGAATAAAATGGAGGCATCATTTGCCTGTGCTTCCCCTGCAATTACAAAGCAACTCTTGTTTTGTTTGAATTTCCTTTGTCATTATGAAACACAACAAGCTGAGGGTGTGATATTAAAAGCAATTGTGTTTCCATTCATGCAGATGCCAGCCTGTTTAGGTGAATTTACTGAGTCCCTAGACATACATTTTTATATTATTGCTGTCTCTGGGCCGTGCTGAGCATTTTAATTTCTCAAAATAACCTCTGTTTTCCTTTCATCTCTTCATTAGCTCTTTGATCATGAGGACATGAATTTAAAAAAAAAATATATATCTTAAAATTGTATGTAATAAAGATGTTTTTATCATTCCAATTTGTTGAGCTGTGCTTTTAAAGTTGCATGGCTTTCACAACCATAAAATGGTACAATTATTTGTGTGTTGTATTGCTTTGTACCCTGAGGTTCCATTTAAAGCAAAGCAGAGAGACGTGTTTATAGGCAGTATTGAAAGCAATGTATATGGATCTTGATGTCAAGCATATTTTATTGAAGTAAGATTAGAAAGGGATCTGATGACAAGTTCTGCACTACTGAAGTGAAATCAGAATGAGGTTTTGTGCCAAGCTGCACATTGTTAAATCAAAATTAAAGTAATACCAAGCTGTGTTGTTATTTTTGTGGCTTTTTGGTGGCATCTTTTAAAGATGAACTTTATAGCCAATTATAAGTATTTTAAAGTAAATGTTCTGAGCTTTTTAGTCGTGTTGGTACATTGCAGCACACGCTCATGCTGTCTCAGCCAGGCCTTGGGGTTGGGGGGAATTTCTGTAGGTGTATCAGATATCTGAAGACTACAGTTTCCTTCTATATATTATGCATGTATGCTTGGATTAAATCCTTGCAAGTAAAACTAATTTCCTTTCTATATAAAATTGCCCCGTTAAGTACATTTCAGGTGAAAAGCCCTTTTTATTTGATCTCTTCATCTGTATTGTTAATGTTCTGAAAACAGGCTGAGAAGGTTTGTTTTTTTTCAAGAGGGATAGGCTTAAATTCAATCTGGTTTTAAGTCAAGTGCCTGGGGTTGGCTCTAATTAATATCTGCAGTACAGGAAGGAAAACAGTACCAGAAAATTAACAAAATTGTGGATTTTCTTTCTGTGTACAATTTTGCATTGTACTGGGAAAGGTTTCCTTAGGAAATGTGTTTTTCCTTTCAAATTTGCATTTTGGATTCATAGAGGTGATCCCTTTCTGTTTAATAGAGGGACCACCAAAACTACAGGTTTAATTGGGCAATTTGTCTTTCAGCATGTGAAGCAATCGCCTCTTAAAGGATGATCAAATTAAATATCTTGCTTCAGTGTTTTTTGATGAGTTGTTCTGCAGGAACACCTTGTAGTTTGCACATGCAATAAAATTTTTGTGATGCTACAGTATTAGTGTCTGGAAAATACAGTTACTTGAGGCTTTTGAAGCTATGAAGTAGTATGACAAACTTCTCAGTGTGCTACTGCAAGAATTTGAGTATGTAAGGGAATACCAGGTTCCTATTTTAACTGCCAGCTCTGCATGCTCAGCCTGGGCTCTGAATGTCAAGCTGGATTCTTTTTTTTTTTTTAATCATCACTGGCGTTATTACGTCTCTCTCCTCTCCTCCCATGAGACAGTAATCTTAGCAATATATGATCTAATAAATATAGAAGATTTAAAATCCCAGCTGCCTTTACTCCTTCAAGTCATGGTTTAGCCACTGCCTGGCATGTGTCACGTAGTAACTGTCTTCAAGTTTTGGTTTGGTGGTTGGTTTGGGTTTTGGGGTTTGTTTTTGGGTTTGGTTTTTTTTTTTTTTTTTTGGGGGGGGGGGGTGCTGTTTCCCTTCCAGGTTTTTGCTTCTTTTCCATTGAAATTGAAAAAGATGGAGACTCTCCTGCAAGGTGTTATATGTGGCATTCAACACAATCAGATCTGGTTCCCATTTTAGGCCTGTAGATGTTGGCATCCCAAACATATTCCTACTTGCTATCATTATTTCTTTAACATGCTCAGGCCCAGAGTCCCTCCACCCACAGGGGTGAATAGAATCATAAAATCATAGAATCGTTTAGGTTGGAAAAGACCTTTAGGATCATCCAGTGCAACCATTAACCTACACTACCAAGTCCACACTAAACCAGTTAAGGGTAGACTAGACTAAACTATGTCCCCAAGTGCCACATCTACCCGTGGGGTTTTTTTGTTTGGTTGGTTGGTTGGGTTTTTTTAATAACATGGAGCTACTATGCAAAATGCACTTCTTTGCTCAGGTGGGCTTTCTAGTTACAAAACTTCTGTTTTAATCATTGAGTGATTATTCTATATAATAACATTATATGATTTTATTAAGAGAATCATATATAATATGATTCTATATAATAACAAGATCTGTGGTACAGAAGTATGATTTTTACCTGTGCACTGAAAGACTGTGTATTTGGGTTTTGGTTTGGTTTTTTGTAATGTTAGTAAAATCTATCTACAGATTAAATCCTATCTGTAGGACTACTACTAGGTGAGGGCTAGTAATCTTTAAGAGCTTGTTTTCTGAAAATGTGTTTATCCAGGGGGAAGAAGGGAGAAAAGTTGCTTTAATTTAGTTTTACATTTCCAGTCATTTGGGTGGCACAGTAAAAAGGTCTTTTGCCAAGTTCAGGGGGAGAAGATAGTAAATGACTTATTGTTTTTAAATTTTTGGTTGTTACAACTTGAGTATGCTAGGCCCACAGATTTTTAGTTAATTTTTGGAATTTTTCCTTTTGTTTCAGCTTTTATAGAGAAATTTGATATGTGGAGAAATTGAGGAATTTACCACCCAGCGAAAAACCAAGCTGAATGTATTAGTTAATACCAACCGCAGAGTTGGTTTGTCCATTTTTAGAGAGACATGTACTGCTTGGGCTTGGAGAATGAATCAAAAGAAAAGACTAGGATGATATATTTGGAGGAAAACTTTGCAGACATTCATGCTTCTGCAAGTTTACCTAAATGGGTAAAACTGGGGAATCCAAGCAATGACCTTCCCTGTGTAAAAGCCACTACTCCTGTGTTCACTGTTAATAAAAGCATAAGAACTGGGTATTTGGGAAGCTACTGTCCTACAAATAATGAATGTCAGTAAATGGTACAGAAAATATACAGGACACCCTTCGAGATCAAATTACCAGTTTCAGCAGAGTTGTCTGTCACCCCCTGCAGGTAATACACAGTGAAGGATGTCTTGAGGGAAATGTTACCAATTTTTGGTTGCTATTCTTCTGGCATTGGTATGAAATCAAATCATCTTTATAAGATATGGGGGCTTTTGGCTTTCCATGTGTTTTTTGGTGCCAGGTGACCTCTACCCTTGACACTCAGTGCCATTCTCAGCCATGTAATGTCAGCAGTTGCACTGCATATATTCTTTTTTTTTATTTATCCTTGGGACAGGCACAGTGAAAAGCTTCTTGAGCCCCTGCTGCAATGCAGCATGTCAATCTGGCAGCCTTGTTTACACAGGCACTTGGCCTCTTTCTTTGCTCACCCATTCAAACGCTCTGTTTTGGCACGTGTGTCAACAAGTGTGATCAGGTGTAAAGAGGCATGTGGCACAGAAGTGACATAGCTGTCACATAGGATGGACTTCCTGCAGTCGAGACAGCACCTCCTGCAGTATTGCACAGGCTGCCCAGACACAGCCCACTGGCACCTGTGCCCCCAGGAGAACCAGTTCACCAGTAAGGAGGCAGCGTTTATGTCTTTTGGTAAATGTTTGTGTTTTGACCTCAGCATTGCAGTGCCACCACTGCGTTAGCTCGGTGCCTTCCTTGCTTTGCCCTCTTCTTGGCATGGGAATGTGCTGTCTTTCATCCCACTCGTCTTTCGGAGCGATTTGGAAGCCAGCCAGCTGAAGGTGACTTGATTCCAGTTGTCAGCATCAAAATCTGCGGATGAGACATCGCTGCTTTATTAGCTGCTGCCAGGAAAACATCCTAGTAGAACAGACCCTGAAAGTAATTTAATGGGACTGCTGCATTTCAAACTGGTTAGAAGCCTCCACTGAAGGCAGGTCTTGGTTAAAGAGAAACTTCACAAAACACTGTGCAAAGTCAACTGCAGCAAGTACTGTATGTTGTGTTGGCCTTCCCAGCAGATGAGGAAGAAATACAAATACTGGTGGAAGAAATTATCAGAGATATACGAAAACATGATTTGGTCAGTAAGAGTTATGAGACATTTCATTTCAAACCATTAACAGTCCAACAGTAACGTTTTGAAAAACAGTGTACAGTTGTATTCTGGTGTTTGGGGACATTGATAGCAAAAGGTGTTTTAATTCAGCCATCTTCCTTTGCAACTAGCACAAGTGAAACCAGCTGGAGAGATTTGGCCACCAGAGGTTTCACAAGCTGATGGGATCTGAGACAACTTCACAGAGACTGGGTGGTGAGAACCGAGGCTGGATGTAATGCCTGTGTGAAATACGCAAAGTCTCCATCCTGACCTGGGGGCTGATAATCACAAAAATGTTCCCCTACCTCAGAAAAGTGACCAAGGTGAGTTACTCCAGAAGTCAGGGCTTTTAGCTGCTTGTCGAGCATCAGCATTTCTCTGCTGCCTGCCCATGATGTACCAGCAATGGACTCCATCACTAACTTCCAGCTGTAGAGCTATCAGTCTTTCACTAGTTCAAATTCAACTTTAAAATAAAGCCAGGGCTTCTCCATAGCTATGCAGGCTATTTTTGATGGCTTTTACCATGGCTGAGAAGCAGGCAGGTGTCTGTGCTGTTTTTTCCGTGGTTGGGACAAAGCTTTGTGAGTGATATGGGAGAAGGAAATGGAGAAGGGTCACAACAGGGTCACATTCTGCTGGGCTTGCCTGTCCCCTTTCAGAAGTTATCCTCCCTCCGCCAAACACAATTCTTTCTGACTTCTGTGAAGCTATAAGTGATTAAGGGTAGGAATCCAGAAATCCCAGACCATGAGAGCTCAAAGTGTTCAGATCAAACAGGGCATGGTGACAAAAATGTAGGCAAAGGACACAGAGCAAAATTCCAACTGTAATTGCAGTTCTGCTGTATCAAGCAGTTACTCGGACAATGAACAACTGAAAAGCTATTCACATAACTTCACATTTGCTTAGTCTTGTGGCTAACATCATTTTGGCTATTGTTAGATGGCAACCAAAAGCAGCGAATAGTCTCTGCTACTTGGGAAAGAAATTTAAAATCTAAGTAAATTAATAGCTCTTTCTTGGATGCCTCTTATTGCCCTAAGTTAGAAGTGTTTAGGTGAACTCATCCTGTTCTCTGTAAGTGCCTTGGTCTGTCCATAGTGTATGTGGAAAGCCAGGGAAAATTAATTAGAAAGGATGTATCTAATTTTTGTACCGTGAAAGCTAAGTAAAGCAGATTCAAGCATGATAAAAATAAGGTACAAGGAGACATCTCTTGACAGGAGTCTGTGTCTGCTTGCTTTGGAGATTTTCCTCCAACATGAATACAGATCTTTCATTTCTGACTTTGGATGAAACAGAGAGAAAGGCTCCTTTTACAGTACCTATCTGAAGCCTGAACAAGAACTAAATCAAACTTCTTTAATCTAAAGAAAGCATCTGGTTCAAATATTGGCTTTGAACTTGGCTGCCGCTTCTTCCGTAGAAGCTATTAGCCCTTCCCCAGGTCGGACCTGGGGCTTCCAAAATCTGAGGGTTTCTCTCTCTCTTTGGATCACCAGCAGCAATTGCTCTTAACTGTTATGTTTAAAAAACAAATAAACAAACAAACAAAGCCACTACAACTAAAACACTCTGATGTCTAGGGGCCATGGTATAAAGAGACAATGTATTATAGCTTTGTGAAGTAGCATAGGGGAAATGAACTACACAGGAAAGACCTTTGTCAGCCACTGAGACTCACAAGGGTATCAGAATAAAACTGAAATTAATATTATCAGAATAAAACTGAAATTAATATTATCACAATAAAACTGAAATTAATATTAATCAATGCCAATGCTATTGTTTTGTTTTAGCATTTCACTTGATGCAGGACAAGCTCAGACAAATAAAAAAAAAAAAGTGTTTGTGATAAAGACAACTATCCCAAATGCTCTAGTCAAGAAGAATCAAACCCGTTTTCCCAAATTCTGGAGATGCAGCATACTTGAACAGTGATTTTTTTTTTTTTTTTTTTAAATAGATTTCCATGTTTCTGCTGAGTGAAAATCAAGCAATGCCATGCAATTGTTTTCTGTATGACAGCTAAGCGGTCCTTCTGTATGTGTTAATGTGTGGCCTTACACAACGCTTAACATGGGAGAGGAGGGATGTCTCAAACCTTCTTTTTACAGTCTCCAGCTTTCATGAGTCCTCTGGAACAAGCATCAAAAGCAATAACCAAATAGGGTTGGCTGGCTTGATTGTTTTTAAATTGTATTCAGCTCCTTGCATTGTAAGGAGCACAGCTTAATTGCTTATCTGCCTAATAAAGAGGCAAAGGTACGTAGTTAATAGATCAAACGAGGTCAAGACATAGGACTTGGAGTTCATAGGAATCAGGGATCCCATCCCACATTGGCAATAGGGCATCTTGCGTGACCCTGGAGAAATTGTTTAATATTCTGTTCAGTATTAGAAAAACAGGATGGTAATAACTTAAGTATTATGAAGATATAACTCATTAGCATTTGCATGGGGCTTGGGCATTCCAAAGATGAAAGCATGTTCCTGATGTGGTCTTAACTTCATGGCTAGAGTGGACTCAGTCAAAATCCAGTCTGTCCTCCAAAATATTACTGAGTCCAGTTCTCTGTGTGCTTTAAGGATAAGAACAGACTAGGTGTGGGGTTTTTTTGTTTTGTTTCATTTTTTCCATGGTTAGGCCAGTTCCATTGACAAGGTAGGAGCAAAAGGCTTTTGGAAATGAGGGACACTGTACTTGGATTGAATGAAACAGTGTATCATGCAAGCTAAATTACTTTGTACAAAAAACCTAACACGATTATGTTTCTATATTAAAAACAGTAACTCACAGTCACAAAAATCCATTCCCTGAAGACAGCTTAATACAAAGAGGCTGATTTGGCAGTTGTGTGTTCTGCCAAACTTTTTTTGAAATTAGGTATTTATTTTGTAATTTTTTTTTTTTTTTTTTTTTTTTTTTTTTTTGCTTAAGGGTACTTTGGAAAAATAGTAGAGAGTACTATAAATGGGGTGTCTCCTCCTATAAATTCTTGTGTAAACAGCTAGACTCAGAAAACCCAGACAGACCTATCTGTCACTGTGTTAGGCTCTGTGCAAAAGTAGCGAAATTCAGTCCATATTACAATTTAATTAAAATAAACTGCAATGAGTCTAAGGAAATCATTGAAAAGCAAAAGGTGAGAGTCTTTGGAGTGGCAATCATATTTGCCACTTAGAAGCACTTTCAGCAAGATTAGGGGGTTTCATGTCTTTGAAATAAGTAAATATATGTAGGTTAGGAAGCTGCTAACATCTTCCAATTAAGAAGTGATAGTTCCTGTATCAGAAGTGGTGTTTCAGGAGGGATTTTTGTAGCTGGAAGGAGTTTCCTAGGAATGTGAGCTGGGTATAAGAAGAGTCCAGTTAACCTGTTACAGGTAGTTATGTACCTTCCTGAAGGACTAGTTTGAGCAGATACTCAATTTTTAAGCAGCAAGATACTGCAGTACCTATATGTGAAGTACCTGAGTGAGCGATGAACACCTCTTCTGACAGAGTGGAGACTGTATATGGTATATGATGCTTTAAAATGAATGTGAGGCCTAGAGTTGGGCTTAAGTCATTAAGCAGCACAGGGGTAAATAATATTTACTGTCATTTCCTGAACTGAAGTGTTCACAGATAAGTTGTAAAAATCCACTAATTCATAATAATGTGTTGTATATGTTCTTCAGGAAAAAGTTTTTTAGTACAAAATCTTACTCTTGGTGGGGGGGAGAGGGTGTTAAAAGGGAGAATACGTTCATGTAGCATTCATTAATAGCAAATCCTTTTTTGCTTTTTACCTGCAGCTTGTTTTTTGTTCAAAGAGGGTTTCATAGTTATGTATGTTTAAGGGAAGGAAATTAAATACCTTATTAGATTATGTTATTCAGTTTTTTAGGTCTACTTTCATCAGTGTTGATTTATTAGAAAAGCAAAGTTAGAACTATTTAAGTTGCTTGCAGAGACAGACATCGGCAGGCTTGCAGCCTTTGTTTATCAGGGCTGTCCGGTGTGGCTGCATTTATAACATCGAGCATCTATGAGCAGGCCACAGGGCAAATAGTTTAAAATGTGTTGCAATTTGAGAGGCTGCTTCTTTTTTGTCCTCTGTCTAAAAGGGAATTGTAGTGGCAGGTCCCAAACAATCTGAAGACAAGTGTTGTTTTATTCTTTTTCTTTAAACTTGTCTTTCTTGGACTCAATGTAAATGTTCACTTTCAGTTCTGTGATGAGTCTTAGAAACTCAAAGTAGGAAGTCCATCCTAGAAAAGAACATCATCACAGTTATCTATGCAGAAGAGAAGCTGAAGTGGAATCTAAGTCATCCAGACAATCTCAAGCCCTGAAACCTAATTTTAGTCTTTCAGGGAGTGGAGAGGGATGCACAGATCTACTTACTCCAACACTAGACCAGCCAAAAAAGGCACGTGTTGTTTGAGACTTGAGCCTGTGGAAACAATTTGGAATGAAAATGTAGGAGGAAACTGCTTGCTTAATCATCATCTTTCCACATCTTCACTGAAGAAGAAAAGTAAAGTCAGATAAATCCAATTTGCATGAGATTTTTCATGCATGCAGCTCCTGCTGTCAAGTAGAAAAATATTTCCTCTGCATTTGGAGAAGACATGATAGCCTGCCAGTGGTTAGTTTAACACCTGTAAGCCCACCCCGCTCTTAAGCAAGTCCTGTGAATCCAGGCAGATAAAGCAATCTTATTTCAAAGGCAGTAAGTTCAAATCTAGTGGCTGCGCATAGTCTTTTTCTTCTGTGGCCAATCCATTACTGTGTTTTCAGGCCTTACTTATCATATATCATACCCAGATAGTCTAAATTGAGAATTGAGATATGTCTCACTGTAAAGGACCTTGCCTGTGTAGTAGGAATATCTTATTCAATAAAACATATTATTTTTATCAGTGTAGAGGGTTGCTTAAATACTTTTGTTTATCATATGCCAAAGGAAAAGGTATTATGATACCGGGTTTTAATTAATGATTTCATGAACTATTGCATGATTTTATAGTTTTTTCCAAAAAAAAAAAAGCCCTTCAAGGGCTTTAAGTGTTTTAACTTAACATTGTTAATGATTTTGGGGAGGCAAAAGGGCAGAAATGTGTATTTTACATTAAAGCCTTCACCACATCTTTTAGCTTTGCCTGCCTTTGTGATTAGAGTGCATAGTATATCATGTAAAACTTCTTCTGTTTTCTTTTTCCAGAGCTGCAAAGTTTGAATTTATAACTTAACTTAGTGGATTACTCCAAATAGAGTTGGTTTAACCAAGGAGTGTTACCACACATTGGAACAGCTGGAGTTTGGCAAAGTTGCAATCAAATGGTCATGATGGGAGCTGCTAAGGGGGTTTTAATTGCAGTTAGTTTTGAGGTACTGCACCAGGACGTTCATTAATATTGGTGTTCTATTGTCAAAGAAAATACCGATCAGGAAGCTTTTCCTACTGATGGGAGAGGGAGCTTTATATGTTATAAGGGGATAGTGCATATTTTACAAAGGTAAGGAGAATGTGTACTATTTAAAGTCCTTGAAATACTGCTTCAAATTCTGAAAAACACCCTGGATGTAACTAATATATCTAGAAAAACCAAGCACATGGGAATTTAAGTAAGTAAAGGTGTGATGCTGCAAAAGAGGTGATGCTTCCTGTGTGGTCAGCAAGAGCAGAGGACCTATCCCACCCTGGAAACTCCTGAAACCTTTTCTCAAACAGTAAACCAATAGTTTCTTCCTAGTGATAATTTTCTTTGAATGGCAAATAAACCTTCCAAGAAATGTAATATGGAAAAGCGCAAGCCCTCTGCACGACTTCATCTAGCAATGAGGAAATGTTATTATCTGGAAGTGAAAAAAATTGAACTTTGGGAACTTTGTTTAACAATCATTTCTCTTCCTGATTGAAATAAATGAGCCCAAAGATTTAGCCCCATGTTCACTCTTCAGAGAAAGGGCTTTCACATTGAATTCTTTCAATGAGCATAATTTTTTATTTTGATATACAATTAGGGCAAATTCAACTTATTTTTTTCTAGCTCTTACTTTCACACAATGCCCCTTAATTAAACGCACTATACAGAGATGGCAGGTGACTTGACGTGCAGGGCTGAGATTCTGCTGTGATCAGAATTACAGCCACAGTTCACGTTAACCAGTGGCAGTTTTAGGAATATAAAGCTGTAAAATTGAAGGTAAGAAAGCCAAAGCCTCTAATGGCTCGCTACAGAGCTAGCCAGTGAAAGCCAAGCATGGGCAAGCCCTCAGCTGTATGTACGAGCTGGTGTGTATAGCATCACGTTGACTAGCTAGTGGTCACATACAGTGCAGGATACATCTCATTAGCAAAATCCAAAGCCAGGTCTGAACCCCTAATTTGCTTGCAACTTGCTGTTCAACAGCAATCAACAGCAATCCCCAGTATGTAAAAAGAGCCCCCGCTTGTCATTGAGGGCTGTGCTAATTGTGTTTAATGGGATTCAGTCCCCTGCCCTGAATCCTGGGCTGAAAGCCAGTGGGGACCTTCAGCTCCTCCTGTGGCTTTGGGCATTCACAGCTTCCCTTGCCCTAATACGCGAGTAGTTCTTGCATCCCATACTAGCATGTTAATTTTTCAAAGCAGTTTTCAAATCCCTGCTTGGCCAGTTCCAGCTGGCTGCTGTAGATGTACTTTGATTTGAATGTGTGCATGTGGACACTCACCTGCCTAAGCAATGCTGTAGCATAGCTTTGCTTGAAATTTTTCATGCAAACTGTGTCCCAAAGTATCTTTGGATGATAAATACTATTTCAAAGTGAAGTGGATGTGGTAGAGTATGGAAGATACAAGGAAAGCTGAGAGTTGTGGTGAATGGAGTTAAGTCCAGTTGGCGGCCGGTCACAAGCAGTGATCCCAGGGCTCAGTTTTGGGGCCAGTCTTGTTTAACATCTTTATCAACGATCTGGATGAGGGGATTGAGTGCGTCCTCAGTAAGTTTGCAGATGACACCAAGTTGGGTGGGAGTGTCGATCTGTTCGAGGGTAAGATGGCCCTGCAGAGGGACCTGGACAGGCTGGATCAATGGGCTGAGGCCAACTGGATGAGGTTCAACAAGGCCAAGTGCCGGGTCCTGGACTTGGGTCACAACAACCCCATGCAACGCTACAGGCTTGGGGAGGAGTGGCTGGAAAGCTGCCTGGTGGAAAAGGGGGTGGTCGACAGCCAGCTAGACATGAGCCAGCAGTGTGCCCAGGTGGCCAAGAAGGCCACCAGCATCCTGTATCAGGAATGCTGTGGCCAGCAGGAGCAGGGAGGTGATTGTTCCCCTGTACTCGGCGCTGGTGAGGCTGCACCTGGAATACTGTGTCCAGTTTTGGGCCCCTCACTACAAGAAAGACATTGAGGTGCTGGAGCGTGTTCAGAGAAGGGCAACAAGGCTGGTGAAGGGTCTGGAGCACAGGTCTTATGAGGAGTGGCTGAGGGAACTGGGGTTGTTTAGTCTGGAGAAGAGGAGGCTGAGGGGAGACCTTATCTCTCTCTACAACTCCCTGAAAGGAGGTTGTAGTGAGGTGGGTGTTGGTCTCTTCTCCTAAGTAACTAGCAATAGGATGAGAGGAAATGGGCTCAAGCTGCATCAGGGGAGGTTGAGATTGGATATTAGGAAAAATTTCTTCATGGAAAGAGTGGTCAAGCATTGGAACAGGCTGCACAGAGAGGTGGTGGAGTCACCATCCCTGGAAGTGTTCAAAAAACAGGTAGATGTGGCACTTTGGGACATGGTGTAGTGGGCATGGTGGTGTTGGGTTGATGGTTGGACTGATGATCTTAGAGGTCCTTTCCAATCTTGATGATTCCTAGTTTTTACTTTCATTAAAAATAATCCAGCCACCAAGCCAGGAAACACAAAATTGCTACTCTCCCCTTAATTGGTTTAGTGGTGGACTTAGTAGTGTTAGGTTAATGGTTGGACTGGATGATCTTAAAGGTCTTTTCCAACCTAAACGATTCTGTGAGATAACTGGTTTTTTCCTACTGTGCTCTAAGATGGAAAATTGAGAAAGCAAGGGTATCCAAGGACACTTGCCCAGGTGGCTAAAGGACTATTTAAAGTGGCTTCCTTGCTGAATTCTTTCAGACTCTTAAATTCCTGACCTGGTCAGGATTTTTGTTTCTTTCTACTACATACACCAATGTTTCTTGACACTTAAAACTAAGAACATACTCAAAAGCTTAAAAAGGAGATCAGTGTTAGGCCAAGGGGAGGCAGGGAAGTAAACTGAGCCCCTGAAAATGGTCTTTAAGGATAAAACTGGGCAAACTTCAAATTCTGTGATCAGTTGGTATTTCAGAAATAACCTGTTTTCAGATGCTACATGTTTTGCTGGATATATGACCAAGATAGCTATGACACACAGGGCCTTGAGGAGCCTTGGAGAAAAACATAGAAATACTTCTGGGTTTGCAGGACTTGCCCCCCCCCCCCCCCCCCCCCTTTTTAATATATCCTGACTGCCACAGTCCATATTTTCTTTGTTTGAAACTGTACAGTAGCTGTCGACAAACTGCTGTAAAGTGCAGTTACCTGTTATTGCCCTGTAAATAATTGAATAACCTCTTCCAGGCAACATGGTCAAGATGCAGATTTAATTTACTTACAGGCCAGGAGTAAAGATGGTTGAATCCGTTCGGTTCACTGTCTGTGTCTGGAGGTGTTGCGTACGGGTACATAAATAGTTTACTGAACCTGTCAAATTCTCTGCCAGGAATGAGCATGCCCTCTGGTCTGCTACATGTGCTTATATGAAACAGTTCCCCTTCAGTTCTCAAGCAGTGGGAGTAATATATTTTCCTATACTTTTGTGGAAGTAGCTAAAAGACATAATGAATCACACATATAGTAGCAGAAATGGACACAGGGTTTGGGTTTGTGAGGTTTTTTTGATTGTGGGGTGTTTTTTACAGGGGGAAGCATGGTATGAGATTTTTTTTTTTGTCTCTGTGCTCTTGTGAAATGATATAACCTACCTGGAAAGGTGATGTGTAATTGTCTCTGCCACAATTTTGACTGTAATAGACAATGGGGCACAAATGCTCCTTAATTCAATGTTCAGGTTGTGAAATGAAGGTGCAGGAAAATCAAAACTCAAATTAGTCACCACAAACAAGAAATCAGATGTGCGTGGCTTGCAGCTTACTGTGGCAATGGCCCTTCGAGCTGCGATGCTGGGGACCAGCTGGTTGTTTCATACTGAAGACAGGCTTTCAGAAGTGCTCAGGGGCTGCTCCCCATCACCAAGGCCGAGGTTTGTCACACCTCTAATGATGATGTCACATTAAAACTGTTTTTTAGAGAATTAGTACCATGATAAGGAGTGTGATTTAAAACAAGAGAGTAGCTTACATTTTATTTAAAGCTAAGATCCAAAGTCAGTAATATTCCTTGACTAGTTACCTGAGCCTTTCAAAATCTTTCATGTCTGATTTTCAAAGTTTTTATATTGCTTTCTGTTTAAAGAAAAAGAAAATGCTTTCTCTGACTCTGATCTGCACTCAGAACATAAAACTTTAATTTATATAATTTTGTCCTCAGGTTAGCACATTTTGAATTCCTTAGTCTCTATTATATTTTTTAAATTTTAATTTCTTTTTTTTAAAGACAAATGAAGAGAAAGAATTGTTTAGGGGTGGGAGATGTTGGAGGGAATAGAGAGAAACCTTCCTTTTATGAAGACAGTCTTAAATGAGGTATCATCATCTGCAGATGTCCCATCATCTAAATTGCTTTTCCAGGATAATTAATAAAACGTGGATGCCACTATTTCTTCATTAGTGCTACCCCTTTGGAACTGTAGATGCTAAAAATCATGTTGACAGCACAACTTTTCCAATTGCTGCCATTAAAAAAGGCTAAGATAATAGAAAGAAGAACACTCCAATTCAGCTGTCAGTCTCCAAGATGTGAATGCTTTAAGGCCTGATCACATGTAATCAGTAAAATTCCGCTTTATTTTGGTAAGATGGTGGATGTCTAACACACTGACACACACATGCACGCGTGCACGCTTGCAATGTCCTGGCGACGTTCCAGAATGGATAATGATTTTCCTATTTCAGTTCCCTTACAGTTTGGATTAGATACAGTATTTTTCTACTCTTGCTGTTGTAAAACTCTTTTTATATCGCATGGCTGTGCACTGTTAAACAGCTGTTGCCTTCCTTTCCAGAGGTGGATACATTAAGCCATGCTGTTTGCAAAAATACTTTTAAGTCCTTTTTAATGAAAAGTATAGAGGTGGGGAGCCACTGTCCAAGATGTTGGTATTTTCTTGGAAATTGCCTCTCTTTGAAGGTCACTGAAGATATTCTGTTGTTTTGAATGGGTGGCCCATAGTCTTTCAACAGTCCATGTGTCCCGTTTGTGATTGCCCTCCATCCAAGGACAGTGCAGTGCCTTCCTGCAAAGTGACCGAAAGGTGGCTGTCCCTAATGTGTAACCAGATGTGTAGCCATCACACAAGTGGTTTGCCATAACCCCGACTAATAAAGATATAATAGTACCAGATAAGACAAAGTGAATCCAGATCCAGTATCTCGGAGATGATGAACCCGGTGGCAGTATCGGTACCCAATGACTCTGCTACTGCGTGACCTGGGATTTTCAGAAGGAGTTGCTGTCACTGCTGTCACAAGGCAAAAACTCCTGACTTGAAGTCTGTTAGTTTTGAAAATAACCTCTTTGTATGGATAGATATAAGTAAAGGCCTTATATCTGTATATAATAAGGTGCAGCTAACATTTATAGAAGTGCTCTGTACTGCTTAATATTTTGTCACTTGTTGCAAGCTTACATAAAATCTATGGCTGCTGTAGGGCAAAGGTATAAAACTTTCATGAGTAATATAAAATATACAAAATGTTGTTGTTAATATTTAATACAATTTGCAGCAGTCAATGAGCACAATCAATGTTTATTAATTACGTTGTTCTGTTGCAATAGCAATTTCTTCTTTTTGGTGTACGTGTGTCTTCAGGGAGAATTTAACAAGCTTTTTTTACCCTTTAAAAAAAAAATGGCGTGCTTAACAATACTGTTGGCAACATCTTGCGTTACTTGTTTGCCTTTTCTTCAGCAAGTAAACACAACTCTTTTAGTGTCATCTTCTATTTAAACACACTACATGATAAGAGAACTGGGTTTTGGCCAGGGTGTTTAATAAGATGTGTCGCAATTCAGGCTGTTTGTAGCAGCCATACTGACGCACTGCAGATAATCTAGCATTTGGAGGGGCGGTGGTTTTTGTTTTAACCCAGTTTCCTGCATGTTCATGGGGGTTGCAGACAGCAGCATGCAGGGTAGGAGCTGAATTTATTCAGCTGATACCCCTACGATCGTAAGATCTTTAGTTAAATTGGTGTGTGTCTTGCTGTACCTGTTGAATCAGGCCACACAGTGAATTGCCACAAAAGGGGCAGTGCTTTGGCCCCAGGCACAGATGTGCCCATGTTGAGGATGCTCCCTCTGGAGCCTACAACACCATGGGCTGCTTCCTCTGAAATTGCAGGAGGGAGGTAATTCCCGGACCCAAATGTTCTTGCAGGGTTGAACTAGTCAGCAGCAGTATTTTAAGTAAACCCTCCACTGATCAGCTCAGACTGGTTTATCAAGATTGCATGAAAACCATTAGCTTTGAGGTCTTCATAGTACCCAAGTGGGTGGTTGTGATGGAGAGCCACCAAGGGCCAGGGCCCATTTTGGCAGCAGATGCAGCGTTTGATTCAAGTGGATCCAGGAGATTATTTCTGTCACCTGAAGTATGTGTTTAATCTCTCACTGGAGTTTTAATCTTTCTTCTCCACTTCTCCGTGTTATGTCTCTCTTAAATAAAACCAAGTGGTTTTAAGATGACTTCTTCACACTATAAAATAACTCAATACATCTATCAAGAAAGGTTTTTGTGATAGCACTTAATGCCATATCCAAAATTGTGTGTAACCTGTAAAGTCCATCCCTTCATTTTCATCTGTGTGCTCTACTGGTTGAGAACTGCTCAAGTACATTTTATTTCTATTTTTTCCCCTTGACCATATTGAACTCTCCAACTGCATTAGAACTGGAGCACTTAATGGTTTGGTGGGGGTTTTTCTGGCTTCTTCAGAAGTAAAAACATTTTACAAGATAGACTAGAGCGGTGCAAGAAGTGGTTCTACAGCAGCCACGAAGTGGTTAAGTCATTAATTTATTTGTCTAAAATCATCCCTAAAGTAAACATAAAAGCCATGATACTTTATTTAATTTGTCCTCTGGGCTAAAAATGTCTTGAGATTACCAATGATCTTAGTTGTAATAACTTTATATATATATATATAACTGTGCCACATTATTTTGAACTACACTGCTAGGGGTTTATTGAAATATATCAACCTTATTGCTAATATTTCACAGACGGTTCTTCATTTCAGCAATATAGAATTCAATTTAGCAGAAATGTGATATTCCTTCTGAAATTTTAAATTCCCAGCAGATACATAATTCAATTAAGTCCAGAAGATTAAAAAAATTGAAGTCATTCTCTATACATACACTCTTTCTGCTCAGTTCCAAAATAATGAAAAACTACAGCTGTTCAGTTTTGGTTCATCTATCGCTTTGTACAATTTTTATGGGGTTTATGTGTAATCACATTTGCAGAGAGAATTTTTATACAGTCTGCTCCATTTTGCACAGTTATTATCTTTCCCCGTTAAGAACAGATTGTAAAAACTGATACACAAGCTTTGGGCCCACTCCTTAAGGAAAGTAAAGCACGGTCATTAATCATGGGGGGGTGCAGGGGAAAAAGGAGCTTGTAAAACGAAATTGTTCTGTTTCCTCATGCTATGGGATGGCATTTGACTCCTCCTCTTCCTTTCACCAACACACTTCTTTTATTTTAAACTCTTTCCAGTCTGTTTGTGGAACTAAAAGGGTCATTTATTTGTGCATAACCGACTTCAGCAGAAATTGGACACACGCATTGCCTAAAACAGTAATTCTCCTCCAAAGGCGAAGAGGTCCTTTTGTGTAAATGCCCGTGTGCTGAGAGACTTACTAAACCCTTCCTAAGTTCTTGGCTTCTGTTTCTAGGCCAGCACTCCAGGTCAGGTTTCCATGTCAGATGTCACAACAGTATCTGTGATCTGTGCAGAATAATTTAATTTTCTATGCCTCAATTTATCTTTAATGCAGCTGCAACACAGACCTGTTTTAGAGGGTGCTACTTGCACCTCAGTAATAGCTTGGTTTGTTAAACGGGGATGCCTACAACCTTGCTTACTCTATAGGGGTATAAGTGAAGTAAACCTTGAATACATTCGTGTAACTTATGCCTCAGAGGTTGCCCATTTCTTTTTCTTCTAATCACATTGGTCTATTAAAATATTACCTCTCTCTGTCTCTCTGAATTCCTGGTCCAGAGGGGAATGAAAATCTATTTCATCCTGGCATTTCAAATGTAAAATAAATAAAATATTTTTATTCAAAGTTCCAAGTGTAGGGTGTCAGAAGGGTATTTTTTGAAAAAAAGTTTACTCCATGATTCCTTTCAACAAGAAAGCTTTTGCAACTCTCCCTAAGCAGTCACTCAAAGGTAACTAGCTTAAGCATTAGTGATCACCACTGCATCTAATCAACTACCTGATTTCCTATATGAATCCTACACTGCTCAGTATTGACCTCCATGAAGAAAAAATTGATTCACTGACCTGTCACTAGATTGTTTTCCAGAAAGTATAAGGGACTTACCCATGCTTGTTGAAGGCGCTCCTTATCTGTAAGGTGTCTCACCTTTAGCAGATAGCGGCAGGGTTTTTTTCTCTCCTCCTTCCCCAGCAAAACTGGAATGTACAGCTGTTGAAATGGGAGAACCAGATGATTTCACTTTGATTCTGTTTTAGCCAAAGGATTTGGCTTTGGGGTGAATAAATCAGCTGAGGAAAAATAACTGGCAAAAAACTAATGTTGGCAGGAGAACAGTGTTGGATGGAACTGTGAACAACCACGCTAGGTAAAGTATGATGTATGTACTTGCCATGGCATGTGCAGTAACACAGCACAGCTGTCCTGTCCATGGTTACTACTTCAGCAGCTGCGAAAAGGTTTTCAGATCACACTCTGCATTCATCTGTGTTACAATAATCAAACCACCTTAATAATTACAGGAGAAGAAAAACTTACTGTTGACCTGTGGTTCTTATGTATGTGGCAGCATGTTAAGATCTCGGTCATCATCTGGGTACTATGCATTCCTCTTCCTCTTAATCTATATTTTAGTCTATGAAGTTTGTAAAGAGTTTGTTTGTAGCTTTGTAGAGACCCAGCTCCCAGATTTGTTAGTTTTCAAACAGGAAAAATGCCCATTCCATCATGAACCAAAAGGTATTATTACCTACTGTAACTTTTCACCTGCTTCTGAATCATGTTCTATAAAATATGAAGATCTTTGAGCTGCAGTTGAGTAATTGGTATTTCCTTTCCTCTTGCAGTCTGCCTGCATCATAGATGCCTCCCTACATCTACTAAGCAACCAAACCTAAACACTATTCTCTTCTGATGCTGCTATTCCTCTTTTATAGTACAGTATCCTTTCCTTGGACTGCAGGATTTGACTTCATGCTTCTACATATGAACTGGAGCTACAGGAGATATTCTAAGTCAGAGACCATACGGAAACTCAGTGTTTACTGTGATCTGACCTCTATGCTTACCTATGACACTTGTAACATGCAAGTCAGACATCTGCCATTAAATATGTCTACTTATGTGAATTCTGCATTCCTTTCACTCTGGACAAGGATAACATATTATTCTCCTCTTTTTGCAGCAGTCTTTTCTGTATTTGAAGATGATGAAGCTTTCCTCAGCCATCGACTCTCCAGATTATCCCAGCAAACCCAGTTCTTCCCCTTTTGCTGCTTGTAGGTCATAGCATTTGGAACTTGGACCATTCTTGTTGCTCTCCTCTGGGGTCTCTCTAGTTGGCTCATAATTTTGTGGTAATTCAGTGCCTGAAAACTCAGCAGCTCTGGGTAGTGTGTTGTGCTAAAAGTTACTTTGGTGGAGAAAAAATTCCCATTTCCCACTGGACTGTGTAAACGTGATGGCACTGACTTTGTGTTTATCTTTCCTGTGATCAAGGTGGTCTTCCCACCCTTCCCTTCACACCTCTGTGTGTTCCTTACAAGACAAAACACCTTCTTCCCACCATGTCCACACTGCACTGGTGTATTAGGACTTAACTGCCTGCAGAAAGAAATCCCTCAGCCTGGCCAGTCTAAGCTGTAACATAAACAAATAAATCATCATCCAACTGGACAATAATTATCTTCACTGTTTTCTCCTTGAATTTGCTGTATTGCAAAACTCTGAGTCATGTGCCCGTGGCCTGTGTTTTGGAGGCTGACCCGTTGATGTAGGAAAGGCTCAAGAAGAGCATCCAGAACAGAAGATGTTGAGAGATCCCATCCATCTGGCTGACTGATAAGACAATAAAAGAAGGGTCATTTGTGTTTTTTGCTGTTACCCAGTCTGTGCTCAGCCATTATCTGCAAATCCAGACACACTGCCTTTTTCCCAAAAAATCTCCATGTGACAATTTTTTCACAGTTCTCCTATTGCACTGAAAACTTATTGTCCAGTAGACGGGATGGCAGTACTGAGATACTGTATCTGTACATGATAAGTTCCTTGAAGGAATAAATAATTCTTGTCAGTAAATACTTCTGGGATTTTTGTGCAAAATCTGTATTTTCTTCATAAATAGGTTTCCTTCTCTCAGATTATGGCAAGAAACAGCCATTTAAATTTGCCACTTAATTTGACTGGGCAATAGGTTATGTGACTGGAGCCAGAAAGGAAATGGAGCTGGGTTTCTCCCCTTAACATTTTGCTCTTTTTATTGCAGTGAGTATGTTTCCTTGTCAGCTTATACAGGTTTTCATGGCTAATGCCCCACAGCAACCCCTATGTAATTTACAATTCATCAGGGCCTTAATGTAATTTCCTTTATAAAAACTTGATAAAAGTTTTGAAAAGCTTGTGAATTTACCTTTTATCAGGCGCAGGCATGAGTCTCCACTTAACCTGCCTGAGTTGCAAGTGAGCAAGAGTCTGGGCTGAGCTTTGAAGTATTTTTTGGTTTTGCAACTTGCCTACGGTTAAATGCGACTCTGATGGTCTGGGAATGGTGGACTTATTCAGACAGATGCGTGAACATAATGCCAAATTGGTAACTGAGATCACCGCAATTTGTAAGATAATTTCTCCCTTGTTTTAAAATCTTAAATCCTTTATCTCTAGTAACTGGAAATAATAAGACTGGCTAAAGTGTGCTGCTACAGGCCTGGTCCTTCTTTCTTGTTTTTTTTACTGCCGGGTGCACATTAGGCTTTCAATTACTTTCTTGTTTACATCAAGAGAGGAAAACAATGCTGATTGTACCCACAGGTGGTCAGCCTTTAGGTAATCAAATGAAAGCAATTAATTCCTTCCATGCACAGCAATGCACTTCCTCCTAATGGAAAATAAACACTGTCACTTCCCACAACCCAGCCGAGCACTGGGGGAAGGACCCATGGACACAGGGCTTTCGCAGCTGCCATACTGCTTTCCTTTTCCCTCCTGAGAGGGGAGAAGCGAGGGGTCGGAGCGGAGCAGGGAGGATCTCTGAAGAGATATTTTATTTCCCAGCTGCTGCCTTTTGGGGGAAATGGATCAAAACACACAAATCCCTGATGTGGAAAACATTGGAGTAATCCATATCCAGTAAGCTATGAGCAACGAGTGTTTCAAGGGGCAGTTTGGGGTTTACTGCACTCCCAAACTCTTAAGAGAGCAGCAAATAGATGCTGGAAGTGATTGAGTCCCTGCAAGCAGCACCCGTTCTGCAGCTGGCTGGGGTGTGGGTGCCTCGTGGCTCAGATCGAGGGGTTTCGCAGCCACGGGTGCACCCTGGGGTACCCTTGCATTAAAAACCAGCTGCTGTCTTTCCCTCAGTGTCCAAGCAAAGCACCTCTTTTTACCCAAGTGATGGCACAGCAAAAATGGAGATGAGGAGAGCAAGCATTACCTGGATAAGGACAGGACTCCATTCATCTCAGCACTGGTAACCAGGTTTTTGAGTGATCCTTATCAAAACATTATGGCATGGGCCCTCGGAAGAAACTAGAAAGATGGTCTTTCAAATGCTCAAAGGTATACAAAGCTCTAAAGTTGTTAGTATGGCTTATGTTTGGTTGTTTGGGTTTTTTTTCTCTCCATTAACATGAGGCCTAGAAATTTACTTGTAAACCAAACCAACCAAAAAAAAAAAAAAAAAAAAAAAAAAGTTCTGCTAAGAAAAGTGCTACTGTAGAACTAGCAATAAAAGTGAAGGTGCTGCTAATCCTGTATCCAGTTTTTCCAAAACATATATCTGAGAATTTTAGAACATTGACTTGGGTAAGCATGAAATCTTACTCAACCCTAGCTTGAAACTCTTGTGGTTTTTGTCTTTTGAATTGCAGTATTTAGGTATACTTAATGTTTTGTTGTATGTTTCTTTTTTTTACCATCTTGAAATTAAAATGTCTTGTCTTCTAACATTTACAAAGATCCTGAAAAAGTTTCCTTACAAACTGAAAAAAAAGGGAAAAAAAATCCCCTGTAGTGCGTTGTTATTTAGTTTATTTATATGTGTAAATGGTGAGAGTGATACTCATAAGAGATTCCAGCCTAAGTGTGGCCTAACCCAAAACAATTTTGGAGAAAACTCAGCAATGGATAGGGAAGGGTTTTGTTTTATTTGGGGTTGATATTCCCCCCCCGATTAGTTTCTGCTGGTTTAAGGCAGGACCAGTGATAGAAGGAAGACACTGCAAGGGATATGAAATGTTATCCCCGGTTTAGCAGACAACAATGACTTAATGCCTTTTTTTTTTTTTTTTTTTTTTACTTTTTTTGTTTTTAAAAATCTATTAACTCCTAAATCATATAATAGTTGAGAACAGCGACAAAACAGAAAAAAGGCAGCAAGCACAGCTCTGAATTTATCAGACACACCTTTCCTGTGCTGTGGCAAGATCAGTCCTATACAACATTCTTGTGAAAATAAACTTGAGTAACATGAGCTTGATAATGCGAAGAATGTTAGTGCTAATCACTTGGAAGCTTGGGTAGCTCTCTGTCGCATTTCTCTTTGTCACATACATCAAAATGAAGTTTACCTTTTTTTCTTAATCTCTCAACATTTCATCTCTGTAGTTGGACAATTCAACCTCTACTCCCACTGCCCCCCAAGATGTTGCACGATAACTACTGTCTGCATTCCAGAGTCTGCTCATCCCACAGCGATCCACAACAACCTCAAGAAAATAAGCTTTGTTTTCCGTGCATCTGTTAGGCCTCCAAACATCAACTTTTCTGTGTTCAGTTTTGTATGAAGGGCATACTTGTTCTTGTGCTTTAAGTGCCTATAGGAGTGACCAAAGCCTTGAAGGCTGTTTTTCTTTTTAGCGGGAAAACCCCTGTGGCTTGTGCACATCAGCTTGGCTGCTTCTATCTAACATTTAAGTTGTAAATGTAAAGTGTCATGACACCTTCAAGTGGCTCGAGTGCTGGGAAGCTGCCTCGAAAGCTGTCAAACCAGCCAAAGCACTGCTCCTCAGACATGATCTATCACTAAAAAATCCTTTCAGCCAGAAGTTGCCTCAAATAGCAAACTCATTACCTGGGCTATCTGACCAATTTCTATTCATAGGGTGGGAAAAAAGGAATGTACAACACTGGGAAAATTACTCGCTGGTAATTTTTAGTTGTTATCCTGTTCTTTTCCCAGACCGCTTTCCTTCTTTCTCGCCTGTCTGGGATGTTGCTTGACAGATGTTTCCTTCTTATCTCACTCTTTCTTTATTGCTCTGCCAGTAGTATCTGATTGATAGAAAGTGGGCAGGCTGGCACTTACAGCACCATCCTTGGCTGGTAACTCTTTTGCCACCTTATTGAAGAGAGCTGGAGTCATTGCTCTGTTTTGACCGATTTCTGCTAATAGAGCAGGAAAAAGAAAGTAGGCTATGTTGTCCTGTGGCAATTATTATTCTTATTTTGCATGGAATTTTAGTTAGGCCTGAATAAATTTGAGCAAATCCTTAAGTTTCAAAGATCTGAGTGATCCGTTTTACTTTCAACATTTACCTGGGCTGGGACTTGGATTGAGCTCAGACGATGTAAAAAGATTTTGGGCAAAAGTTTAAGATCTTTCATTGTCTCTGTATAAATTGACCAAATCGCTGGTCATGTTGGAAGTGTCAGCCTTTTGCCTGGACTTTTCTTTCTGTTCATGCAAGTGCTTATCCTGTTGCTGAATATCTTTAGTCCTGGTCTTAGTTCAGTAAAACATCATGCAAGTCAACAGCGCAGTTTGTGTGAAGTAGGACTATTATTGAGGATACGGAGGAGACCTAATGGTCCTCATAGGCATAGGAGAAGCATATTTATTGCTTTCATTGCAATTTAGTAGACAATTTTTGTCTTGATGGCTCTTTGAACTATCTGGAACCTATAAAACCACTTACGCGGGGAAATTTTGCCGAGTAAGAAATGGAGACCAGTCCAAATTGCTATAGTGCCTAATGCATTAGGAGCGATCTCTGAGGATTTTTGTCACTGTATTTCTCTTTTATCACTTTATTTACTATATGTCATTGCCAGTACACCCCATTCATCTGTGATTAATAGGATAATTTCATTCTTGACTTAACTGGGACTCTGCATAGTAAGAAAAATGTGGTGGTTGTATTGCTTTATGTGATAAGAGTTGTGTCATGTAAGCAATTGGGGAAACATTCTGCCTGCATGTGTTTATTATAGTGCAGTACTTTGTAAAGTCCATTTGAATTGAACAAGGCTTTTGAACTATTGATTTAGCTGGCACTTTGTGCAATGAGAATAATAAACAGTTGTAGTATGTAGGCAGCAGTCTATAAAGAGGTAGGACCCTGTCTGCTGGCATATGTAATGCAACAACCAATGTCAGCTGCACTGATGGGAAGTAGTAATGAATATGGCAAAGCATAAATTAAAAAAAAAAAAAAAAAAAAGAAAAAAGAGCTTAACTTCAAACTATCTAAGCAGGAACATACAAGGCATTTTGTCCTGAGGCTAGCTTTAGGTATACAGGAAATCCCATAATGTGTTTTGCAACGATGTATACTTTGCTGAAATAATTTACACTGTTCAAATAGACTTAGAAATCGATCTATTAGGAGAATAGCATATGTATTTATATTGGGTAGATATACGTTTGTGTGGGCTAACCTTCTTCTTCTGAGAGATTTACCTGGAAATAAAGATTGTCTGGAAATTTTCTAGCCAGCTTAAGTATTTGTAGATTATTTATGAAGTTTGAGCATGATGATAGAGCTACACATCTTAAAATCTTTTTACTAATGTATGTGAATCGACTTTTCCCCTCTATCTGAATGGAAGAGAGGGTTGCACCCCCTAAGATGAAGCAGACTTAGGAGACTGTAATGCAAAGCTCATGTGGGGATAGGTCAGAAATGCTGGGGGGTAATGGGGATAATCTTTTTGCCTCTGGGAACTCCGATGACTAATGAACACAGATTAAATCCTCAGCACCAATTTCATTTAGTTGTTGGGTTTTTTTTCCTTTTTTGTTTTACCTCAAATGCCTGCCTGAAAGGACATCCATTAAAAGTGCAGGCACTAGCTTTGTAGAGGACGACGGGCCACCTCATGCCGTTGCTTTGGAGGCAGAGCTCCCACGGGCTCCTGGGAGCGCTGCTGGGAACCGGACGGCGTGCCTTGGCCCAGCCCAGGCGCGTGGCGCCCAACCGAGGCATGAGCAGCCTCATGGGCAAATCCGTTTGAAACTGGGGTAAATTCCTGTGCCTTTCTGTGATCTAGCCTGGATTTCAAATAATGGGATTTTTATTTTAATTATTATTATTATTTTTTTTATTCTATAGCATCAGCAAAGCTTTTTTTGCAGTCCTGCCGATCTGCTGTGATCAAAAAAATGGTGCTCGAGTCTTGCTGCTGGTGGGAGATATCATACAGTACCTCCACGCACAGAGTGGATCCTCTGCTTAAATCTGCAGCAGGTGGAGGGAATAAAGCAGTGTGGTCACCTGGTGTACATTTTTATATATTTAAACGTAACCGTTTATGACAGAATTCAAAGTAACCAGTATTAATTCTGAGCTTCTCTATGAATATAAAACTGGTGGGGTTCTTTTCCTTTCAGATTTTTTTTTCCCCCTTTCACAAAGGCCCAGAGGCAGCAGCAAGATTAACACATCATGAGCTTTTAAGCTCATGAGAATTTTTTCCCTTCATTTGCGTTTGCCACGTGCCTAAAGGTAACCACGTGCTTAAGAGCTTGGCTGGATCAGAGGTGAAATCCAGCAAGTCTGACTGTCATTTCTGGCACAAGCGAACAGAAATTAAGGACTGTCAGTGGGGTTTTGATAGCCGCAATTGTTTGGGCTCTGGAGTCCCCAGGTAAAATTGCTGGACCATAGTGGGTGTGCAGAGTTCGCAGCTAACCTGCAGTAGCTGCTTTAAAAATTTTCTGTTTGATGATAAACTCTCCATAGTCAGCCTGAAACATTGATCGCAGACTGGCTGGTCGCCACCTCGATCCAAAGTGTGCCGGCTGACAGCCATGGAAGAGTTTTGGGTTTTCCCGTGGCATTTGAAACCTGGGTTTGGTTCATCTCAGCCCTCCTTCCTGTGTTTGTGTTGGGTTTGTTGCCCTTGTTCACTGTGAGGTGCTCTGCGTCCTTTGGCCCTTGCAATGAAGGGTTTGCATGTAAATGACTCGCCACAGGAAAAATGTGGTGTGTGCTTATTCCTGCCGTGTTGTGGGAGCCAGGTTTTGGGTTGCTCGAATTTTCTTTTCTTTTCTCTTTTTTCTTCCCCTCTGTTTCACTGAAGAAGCAAGGATTATATAGTTGGATTGTCTGTCAGCCCCTATTTTTTTTCCTCCTCCTGTCTCTGTGGCTTTTTATGCCAGTGAATACATTTTAAACATATTTGACAGGCACAGAGGTCTCAGATATATTTAATTTCTGCCAGTTGCATGAAAATAGCAGGCATTACAGAGGAGAAAAAGTAGTCTCTACAAGGGAAAGTCAGGAGATCAACCTTTATTAGGTACTCAAAAAATTCGTGTGGGAGGGCAACTTTGAGACATAAATCAATAGGCAACGAGGCCCCTTCAGTTCTGCTGCTCACCAAGCCCCTCGTCCTTCTCCCACCTCAACGTTTAGCTGAATCATTAGGAGCAGATACGGCATAATTCTCTGTCTGAGCACACTGTGGGGTGACACAAGACGAATGTGAGCTGTACTGCCGTTCCGCTGAACACAAAAGGCCGTCAGGGAAACTAAATTCAGATTCACTTATAATTTCTAGATGGGTTTTGGAGCTGGGGAGGGCAAGGAAATGGCCCCGCTTAAACAGTCTGTGCGCTTAAAGTGGTTGAGCATGGGAGCGGGTCAGGCAGGCTGGTGCTGCCTGTGTGTGTGTGTGTGTGTTTGCAGTGCTGATTAATTACATTTCTCCGTAGCTTGGTAGCGATTTCATCCAGGGGAAATGAAAGGATGTGCAGTTAAATAATGCCCTGTGTGTATATGTAATTTCTGGAGCTGCCTGTGAATGCTAATACTGTTATTCAGTAAGTTAGTGCTTGGCTCCTGCAGCCACCCAGCAAAGCGCAAATGGAAGTTTTGTGAACTTCTAGGTGATTTGCCCAGTGAAAACACAGCAGGTTGGTGAGGGCATGATCTGGTTTTGTGTGTGTCTTCAGTTCGTAATCACTGGGTAAAAATCTCCATTTATTTTCAAGGAAATAATAGGGAGAAGAATAATCTACAGCTTATTTAAAAAAAAAAAAAGTCTAAAGGTATAGATTCTTCATGTATCTGAATTCAACTCTAAAAATGAATCTAAGCTAAGGAAATTTTTCAGCCTGAAATCTGTGGATTTGCTTTTTTGTTGTTCCCTACTTCTGGCTGCTGTTCTGTGAGATGGCGCCTGTTTGGAGGTGTTAATCTATACATAATGAAATTTCAGAGAACACGCGTCCTATATCTGTAGTTTTCCAACTGTTCTTTGAGATCCCTGCAAATGCATCTCTCATAATAACCGAAGAAAATAGCAGAAAGCCTGTGATTAGAAACCTAACGAGTAGAGCTTATATAGCGATAGCTAAAAAAGCTACCATTCACACGAGCTGGTTTTCTTTGTACAGCTCAACAAGACAGATCTATGCCTTTTCTGGGGTAGAAAACACTTTAAAACGGAGTATAGGAATTTATTATTTCCATGGCTCACTTTGAACATAGATCTTTTTCCAATGTTTTTTTCTTTTTTTCTTCTGAAAGCTTTTTTTGAAGGTGCAAGACCTGTTACACTAGCCAGCTTAATCTTTTTTTTCCCCACCCTGTTTAAGTCAGTGAAGTGAAAACCTTGCAGGTAAACAGCACTGAAAGATTAGTACTATTAAAAGCATAGCTAATACCTGTGTTGAGTCCATAATGAAGAATCTTACATAAAATTACTGACCATTCTTTATGTACTAGCTTCATGCTTAGTCTTATTTTCTGGGATGTTGTTATTTGTCACTTGCTAAATAGGAGGGAAGGTGTGGGCTAAGTCAAAATAACTTGTATCTAAGCAGTCAGTGGCACGTAGACACGGATATGAGTGTAGTAAGAAGTAACTGAAGTGGCATTGGCTATAGCTGAATATTGCAATATATTGGTACCTTGTGCACTGAGTTGTTATGCAATATTCCAGGTTCACTATACTACATGGTTTGGGGGGAAAATTTGGCTTTAAGAAACAGGCCTGGTGTACTAAAAAAGTTTTGTGTGATGGATAAAACACTTGCATTTTCATTTTATTGATTGATAGTAGAGGAGGTGAAATAGAAGACTGTATTTCTGGAGGCAAGGGTATACAGACAGATCAGAATTGCCAGAATAAAGCAAGCTAGGGCAGAAGAAGATGATGTAAAAAGGGAGTAAAAAGTAAGAGGAGGTGACTGAGAACTGAATACTGGGAGTAAACCAGACTAGAAGAGATTTAAAAATAGAAGAAGTTAAAAAGACACATTACTGGCAATGAAATAAGGAAGGGCCACTGCGACTTCTGCCAGGAAAAGATGTGGAAGTATGGAGATAAACCTCAGTAGTGGAAGGGAAAAACCAAGAACATCAAGCAGCTTGCTGGGTTTTGGGTGTTTTTTTTCTTTTTTGGTTTTTTTTTTCTTTTTTGGGGTTTTGTTTTCTTTTTTTGGGTTGTTTTTTTTTTTTAGATGGGTAAAATCTTGTGCATGTTGATAGTATTGGAGTATGAGGGGAGAACTTCAGTAGCTGACAGACGATAATGTAACTCTCACTGTGCATGTGGGGAAAGGCACCGGGAGTTTATAAAAGTGTTTCTAATTTCTAGTCCTTCCTATTTAACATACAAGTCTTGTAGGAGCCTAATACCCTTAGTGTCACTCTGGGGCGTGGATTCGGTGTTAACTCAAGGAGCGTTACTTGTGAGAGTCACCACCAAGAAATTCCTGAAGCATGTGGGGTTCCCTCAGAGGTGTCTCCCACAGTCCCAGCCAGACCTGGCCCCATTTCACTTACGACATCTGACGAGATCATAGCCCGGGGTGGGAACAGCTTCTGCAAAGAGCTCCATAGATTCGGGGAATAGGACGGATTGGGGTCAGGCTGACAAGATTTAAGTTGACACATATTTTGTGAAATGAAAAGGTCATGTTTCATGGAAAAAGAAAAGGGGGTTTTGTTTGTGGGATTTGTCTTTTAGCTTAAATTTCACTGATGGCGATCCAGTCCACAAACGTAAGTGAATGCAGCCAACCCTTGAATATCAGGGCTTTTGTAAGGATTTCAGGTGGTTACAACTCATTCATCTGATATGTCCCAGTTGTTCAAATACGCCAGTTCACTCCACACCTCCCACACCCTCTGGATTTCAAGAGCCTTGCCCATGGCTTCATAAACTAATAATATCCAAGAAAGCTTTGCACCTCTCAGTGCGATGGCAGGGCTGTTCCAATACCATCCTGTCTCAAGGGATTCAGCTGAGGGAAAATGTTGACATCTCTGCCTGGCTGAGAAAACTCTCCTTTTGTCCCTGCTATAAAGTTTTAAACCTAAACAAGCAAGGATCTTAAATGGGATAAAACTTCAGTAAGGACATTTTTTCTTGTATTGAAATATTCCTTTTTTTTTTTTTTTTTTCATTTCCCTACTGAAACACTTATGGCATCACCTCAAGTCCCTAGCTGTGCTCTGTGCTGTCTGTAAATGCAACAAAAAAGTTGCTTCTGGCTCAAAGAGAATATAATATATATATATATATAAAAAATATAATGCAACTACAGGGAGTTCTTATTAATATGGGCTCCCCAGCTGGAAACAAACTGTTGTAGACACCTCTACTTTGGACAGGAGGGTTGGAGGTTTCCATTTTCTGCATTTGAGACTGCTTTTAAAGGACTTCTGCTGATAGCTATTTTTATTCTTCTTAGTATTTTCCTCTTTGGCATTGATTTGTTTACTCTTGTAGTTGCACCCAATTTCCACCTGTCATGGAGGTGCGATGACTTAACTTGGATCTCACACATAAGGAGTCCCTAATACCAGGCTGCAACACAGTATCCCCTAAGGTGTATGTATTAAGACCCTTAACACTTTCATCTAGTGGTCCTACTTTTTCCCTTGTGCAGCTGGTACGGTTGCTGCGAGCAGGTGGTACCAGAAAGGTAAATCTTCAATTTTCCTAAACACACCTGCATTGCGATTCTACTGGAAGCTGTTTGCCCAAATGGTATTATTGATTAATGTGACAATATGTTCTCCAACCTATACTGCAGTACTCCTTCCTAGAGTGGCAGACACCTCCATTTTTGCCTTCTTTGATCAGAGCAATCAGCACACCCATAGCATCTAAAGACAATTATTTCCCTACTCGAATGTGATAGAAGCAAATCCCCACTTCATGGGCAAATGAGTTGTGCCAGGCATTTTAATGATGAGGTAGGTTAGCCAGGTTATAATTGTCTTTAATTCGCACTTGCAGAAGCTGTAACATTTACCTGAACATGATTGGCACTGGGAGAAGTGGAAAATTCTGTTGCACTTTTGAAAAAAAATCAAAGAAACAACTTCAGAACTCGTATTTGAAACAGAATATCCTGCTGACTGACCATGCACATTGGTATCGGTAGGATTTTTTGATCCGTAGAGCTGAATGATCACTGCAAGTAGTGAACACAAAAAGTCAGTTCCATGGTGGAAAGCATGTAGTTTTGCTTTTATGCTTTCTCTTTTTTTTCTTTTTTTTTTTCTTTCTTTTCTTTTCCAAGAGCATTTCAGAACACTCAGCCCTTTTCCCTGCTGAATGGTATGTTGAATTCTTGCTCTTCTCTCTGCTGTCCTTGGAGACTTGGAAAATTTTTTAACTGAGGTTATCTGGGGTTTTGTCTAGATTAGTTATTTTTAATAATGGAAAGAAGAGGCTGTCCTTCCCATCCCGCCCACTATGGCACCTTTTTACTGTAAAATATAATCTCCTTCATGAGTGAGAAATGAGTGATGAACATAAGAACTAGTGCAGGCCTGTGCACCAGTCCTGGCATTCCTCATGAACTTGTAAACCAAGGTTGCTTTTTCTTATTCTGTTGTGTCCTGCAAACTTCTCCTCTTCCTTGCAGAAGTTCTTACAGGAAATACCCATAGGCTTTAATTTCATACTTACTGTTGCATTTTTTGTTATTTTTCAACTTCTGCAGTGAATGGTTTTTGCTTTCAGTGTTTCTGTTCTGTAGGAGGGAACTGTGGGTGGTTACAGCTGTAACGTGTGCTCCATAATCTCAAAGCATTTGTTCAAAAATTTCCCGTTTTCTCTCTTTCAATTTTTAACCAGTTGAGTGGCGTATGCCGGTGCCCTGGGCGAGCCTTGGTGCTCCGGTGTCGCAAACTGAATTTCTTCCCACCAACACTTGGAGCACTTGGCAATTGTGACAGGACCTGCAGCCTCCAAAGAGAGGATAAGATGAGGGATGAAGGTTGTGTTGTAAGCCTAGCAATTGCTGTGGGCGGGAATTGAGGGGAGAGGCTTCTGAAGATTTTATTCTGTGTTTGGTTTAATTTTTTTCTCATAAGCGTCTGGCCAGCCAGTGCACAACCCATGTTTCTGCAGAAGCCCCTGGGAGAAGGCAATATTAGGGCATATTAGGGAACAGTGGGAGTTGTCTCGTTGGTAGCCAACAGCAGAAGGGCCAAAGTATCGATTGGGAAACGTGTGAGAAAAGGATACTGCTTCCTAAGAGGAAGCAGAAGGCATGAACAGCAGGCAGTTTGGATGGGAAGACAGATTTTGGATTAGGGAGAAGGAGGGAAGAGACCATGGCTTGCTTTGATTTTCATCCATCCTGACTACTTGGGTCCATGTGGATGTACTGTCCTCATGTTAACACTCTCTGCAAATCTTCCCCCCCCCCCCCCCCCCCCTTGTTGTGATGATGTGATATTTACAATGCAAGTTTCCTTGATACTGTTGTTATAGAGACATTTCTCCTCTCCTCATGCCAACTATTAAGAGCCATCATGTGCAATAGCATTTGAGCTTATTCTTCTCCTGGCATTAGCAGAGAGATTTCTTCTCTTTGTAAATGTTGAAATGTTTTGCAGCTTAGTTATAAATATAGCAAAATCACGTCGCTTTAGTTCCAGCATCTGGTAGGATCACTTTAAAATATAATTGAGTAAAAATTGGAATTTAAACAGCAATTTTTCCCCTATTTTGCTACTTTAAAACCAAAAAAAACCACAACTTTTTTTGTCATTATATGTATAAATAAATCTCCTCTTTCTTTCATAAAACTAAAAATAACTACAAATGCAGTCTCTTTCCCAAATTGCTTGTAATTTATATTAGCAGTGGCTTCAAGATTCAAAGTGTGGATCTGCCTAGTGAACAGACCCTGAACTGATGGATGTAAGATTGTGGGCTTTGTCAGGGAGACAGCCAGACATGAAATGCTGGTTGCCTCTTGTTTACTATTATGAATGTTCATTTTTGATAATTTTGTAAAGAAATGAAAGCCAGATGAAATATGTGTGAATCTCATTGCTGTACATACAGATTCCTGCAATGTAGGGTGTACACCAGGGATGCAGGTGTCTGTTCTCTATGCTGCTTAAATGGGGTATTCAACCCCTCTCTTGAGGAAGTACACAGCAGGTTTGTGATGGGATCTAAAATTGAAATAAAGAATCTATTTATTCCCTCCCTAATTTTTTTCCTTTTTTTCTTTTTTTCTATTTTTTCCTATTTTTTTCTATTTTTTCTTTTTTCTATTTTTCTATTTCTTCTATTTTTTCTTTTTTCTATTTTTCTTTTTTCTATTTTTTCCTAATTTTTTCTATTTTTTCTATTTTTTCTTTTTTTTCCCTATTTTTTCTATTTTTTCTTTTTTTTTTTTTCTATTTTTTTCTATTTTTTTTCTTTCCCCTTTTTTCACTGTCTTATTTTTTGGGGTAGCCTTTGGACCAAAGGTCTCTGAACTTCTGTCCCAGGTTTTGCCTTTTCAAGTCTGGTTTCAGTTTCAGCACAGAAGATTTGCTCAGCCCTAATGGTAGGCACAAACCTCTGTTCAGGAGAGGAGGCTGCTTGGAACCAAGTTGTGAGCCTCGCATTTTTCAGAGCACTTCTGCGAACCAATTGTGAGTTTAGTATCTTGGCCTAACCTTCTGAACAAACAGTGGCAGTCATCTTCCCTTTTACAAGGTAATTCAAGCCTCTGAATTCCTTATTTATTTTAAATCAGTTGATGAAACTTCTGTGATTCTCTGCAAGGAAGAGTTTATGTACACATAGAGAGCCCACTGCTTCACGACAGAGCTTGAAAAAGGAAATGCGTCTCTTTGTGTCTCAGAGCTCCTCATTCACTATGTTCATCTTTGCAAGAGTGAAGTATATTCTTTAGCACTGGTTTGTAATTTCTATTTCTGTGTAAACGTAGTAAGCCTAGTGCTTGGCAAAATAGCTGAGCCTTGGGTAATTTCATTATTCTTTCTTCTGATGACTTGAAGAAGACTGAAGACATACCTGCGGGATTTGTGACCGTGTCTTGAAATGTGTTTCTTTAGTCCCTGTTGCTAGTTCAGCTACTTTTGAGGGGAGGCTCTTGGTGAACAATGTCTGTGCCTTAGAGATTTATCGTTGTAGTCAGAAACCTGTTCCATCTGTTAAAAACATGTAAAAGATGGGCTCTCCCACAAAAGCTTCTTCTAAACTTAATCAAAGCAGATAATGTGGGCAAAGGATGGATCAGGAAACAGTTCAGTTGTGATCCTACTCCAGGATTTCCAATTCCTATGATTTAGATTATGCTGTTCTTAATCTACCCAAAGACCTCAGCCCTTGGAGAAGACATGGCCAGTAGAAAAAGAAAACTTAACGTGCCTTGGTGGTTGTAGTTCACTATCTTTTTACATCACAATACTTATTTTTGCAGTGTTCAGAAAAGATGTGTTACGGAGTGAGAGAATTTTACATGCCATATCTTCATTTAAAAGCTGTGGCATGCACTAAATTTAATTACTCTCCTTGTATGGCTTAAATTGAGGGCAGCTTCAAAAATGAGGGTGGCTTCTATTAAACTTAATTACTTTTCCCCGCAGTCTGCATGGTTAGTAATCGTGGGTAGATTCTAAACAAAGATACAGTAGAGAGATTCTTTTATGAGAATACGGCTGGAAAGTAGCCTATAAAATATTGAGAGATGCCAAATACCTTTTATGTCCAGCTTTAGTTTATTATTATCATAGTTAGCTAGTATAATAATAATAATAATGTTTCAGTGTGATTAAGGAGGTGTTGCTGAGGAAGGGGTGTTAGGTGAATTTGGCCTTTAAATGTTTAAGCAATGAATTCTTCCATTTCTTCAAGTTCTTTTGCAGATTTATGGGGTGAAAAAAGGTTAATGATAGAATTTTTTTACAATGTGTTCTATTGACTATAGATGGCAGATCTGACAGTTAAAATGAAAATTGTTCCAGAAGAAACTTGAGTCAAACTAATTATTGGAGATGTTATAGGGATGTATAATTATATTCACCTGTGGAAAAAAAAAAAAAGAAGAGAGGGGAAAAAAGTTTTATTACAACTGTGCTTTTTAAAGAACAAGTGGAGAAATAAAAGCCGTAATTGTTCTTAATTATAGCTAACTGTAATTGCACACGACCGCAATATGCAGCACATCAGCAGCAGATTAAGAGATCCTGGCATATGTGTAGTGTACAGAGCAACTTTGAGCAGAGGTGTAGTTTTATGAATATAGTTATGTATAATTTAGGTCTCCTACTTTGGATTCCATCCGTGTTGATTTTATTTTATTTTTATGGCTATTGTGGCAAGATAATTGTCACTTGGAAAGTGCTGCTGCAGTGATTTATCTGTTCCAAATGAGTCACAAACCATCAAAAGGGAAATGTGTTTTCTTTTACACCGATGATGTGATGTGACCAGGAGAGATTTCCTCAAATGCCCTTATGTATCTACCGATGTAGATAGATGGCTAGCAGGGTTGGTTTTTTTTTTAAAGCATTGTAATATAATCAGCACTGAGCTCCCAAGGATTTTGCAGTGTGGTTGAAAATCTTTGTTAGCCATCTGCCCACAAGTTTTTTTTTTAAATTCAAACCCCTCAAAAATGTAACCCATGAGTCTTTAGCCCACGAGAAAATGTTGCTTTGAACAAAATCTAGGGATGGACATGTCTAAAGGTAAACTCCGATTTCTTCTCTTTGCACGTGATTTACAGTCTAAATTTTTTTTCAGCTGCATAGATACAGCTTCTGGTTATGAGGGCAATTTTGCTTGTAAAACATTAAGTTGTTACATAGTGAACTAAATAGGGAACGCAGATGCTTATAGGAGGCTGTTGAGCTTCAAAACTACTGGTTATATTTCTGACTGCAAAACAGATCATTGCTGAAAGAATGAGGGTCAGTGCGCACCATATCATTGATGAATGTGTGCATGTTCTTGTGATGGTAATTTCTGCATCTCTTGAGCACTTCAGATTCATTCAGTCTTTGTCTTGATGTGCCGGGATCCTCTCTGATGTTCCCAATGTGTTTTAAGCTGTTCCTTTCACCCAAAAATAAATAAAATCCATCTGTCACTGAATGTCTTCCTTCCAAAACATAGTTTTGCAAAATGTTTTGGTCTTGGACCAGCAGCAGAGTTGATTCAGCCTAAACTTTGTGGACCAGAAAGGATCTTTTTGACTGCTGGGGTAGGGTTGAGTTTTTGCCCTGCTTGCTGGCACAAGCTGTAACCCCAGTTGTAAGAAGCTGTACTTCTAAGTTCGTTCAGCTTTGTAGTTTGGGAAAAGTGCGTATGCCTACCCCAAAGCAGCAGAGAAAGCTTTACAAAAGAACTGTGTGTTTTTAAAAAAGGGGGTTCACCAAGGACAGTGATACACAAGAAGTGAGAGGCAGATTTCTGAGAGTAAGAAGCAGCATCAAGAAATTGGGAGAAATCACTCGCAGCAAAAAGAAGAGGTAAAATGGATGGCTAGTTACACAACCAAGCATGCAAAGATATAGGTATAATAGATGTTAAAATTCACTCTTGCAGGTAGCAATGAAAAATCAAAACTTGTTGTTTCAAAAGATTTACTGCATGGAGAATCTCCTGATAACTGGCATGTTCTAAATAAAGCGTTTGCTTCAAATGGCAGCACTGTAGCAAAAATGTATCTATTACAGGGCTGCTAATAAGCAAATGTGAGCAATATTTCTTGACAGCGGGCTGTGGGTGTTTTTTAATAAATCTGTGTTAAGTAGAAAAGGAATAAAAGCTGAAACCCAAATAGCAATCCACTTTGGCTACTGTTTTCTCACTCCAAGTATAGATGGATGCATTGACCCCGATCAGAAATTCTTGAAGAATAATTCTGGTTAATAGAAGCTAATGTGGAATTAAATGTGTATACATTTGTGTATGTGTTCCCAGAAAAGCTAATGATACGATTCCAAATGCTGAACATGTTCCCCACTCCTCTTTGTTAATACAGTGTTGCTTATGCTCGGCAATAAACTATTATTTCTGTGCTACTTCCGTAATTACATTTAATAACCAGCTCTCACAGTCCAATAGTATTAAACGTAGGAGTCTTTTCAACAAACTATGATAAATAGCTCCTTGCAGAACTGTTGTACTTGAGGAAGCTTTATGGCTCTCTTTGTAAGATTTGTCATTTTCTTAATGCAGCTTCAAAAAGCTTCTGAGCTTGGTTATGGACCGTCACTGTATTTTTCCCTTCCCCCTCTGCCTATGAGTGTAGCTGGGTAAATGAAGCTTAATGTGCCATTTCCAAGCACTGTGACACTCCTCCAGGGCTGGTTACATTTACCATTGCTAAAGTCTAAATAAGTGAGTTTTAATGAGCAGGAATGCTTGCTAATAGCTGATTCAGGTACTTAGTAGTCCATGTTATTTAACTGTGGTAGAATTACAGAACATAAATGGTCTGATGATTAATAAATGTACCTGCTATATATTGCAGGCTAATAGTTTTTGCCATTAAAGATCTTAACATCTTCTGGTTTGGATGCGGGTGGGGAGAAAAGGACTCGCTTGTAGATTTATATCACTGGTAACTTACACCTTAAAACACTTCATATAATAATTTCACAACACCATCGATATATTGTTCAGTAACATTAATGAACTCATTAGAGAATGGTGGTACTTGTGTATGTCAGCTTCCTGAGGTGGCCAGCTCAGCAGATTTACTCTCTTTACTTAGGGCTGTTAGAAATAAATTCAACCCATCCTTTTAAGGTCAGAAACAAGACAGTGAATTAGATCTTTATCTCCTTTATTTTCTTGTCCTGTTCATTTTGGGCAGCAAGAGGGGGGCCAGTAAGAACAGAGCTTGACCGTAGGTTTTGTTAAACACTTCTGATTTGTGGACAGGCAGGTGGCAAGAGGGAAAAAAAAAAAAAAAAAAAAAAAGGGCAAAAAATAACAGATGAACAACAAATGAACAAGAATGAAGAAATAATAGCATCTGACATCTGTTGCGGTTTGCACTGAGATACTGCAGAAGATACTGCAGTATTTATGGAAATAGTATAAGGACTGTTTTGAACTGCAGCTAATGGGACATAGACTGCTGGCTGGCACGCTTGTTCACAGCGACCTTTCTGCATTTTTCCTATTCCATCGCGTGTTTCAACCTAACATTGTTGGGTTTTTTGGATCGCAAGGAGGAGATGTCAGGACAGAAAGCAGCTAAGCAGTGACTTTATCCTTGACTAACCAGGAGAGAGGAAGGCAGTAGCTATTTCAGCAGGTGGATTAAAAGACAATATGGGTAGATGTCCGAAGGAGAAATGAGCTGTTTTCAAGTAGTTCCTGTATCCATCTGATGAAACCTGTGATAAAGAAAAGCAGGCTTTTCCAAAGTCATCAGATGCTTCCTCAGAGCTGGGTTAAGGTAGCTGCAGCATTTATCAAAGCTGGTTTCCGTTTCCATAGCTGGGAGTGTAGACAGAGGAGTTTGCATCTGCCTGTAGTACAACTGCACGACACTTCACCAAGAGCTGACCTTGTGAGATTTCTGGTATTTGCTGCCTTCCAAGTGGAAAAATACGAGAGTTCACTGCCCTCAAAACTGGGAGTAGGAATACCCCAGAGCCAGAAAATCTGTGGGGTTTTCAGGGGGGTTTGTTGTTTTTTTCATTTTGTTTGTTTTTTGGATTCCCCCCACCCCGTAGCTGTCAATGCAGTTCCTGTAGAAAAGAAGTTGTTTGCATATTGAATTGAGCAAGCAAGGCAACCCCCTTCCTAACTAATGTTAGTTCTTCTAACATGCCTATATTTTAGTGTCTCACTTTGTTCCAGAAGTGCCTCAGCTTCACAAAACTTCAGAGATACCCAAATGCATGTCTCTGCCCGGTCTGCATTGGGTAAGAAAATTAATAAGTATTTGGATACATAACAGCTGAAGTATCCAAGTTCTTCTGATTGAATAAGGTATTTTGAGACCAGGACGAGATGCCATGTCCAAGCTTGGCATTTCTTGGTGGAGAATCAAGAGTTACTTCTCTGAAATAAGTTTACATAAAGCCTCCAAATTTTTTGAGTGGCTTCAAGTCTGTTTATATTAGTGAAAACATCCAACACCATGGAATACTAAAGTTTTAAACAGTTAGCATGTGAAATTGGAGGCGGGGGGGAAGAGTGAGGTGTGGACATTCAATGGAAAACAGTTGTTAGGGTGGCTTTTTCTTTCTGGCATTCATCACCAAAGACATCAACATTTGACCCAACCAACAGCTGCTAAATCATAGAAGATGCTTGTGTACACGGTACATGTAAATGCTCCCCACCCCCTACACAATTACGACAAAGTCTTAAATATCAGAAGATATTTACTGCAGCCCTGTACAACATCCTAGAAACTAAGGAAAGAATCTAGGCCATCACCATCTATAGTACTTGAATAATTTCTGTGTCTTTCTTCATATATCCTATGCATCTTTGTGATTATATGACTTCTTGGGATTGTTTAGCTTAGAGAAGAGAAGGCTGCAGGGAGACCTTGTAGCAGCCTTGCAGTACTTAAAGGGGATCTACAGGAAAGATGGGGAGGGGCTCTTATCAGGAAGTGTACTGATAGGATGAGGGGTCATGGTTTTAAACTCAAAGAGGGTAGATTTAGATTAGATATTAGGAAGAAATTCTTCACTGTGAGGGTGGTGAGACACTGGAACAGGTTGCCCAGAGAAGTTGTGGATGCCCCATCCCTGGAAGTGTTCAAGGCCAGGTTGGATGGGGCTTTGAGCAACCTGGTCTGGTGGAAGGTGTCCCTGCCCATGGCAGGGGGGTTGGAACCAGATGAGCTTTAAGGTCCCTTCCAACCCAACCCGTTCTATGATTCTTCTGCAGAATTAACACATGACCCAGAGCTCTCCTTCAGTTCTATATTTGTACAACTGAGTTTGACCTCAAATTACTGCTGAGACTTCAGGCGTGATTCCCTTCCTTTCCTTTGCACAGTGGAGAAGACGATGGTGTAAAGTATAACACCGCAACCAATGGAAATGGTAGCATGAGCCACAGGTCAGTCAAATACCAAGTGTGCAAAATTTTCTACCCAGGGAGGTTACAGTAGGTTTAATGAGCATATGGGGAGGAACATCTGCTCTGTTTTGGATTCTCATTTTGGAGAGAGACAGAGGGTATTTTCCTCCCACTGAGCTCATACAGCTCCCTGAAGCAGGAGCCTGTGCATCACTTCTTTCTCTCCCTGTACTAACAGGGTGAGGATGTAGGAGTTGGTACCATGGTGGATTCTCCTACATGTGCTTCCTGCTGCTTGTTGTGCCCCAGAGAGCCAAATTCTGTACCCATGGTGCTTCCTTCCTTCATTTCTGAGTCATTAACTTTCAAAGTGCACACTTCCCTGAGAAAACGCACAGCGATGGCAGTCCCTGTGCTGTGACAGCTGTATCTGCACATCCACAACGGCAGGGTCTGACCCTGGAGGAAAGCACCAAAGTGGGATCTTTCTTCATTTCTTCTCTATGCCCTGGCATTTCTCCCTGATGACCCTGGCTAAATTGCATGCTATCCGTGCCCCCATTACCAGTCTATAAAATGGACACACTGCTGTGTTTCTTCCACCTATTAATTTTTACCTTGCTCTTTAATACCAGAGCAGAAGAGGTAAGAGAGAGGAGCTTCCATCTGACATCTTTGGTGGGTACTTAGACAAGAGGCCAAGATATTAACTGGGATTTGTAGGTAAATTGCAAGGAGTGAGGATTTGGCCTAAATTATGCTTTAACTTGTAAGTTATAATATTACTGTCTTCAAAGTTGTTGTGGAGGGGTAAAAAAAACTTAAATTTTTATGAAATATATAAAATAGTCAAAATGAAGAGGGCATGTTTTATCTGGGGTATTATTTGTATATTGGATGTACACTGGACTTACACTGTTTTGGTGGCAGGCACTTATCACTGAATATACAGAGATTTTTTTCCTCCTTACTTAAGGAGGAATGAAAAATTCAGAAGTAGCAAATTTAGAATAGTGAAAAATGCAGCTTTTAAAAATAATCATGGGAGAAAACAACAAGCATGTTTGCTCATGTCCTTTATCTCAGTCAGCTAATCTTGCAGAATGTCAGCTTGTATAGAAATAGATTTTTACATATGAACTTGTTACATCACTTCCTAAAAAAAGAGTTTTTAGCTTGTACTTAAATAGCACATTCAGAGACTGTTTATGCAGTATTTCTGCTGCAAATTCATGATCCTTGTTAGGTAGCTAAGCTCTGTGTGAAGTTTTAAAACTGTAATGTATTTATTTGCTGCTTACTATGCGAAAGATAAAATACTTACAAAAGAATCAGTTTGAAATATTGATTTTTTTAATATCTTAATTTTTTTAAAAAGAGGACATTGTTTTATACCATTTTGATCTTTACTGGTGATAGGGCACAGTTCTAAAAAAAAATATATATGCTAAAAGCATGTGATATAGAGAAAACAAAACCTTCTATGGGATCCATCAAATTAGTCATAGCAAAACTGAATTCAAAATTTAAACCCCATATTTTATCCAAATGTAGCTTGTTTATTTTGCTGCATTCTAACGAAGCTGAGAAACTATCCAATTTAAGACCAGTGAAATATCTTGTGCCTCATAATGGTATTTCAATACACACTATTAATTCTTCCAAGTCAACACGGACATAGTGCCCCCATGTGATTTTAGGAAGAGCAGAGACAACAATGTGTCTTTGGAGGTGCTGTTTTTCAGCTGAAATGTGAAATCAATGTCCTGACCATTTTGGGTCATTAAAAATCCCATGGCACTTTTCTGCAAGGGTAGAGGCATTGACTCCCAAGTCTTGGTGAAATTCCAACTAAGAAATTATATTCCTCCTGATACATCCTTCCTTTTAAAGCTAATTTGATGTTCCTCTTCAGCTGTTCTCCCCTGTTTTAAGTGGAAAATCTTTCATTTCCCTTTGTAAACTTTTCTTTAGTTCTGCTTTATACTGACAGTAACCATCTTTTCTCTTGCCACATCACTGATGCATGTCTAAGCAATAATAGTGAGCATGTGTGCAAGCATGGACCCGTACAATTTAAAAAGTTGTTTATTGATAGTCTAATTAACAGCCATTGAAATTAATGGGACGTAACCCTTTGAGTTGGTAGTCACGGGAGCCGTCAACACTGTAGCTGAGAGGTGTTGCTCAATGGTACGTTTTGGACTCCTCTCCACCCTGATTTTCTTGTGTTGCTGAGTGTAGCGTGGGCAGTTGGCGGTATGGTGTCTGCTCCCTGTCTGTGTGTAGGCAGAGCCAGGAAAGAGTGGTCGAAAGCATCAGGTGCGTTGTTCTGGAAAGCCAGACTTGCCTGCGGGGCAAAGCAAAGAACAACTTCACGGTTATGCAATATTTGGAAATATTTCAAGGTAGAACTTCCTAGATATCAACATTACTGCAATTTGTTACACACACACCTTATCAGCACACTTGGCATATCCGGTTATGCCTACAGTGGATATTCCTGGAAAAATACATAACTTTTCAAGTGGTCCTCTCAAATACCTTATTTCTCTTCAACTTGTACTTATTTCTGTTCACAAATATATCCCTTCTGATATGATTAGTGCTTGCACCAGGTGCAGGACTCTGTTTAGTAAAGGGTTGAACATTTCACCCAAACCAGAAATATCAGCTTAACCTTTGGGGTTTTTTTGTGCTTCATGGAAAATGAGCGTAAGTGATAGAAGTAACTGCTGCTACTCGTCCCAGGGAATCAAAGGGGTCATGGTCACTTGTCCTGGAGAAGACAGGGCCTTCTAACCCTCCTGGCTGAAATGACAACTGCTGGCTCTGATGCCTACAACCATGACCTCAGTCTCTGGACGCTTCTCTTCATGAGCTGGAAGACTCCTATATTCTGTATCTGGGGGTTTTCTGCTTGCATTTCTGCTGCTTTCTTAATAGCGCACCATACAGATCCCTTCTTCAGCTTCGCTCTTATCCTTATGTCCTTATCCTCATGTGCCTCGTGCACCGTAGGCGGACTTTATCCTCTCCCCAAAGTGTGAGATAGAAAAAGGAAGAATGGTGACACGATTGCAGGAATGTGTTGCTGCCTTTCTTTATGCATCTTCCCCAGCACCCCAACAGATTGCTTAGCTTGAATCCATATGCTTTCCTTTTCACAACAAAAGTTGTTCTCTATGGAGACCTGAGGCTTTCCAAATAACTAAGGGTCACGATCCTGCGGAAGAAAAGATTGTTTCTAAGCATAGTCTTGACTCGCATGGTTTGAACTCAGCACTTGCTAAGTTTCCTGGCATGCATCTAGCAGAATAGACACAAGATTACCTCAGTTGCCCTTTAAACCCCTGCCCTGTCTCTTGTGCCTCAGTTTACACCTCTGCAGAAGCACAGCGTAGATTATTAAACCGGCCAAAAATGTTGCACAGTTAAATCTCAGAGCTGTGTTGTGCCAAACCCTGCATGTAGGTGGGTAACAGCAGCTGCCAGTCAGCCTCTGAGAGAAGAGCACCATATGATTTCTCAGCGAACAAAACATTTAATACAAACACAACACTTTCCAAATATTCTGAAGAGTTTTTCCTGAACAACTTTCTTTAAACAAAACTAATAGGCAGTAAAGTCTGTTTGCTGATCTTTATGCAGATCTTCCCACTTCCACTTTGCTATAAGGTTTTGACTAAAATATTTATACTTTTCTGCTTTGGTACACATCCTACTCTGATCCTACGGGAAGGATTTCTCAGTCTGTAGAGAGAAATGACAAAACGTGTGTGTGGTGTTCGGTTCGCCCACACTGGCTTTCTGGGTTTTGAGAATAGCTACGTAGTCCTCTCTGGAGGGTGCAGAGCCTCTTCAGTAGGTCAAAGCTCCTCACAGGTCTAGTGAACAATTTGTAAACCTGCAATTTGATTTTTTGGAAGACCACATGTGACGGGGTAGTATTTTGGGGTGCAGACCTGCCACCCAGCACCCTCCTGGCTTCAGCAGCACCTTCATCTTCCATATGTACAGACCATGCTGCCCCAGATCCATCCTGCGCAGCTGAACACAAAATGCTAGGAAATTGTAAACGACCGTCCTGAATTGTAAATGACCGTCCTGGAAACGCTGCGACCGCGCTTCATAATGTCACCCTCCACCTAAGAGCTTTTCCAGGGTCTTTAGTCCTTGTCCTCTTCTGTCCTTAGCGTTGTTGTGCATTAGCTGATCCCATTTGCACTGGCATTGATTTCAGTGGAATTCGGGGCAGCCCTGATGAACATTTAGGTTTCCATCCTCACTCTTTTTCAAGGTCATCTTTTCATATCATAGGCAGGACGTGAAAACATGTGATCTTATATTTATTTTCCCTTTGAGTATTATCCTTCTCTTGTTTTTATCCAAGAAATTTGTTTTTTCTGCAGATACAGTAAATTATGATTTATATTTATTGTATGTGTCATTTGGGAGTACTAGGGATCTGAAAATTGGTTGTATAAGTCTAGCTTCAGTTTCTTGAAATGCTGCAGAATGAGTATCCATTATCTTTAAATAAACTTTAAGGGTTTTCTTGATGAGTAATTTGCTCCATAAGATTTTCTTTTTTAAACTCCCATGAAATATATTTATAGAGCAGTGTTTCAATTCTTGATATTTATAGGACACTTAGAGTGGACATTAACCATCTTCAGCAGTTCATGTACCATTTATTTCCAGTGACATTGGAGGGATAATTGTGTTTGTTTTCTAGGAAAATATTTTTAGTTTAATAATCTGAAGGGGTTTTTATTTTTTTTTTATGCTTGAAATGTTTACTGAGTTGATGAGAAACAGTGAAATCTTTGGATAGTTGGGAAGTAATCAGACTTCTCTTTTACTTGAGTTTTAGAGTTTTGTTTTAGTTTGATCTGCATTTCAAAAATCGTTACATTACATATTTTTGTTTAAAATTGGAATTTGATCTGACCAAATGTGAAACTGGCAACACAATTAATTACATTAAAAAGGTCTATGATAAAGGCCTGCAGTGTCTTTGTTTAACATTCTGATCACATTCAGATATTTTTACCACTGTATCGACTATTTAATAATTGTTTTTATAAGGCCAGCATCTCTTCTAGAGAGGGTTATTTAACAAAAATGAAAATCTTTAGAAATTCTGATGCACCAATCACTCACTGCTCTGCTCAGAAGCTGACAGTGTGTTTCCAGTTTAACATCCTCTTTGAAAACTAGATGCTTCTGCTTCTTGATCCTTCCTGCAATACCCACCTGTGATTTGCCTGGTTGTCTCTTTAAGCTGGATGAGCAACTGCTATTTTATAAAATGTACTCCCATACCCTAAAGCAATAAGGTTTGTGCTATTCTGTTATTAGAGCGGTAATAGGTAGCTAAAGGCTAGGGAGTCCCTTTAGAAGAAGAAACAAAGCAATGCCCAGCCTGACTTTTTAGTCCAGGTTCTTTCCCCAAAAAAGCATTTCAATGAAAGGGGATGATGCCTGTGATTAGAGGTGGAAAGGAAAAATTTCCTGTTGGAACTATTTAGGGATCCAGTTCTTTGATAGCTTACAGAAAATACCATATTAATTCTTTGAACTGTGTAAGTTATGAGTAGGGCTTTGAAAATAAGGTGCTATGATACCAATGTGCAGGAGTTTAATGAAAATAAAATATCTAAAATGTACAGCTGTATCAAATTACCCCATAGAAACCAAGTCTGTATTGCTCCACTCTAATTTCATTTTCTTATCTCATTACATTCTCTTCTTCTTGCTTCTGGCTCTCAGCTTTGATGTCATTTATATCACGGACTTTGTTCATCACAGGCACCTGCTAAACACGTACCTGTCTGCCTTTGCTGGGGTGGGAACTGGCTCTTCTGAGAGGGCTTAAATATCTGCTGGTCTGTTGCTGAATGGTTTGTGCAAGAAAAGGGTGTGAGCCATCTTTTTATTTTTTGCTTATTCTTCTTCGCAACCACTGAACATGGTTCTGATCTGTGCCTTTTGAAGCAAAACACTGGGAGGTTTAAGGCAACCTTCTGTGACCGGCAAACTGCACAGCTTGAAGATAGAGACTCAATGAAAATGCAAAGCCGTGCATGTTTAGAGGAACCATTTTATCTTCTCTGACACTGTAATGGAGTCTACAATTGCCAGTGTAACCATTAAGGAAAAAGCCTGGGTGTCACTGTGGGGTGCTCAATAAAAAAAAATGAATAATTAAAAGAACAAGACCTTTGTAGCTGCTCATAGTTCATACAGTGCCAAAAAGCATGGGGCATCTAGAACTAAAGAAGAGCTCTGAATTATTGTGCTTTTACTATAATAACTCTGTAGCTGCCCCATCAAAAATGTGGCTTCAGAACATGGTAAAGCTCTACAAGAGCCTTCAAAAATATCTTTCTTTCTTCTTTTTTTTTCTTCAAATTCCTCAAGAAATTAGGTCTGGGGGTTCAATCTGTATTTATGAGGTTTATACCCTCGCAACAAAAATGTGTAGGCTTGGTTGCATACTTAGAGATCACTAGATCCATGGTTTTGGGAATTGCCAAGGCAAGGAAGATTGAGACCTGTCTTTACCACCACCACACCCCCACCCCCCACCCCCCCCCCCCCCAAAAAAAAAAAAAAAAAAAAGATTAGATTCTTCCCCCACCCCGTATGTAAAAGTGGATGGAAGGCTTTTCTGTTCCTCAGCTTTAAACCAGGAGAAGAGAGTATTATGTTGAGAATTGTCCCATGCCACATTCAAAGCTACAGATGTGAAATTTTGCGGTTTGGATCTCAGCTGAAGCAAATAAAGTATGAACTAACCAGCTATCTTTCATGCAGCAAACTTAAACATAGGACAGAGGTTTCATAACTGGATGAGCGAAGTGTGAAATGAGATGGACCTCTGGTCAAGTGTAGGAGAATGAACCCCTTTATTCCTCCTTGCTGTTTTGTTAAGGTCTTCTACGTGGGAGAGAAAGGAGAAATGGAGCTATCCAGCTGTTTTCCTGATGTTTAGATAAGGTCTAAGCAAACGTGTTGGGGAGGGGAGCAAGGACATACAGTAGTGGTAGATCAGGGATGTATTTTAAGGATTGTGTACATAGGTAATGATAACGTATTTAATTGTGCTTTAATGTGACATACCGGTTACATTAGTGTACTTTCACTATCTCACACTCAGTTTCCCTCAAACAAGTTGCAAACCCACAAAACAGATTCAAACAAGTAAATTAGATGAAAAATCACATATTTGGAAAATAACGATCACTTAAACCCCATTTACAAAGATTTAACATTAACATGGTGTATTTTTCAGGGCATGACATGGTTATAAACCTGTCCGATGTCTTGCTTTTGGTGCAATACTGAAAAAAAGGAACTTTTTCCAGTGGAAAATTGGCCCAGTGCTACGTTTTGGTTATGTAGGATCATACAGTGCTGGCATTTGAAATAGTGATATTTTTATGCCTAAAAAATGAGTAATTGAACCATTAAGAACTTTTATTCTGATGGAATCCTTAGATCACACTCCATCATCTATTTTTCACATTCTTGTGTATATGATCATATAGACGTCGCATCTGCAAATGATGCATTTACGCATAAAGCTGTGTATGTGTATCTGCACTCCTAAAAAATAAAAGCAGTGTAAAGGCGTCTTTAAAATTTTATAGCTTCTTTAAACACAAGCTAATTTTTCCTCACTTTGTGTCTTTCAGAGAAACTGCCACAGAGTTATCTGGAACATTACCAAGGTAAGCAAGTTGCTTTCTACTGCATCTGTGTTTCAATGTCTGGAAGGTGCTGAAAGAAGCATGACTTTTTGAGCCAGAACATGATCCTCTCCCTAAGGAAAACTGCTGGGATATTGAGAACTGGAGGTGCGAGAGAGGAGAACACACGCTGTATGCCATAGACAGACAAATGACTGTGAAATACTGGCAAACCAGAACTACACAGCTTAAAGCGACACGTTGAAGTTGCTTTGAGGCTTAGCAGAGTTGTGCCCCTGATGGGAAAAATCCCAGACGTGGCTTTCTTCCAGCTGTGCGATTATACCCATTGCAGGTGGTTTAGCTTTTGCTTTAAATTTCACCTGAGGGATAAGGGATGGGAAACTTGGAGGTAGGAGGAAAAAACACTGTGATCTTAAGGCATTTTCATTTGGAAAGCAGGAAAGCAGCTTAGACCAAATTCTTCTATGCTGCGAAAGCTTTTCATAAAATAATAGAACTAGACAAGACTCCCAGGCTGTGACAGAGGTTTTTGAAGAGAGACCTGCCTACATATTGTCAGAGGATGCAATAAAATGCTGTAATCATGCAGATAAAGAAAAGGGTGGAGAGAAGGGAAACAAAAAAAAATCTGGTATTGTAACCTGGCACTTAGCAGAGATGCCTGGTGAGCAAAAAAAAAAAAAAAAAAAAATGGTGCGCTCGGTCTTCTTGCATCTTCTGCCACCAGTTTTGCTCTTTGAGGTGCAGGGGTTTTTAATGAGATCATGCTTTGGGCGGTTTTGTTATCCTCTGATATCCTCCTTTGATACCAATGTTGTAGTTCATACAGTACATAACGTTAAAAGGATATTTCAACAAGAAAATCAGTTTTCTTTAAGCATGGTAATACATACAATTTATTTCTGCTTCTAAGGCAGAGAAAAAATGTCTACCTTTGTGGTGCATGTGGTGTATATTAGTTCGCTTGACTGTGTTGTTAAGCTGTAAAAATGTAGATTTTCACCGTATGTGATGTTTTTTCCCCCTTTGTGATCTATCACCTTATTTTGTAGGTGCAAACTTGTGTAATTCATATCAGTTGTTCTTTTATTAGATACCTTTCTTCTTATGAGTTATCCTCAGTTGTGCAAGGAAATATGCTGGTGAAATTTTGCCAAGAGTTTGAAATGATGACCGATAATCAAGCCTACCTGACATATAAAATATTTTATTCATCTTCATTGCAAAAGAATTGCAATTCTTCATACATACAAAAAACCAAAAATAGACATTCAACAGAGTAGCCGTCTCCTTGATTAGGAATGTCAGTAACACTGCTTAGCTGTATCTCTTACTGGTTTTAGTGCTAAAATATTTCCAGTTTGACTGCATGCCCCTAATTGGTTAGGTATTATATGACTAATATACTGGAAACATGAAGTTCTTGTACTGCAGAAATGAATTCCCTTTTAAATTAAAGTTAAAATGAGAGAGATATAGGTGCTTGAATAAACATCCAGTTTCATACTTGCCATTGATGATTGCCTAAATGTGTTTTTTGAATTATTGCCACAAGGCTTTAATTTCAACTGTGGCAAGATGTCGCAAGTAAAAATCAGATTATACAAGCAATGTGCACAAGGCATTGTAATTGTGTTATAAATATTAAAACCAATGATCTTGTCTTGATTTAAAACAAATGTTTACAGCTGTGCACAGGTTGGCTAGTCCTCCAGCCTTCTCAGGGATTCACCTGTTCCTGCATTTCTCTAAACAAGCAGTTCCTTGGGGTTTTTAATCTTATGTTGTGATGTATTAATCTAATATTTTTGTTCTTTCAAACTTCAAGTGAACCATTTTGCTATTATTAATTCATAACAGTGAAACAGTCTAATTTCCCCACCAACACCACATCATCTTCTATCTTCACCCTGCAACCCCTTTATAGCATATAAAATTTTAGGTGTTGCAACTTGAAATGATGAAACTAATAACCACTTTCCCATAGTTACTGTGCTTGTTATATTTTGTCCGATGGGGCACAAAAAGCCCTCTGCAATCCTAGAAATCCAACTCTCGTTTGTTCAGGTAAACCTGGTGCCTTTTCTCAGGGCAATAGAGACTCATGGGTATACTTGTGGCCAGACATGATCAAATCCTTTTCAAGCATTTGTAAACCCAGTGAAAGGGGTTTTGTTGCAAGCAATTTAAGTGTGAGCAGATGTGTCTGTACTTGGAATATTTTGTCTGACTGTCAGGAAGATTTAGGCACCAGGGGCACTAATTTTTTGTTGTCATTTAAAAAAAAAAAATTAAAAATTCCCAAAAACCATTTCTGAATTTTACATAGTTGAGTTACAGAAGAAAAGTTAGGGATTTGTTCCCAGAAAGCCCTGTAAATAGTCAGCAGTTACAGAAGAGAATTTTTTTAATATTTTCACTTCTGCTATAGTAACTAAGAGAGGTTACTTATGTGCATTTTAGAAAGAGAAAATATAACAAAGTGTCTTGGTAAATGGTGACTTTTTAATGTAGTCATTTTCCACTAAATACTGCTGATTGATTTCTAATGATTATTTTTGAGAGGAAGAAGAAATTACCTTAAGTCTTGCCACTGAAAAATATGTATCATTGATAGGCAAATGTAGAAAAAATCTGAGTTGGTGGACATCATTTAGAAGGAAAGCTAATAGATTAACTTTGCCTGTAGAAAGATATAAAAATATTCAGCACGATTATATTGTGTCAGTTCGAATTTAGCACTTATTTCTGATGATTTGGGGAAGCTCAGGCTAGAGAAGGAATTGAAAATTTAAGTTTAAAATATGATAAAGAAGCTTTACAATTTTTATATTAAATGACATTATTATATCTGTGAATGTATATTGTTTTTTTCGAAGAAAGGCTTTCTGTGTGCAACAGCACATCAAAGAATGGATCTTCACAAGGAAAACTTTATAATAATATTAAGTTGTTCATTGCATGACCTATTTAGAGTACTCAAATACTTCTTGTTGTAGACTACATAATTAAATTTTAAATGGAACATGATAAAGAAATTATACTGGTGATCTCTAGAGATTTGAATACCCTATTTGGATCTTTACAAGAGTGTAGCGAAGGCATACTTTAAAATTTAATAAAGGTCTGGCCTATTTTTTTTTTTTCCTTTTAGATGTTCTATAGCTGCTATGGCAGTCCTATTTCAAACTGTATTTGCTCTCAACATTACATAGATGGTACCTGCGATAACAGACCAAACTAAAAGTATTAGAAGAAATATAGCTTAACTTGAGAAATCCACCATTTAAACATGATACAGAACAATTAATGAATGAAGATATGCTCCTAAAAACTTGTGGTATCTACGCTTGTGACCACCCTTTCATAGCCCAGCATCTGAGCTACGCGGTCGAGGGGAGCAGTAAATTAGTGAGGTGGAGCGCTCGAGCGCAGTGCAAAGCCCTGTGGGCACAAGGGAGATGCTGTTTGGAGCTCAAATGAGAAAATACTCAGCTTCAATATCAAAGGAACGATTTCAGTCTCCAGCCACTTCTGTTTGTTTCTGTGAAAGTTACTTTATATTTAAAGAAGAACAAATATTTTAAATATAGACTAACCGCATGGATTATTTATTTGCTTAATACTAGGTTAGTAATGATAACAGAAGTAAGATCTGGACTACTTTTCCACTTTTATGTAGTGGCTCGATTTTACATGTTGGGGGAGGGAGTAAAGTTTAAATGGCCACTTGGTCCTCTAAGCTGTTCTTATTTACTGTTTAAAAAAAAAAAAAAAAATCAAGAGAACAATTTGCATACCTGTTTTTCATAGAAAAAAATGTAGAAAGATCTCTGCAGCCCCTGCTTAAATCTTGATTATAACTCAGGAAAACTGGTATTTTGAGGTAAAGGCCATCTTAAAACTGTCATTTAGAATTTTTTTAGATGGGTGGGAGGAAATCTGCAATAAAATATAATGGCATGGGTACATTGATGTGAAAACAATCAAGTATGTTCAAAATGGAAATTTAAACCTTTAGCTTGTCTTAGAATTGTAATGATTTTCAAACTTTATATATTTTAAACCAGTGGTCTGGAGTAGGGTACAAATTTTAAGCCCTCTTGAGTTGGGGTTTTACTCTCCACCTCTTCAAAAATTTCTTTAATAATGTCTAAGTTCCATTTACTCTAAAGACTTATGTTCTCACGTGTCTACAGCATTTTGAAAATAGAATTTAAGTACTGAAGTGACTTTGGTACTTTTGAAAAATGTTAACCTGCAACTACACCATTATTTAAATCTAATGCAACTAATCTTTTATCTAAAGGGAAAAAAAGAATTGACAACCCACCATATGACAAGCGAAATGAAATCTCTTGATCACTAACTGTCAGCAGTCTTTCTAATACCATTGTGTTAGGGAATGACATGTCTTCCAAGGAGCTAAGTACACAAGGTTTTGAATCATTTCTGTCTTGACAGCCTAACCCAAGTAACTACTTGTAAGTGCTTGGATGAATTATAAAATCTATGTGGCTCTGTAGAGTGAGTTAATAAAACATCTATGAGCATTTTAATTACTATAAAATGAAAAGGATTTTTTCCTCATAATAGGGACATGGACTAAAGACCTACTTGACATCTCCGATGCTGTCTTCACTAGTTCTGCCTGGATGGGAGCTGGGGTTAGCTTCTGGGTTTGCTTCTGGGCTCCTTCAGGTTGTCTGCCAAGCAATTTCTCTTGCTTTGAGAACACCAGGTTATACCTTTTGCCCATCATGTTTCATATACTGTGGATATCCTCTCATGTCACCGGTGCGGCTTTGCCAGTCATATCAGGCTTGAACACCTATCCACGTACACCATAAGTGTGTCTCTGCCAATCTACAGCGGAATTTTTCTTACCTTGATACAACATTTACTGAAGTTTTATTCTCCCTTAAATAAAGTAGGGATTTGGCATTGTCCATTTGTGACTCTCTTTTCTAATGGAGAAGTTCTTCTTTCCACCTCCAAATCCCTTCTCAAACTCACTTTTGTTTTGAGGTATATAAATAATAGGTCAAGAAAATGTTGTTCATCCCAGGTGGCAGGCAGTGGTAGCTGATAACATTAAAATCTCTTGAATGTCAAACTATATGCAGCTAACCAGAGTTAGTCTTTGGAAATGATATCATCTTGTATCTTTTCTGAAACCACATCATTAAAAAGAAAAGAAAAAGATTCCAGCCCTCGATATTTAAATGTTCTCAAGTCAACTGTCTTAAAGAGCAGGTTTTCCATAATTTGGATGCCTGCCATTTTCTGAAGAAAATCATTATTTTAAATTGAGACCTGAATTTAAATAATCACTCCCTTTAAAAAAAAAAAAAAGAAAGAAAAACCACTACCAAGTGATGTTTCACCTTTCTCCATGCCTCAGAAGCTTATTTCTAAATACTATTCTCTTTCATCTAACCTCTGAGCTGTTTTTCTGTACTACAAGCAGGACTGCCTATTACCCATATGTGTGTGCTGTATAGGAACGCCCTGGTGCTGTTTGGTCTTTCTGAGGTGCTGTAATTTAAATTACAGCAATTATTTGGGATAGTAACGAGTTTGATATTATCGTAAGTGAATCTGGCTTTTTTGAGGAAATAGTACTCAAGTTGTCTCTTCACTATTCTGATTTTTATTTTTTCTAAGTAAAGCTTCAATATCATTAAAATGTGACATGGACTTATTCCTTCTAGTACCTGTCAGCGGGTTTTTTTGTTGTTTTACATCCATTTTGAAATATGTTTTTTACAGCTAATGTTAATCTTAAAACACACTTATGTGCAATCTGATCCCTTTCTGAAGAGATATTTTTAAAATCTTAAGAGGAGCCTAAGGAGCATAGAGGTGATTATCCATATGTGCTTACTGATGACTTGCATTCAAAAATTGCTAAGATACCAATGGCAGGATTCACATTGCCTAAATTTAGCTATCACAAAAGTCCTCAGTCTAAAGAACCAGGGGATAAATGAAGATAAATAGGTGCCTTAGCTCAGGACAGGGTGAATAACCTTGGGGAATTGTTTTTCTTTCTCCATTGCCTGAAAGTGGAGCCTGGGTGAATAGCATAGACTAGATGTTTCACCTGATGATAGCTTTAATTTAGGGTGAGTCCTAGCAGCCTGAGTTTTATAAGTGTTAAAGAGCCAAGTGACGTAAGCCAATGCCTACTGCAGTTTTGAGGACACTGGCATGCTTAACCTCAAAAAAACTTTCGATATTTGGTACTTAAGTCCTAAATATAGACCCTGGGAAGGAGGGGGGAGAAAGTCGGACAAAAATGATTGTTGGACTCGATACGGCTCTGACCCAGAAGGCAGTAACTCTTCTCACAGTGCAGAGTCCTCAGAAATCACAGCTCGCAGTCTTGAAACAGCTCCTAATTATATGTAGCCTTTGATTCTTAAAATGAGTGCAAGTTATTTTACTCAGTGACCTGGGCTTTGAACCCACAATCATTTTTCACCAGCAATTGTTAGCATCTCTCACAACCACTAATGAATTTGACAGCAGACCTTTATCTTAAAAGTCTGGCAGGGCTTTTATTTTTATGCCATACTGTAAAACCCTAAAACTAGAGATATATTCCCTTCTTTTTTTTTTTTTTTCTTTTTCCTCTGTTATTCACCTTTGCAAGACTTCCAAGCATCTTTTTAACTTGTCTTACAAAGCATTACCATCCCTACATGCCCGATGAGGGTAACATGCAGCAGAAATGAAAAGACTCAGATCTCTTAATTTCCATTCCTGAAGGTGAATTCTAAGATTGTGATTATTTTTATTTTTACAGTGCCTAAAGAGTGCTAAATACTTTATGGAACAAATAAAAGACCTCTTGTAAAAAGCATGCATTCCTATAATCTAATTTTAGTCTCAAATCAGGCAGTATGAATGCTAAGCAGCAGGGCTTGAAGAAAAACCGAAGGTATATGAGGGCTACACTAACAAGATTGAGCAGTTATTTAGGTTCATTATCTGTTCCACTTAATAGTGCTGCAATATTGTACTGGTTTAAGTTAAATTTACATTGGTCTGGGGAGAACATTTGACTGACACAGGAATGGTATTTCTTGGGTTTGCTCAAAAAATGAGCCTTTGAACAGCAGTTTGAACGAAGAGAGAGAAAGGGACCATTGCAGGTGGATTTTGAGAGGCCATTCCAACACAACAAACAGCAAAGGAAACCACCTTAAATTACAAAGCCTTTTTCTCCCTTCTTGCTTTATTTCCCAGTGCAGTTGAAATACTTGTGCTCCAAGTTAGTCATGTGTGTATCCTTTGCTTAAGTGTTGTTTTAGCACTTAAGATCATCAGAACAATGTTAGTTAGAAAGTCAGTGCAAAGGATGAAATTTGTGGGAATAACTTCAGATGTAAATACGCATTTTGGGGGAAAAAAGGTGTACGCACATCTGCCTCTGGAGGAGCAGCCCAGGAGCTGAAGTCAAGGAGAGCGTTGTTAACATGGCAGAGCTGAGAAATTCTCGCTTAGTACCTTTGCCACAGCACAGGCAAGGCACGTATCATATATTATGATATATATATTATATGTTTTGTACATAGTTAGAAATGAACTGCTGATATACAGGATTTTGTGTGTGTCACCCTTACCATTAGTCCCAGAAGAGCAGCAGTAAGATACATGGATGGGGCAGTGTTAGGAAACCCACACAGATACCCCTAGGAGAGCAGAGACACCAGTTTAGTGCTCTCTTCAATGTCCTCTGCCTTCTGAGCATCGCCTCTATTTATGAAATAATAGCTATTGTAACATTTACAAAAATTGCAACTATTTTAACGATTCCAAAAGATTTGCTATGAATTACAAACAAATCTTAGACAATTTTTAGTGAATTATTTAAGGAGGTTAAAAAAACCCCAAGAACCTAACACGTTCCCCAGTGTTCAAGGTTAACAGTTTATACTTCATCTACATTATATTAAAAACATTTTTACTGGAGTCCATAAATGTTACACATTTTTAAAAGGCAATGATCACAGTGGGACTGGATACGTTACATAAAGCCAGGCATGAGATCTGCAAGCAGTAATTGGTGACTGGTTTTTATTTTTTGAGGGCGCTGACTTGAGATTCCTCCTATGAGACAGTGCAAATTTTCACATCTGTGCCTTGCCATTAGAAGCAGGCAGCCCTTAAAGTTTTTCTGTGGGTCAGCAGAAGATGACTGTGAGCCCCAAACTCACATTTGGAGCAGTGAGTGTCTCATAGCGGTGCTGTAACTCTCTAAGTAGCAATGATGTTTTGCCAGTTTGGAGCCACTGAGGACCTACCCCACTTTCTGTCTATGTTGTCCCAATGTGTTTTGCAAGTTGTGCCCTATACAGCACTTCTACAACAGCAAAGTGCCAGTGCAGCACTTCTCTTAGCTGGGCTATAATGGAAAATATTTTTCATTCAGTCCCTTGGAACTTTTAGAGCTTTCGCACCATTTTCTGCAGGGAACGTTTAAGCCTCAGCAAAGCCAGGATGTTGTAGAGTGGATGCAAATCATGTCTGCTTGCCATAATCTAACCTTAATGAATGTCCATGGAGAAAGGAGGGAAGACAAGATACCAGGCTTCACCTAATACAAAAAAAAACCCCAAAGAACTGACTTTCAGCTCTCTCTGATTATTTTTCTTCTGAACTTTTAGATACTCATCTCACAACGGTTCACGTGCTTAATTTTGGAGAATAGTCCTGCTGATATCAAAGTGATTGCACAAGTCAGTGCAATTTTAGCATGAGTATTGCTGCTTATTCATTGCTTTAAAATGAGTATCATCTGATTTGATCCTGACATTGTCAATACAACTATAGACAGCTCTACTTGATTAAGAAAGAAGAATACACACATAGGAGCTTGGTTTTGGTAGCACCCTGTTGAAACATGAACTGAGAATCATAAAGTGGAAGCCTAAAAGAAGGGCCTAAATGAGTCTTAATACTATTTAAATATACGGTTTTGGTTAATCAAAAGTACTGGACAACTGCAGGTGCCACTGCCTTTGGTTCAAAGGGAAAGTGTGTTTTTCTGAACCAAGCTATTAATCCAAATTCTTAAAAGGTGGCTATGATGTTTAGGAAATCTGCTAGGGCTTGGAGCTCAGGAGCCTGGAGCCCATCTTTAAATAGATGTTCGAAAATTATTTTCTTTATTAAGAGTTTCTGTTGGGGGGTACAGCTGCACCGGCACCGACGTGCTCGTGGATCTCACAGAGATTGTGGCTTGTCTCAGTTGCTGGTAGCTTTTGTTCCAGGATCGCATGGTGAAGTAAGCAGAAGTTCCTGCAGCTAAAAAGTTTTATTTAACAAAAATGAAATATTATTATTCATGTCATGAGTAATTGAATCCCCAGATGTTCTCATTCTGTATCAATGGCTGGGGACAATATGACTCTAGATAGACTGTGACAACATGAATTGATTTCTTCTTTCCCTTTTTTCTCTTTTTTTCTTTTTTTTTTTTTTTTTTTTTTTATTTTAAACCTGCAAAGTGACTGTGGGGTTTTTTTTTTAGCTGATTGCTTGGAGCTGACATTACAGGCTGTGCAGCTGTAAAAAAGACCTTCTCATTTTCATTGAGAGTAAATAAAATAAAATATTGCAGAAATAGCATTACTTTTCCCCGGTCCTGCCCCTGCAGTAATAAACAGAGATAACTTGGATAAAGCAATTGAATTTGGAAAGGCATTCACAAGAAGAGATGGTTCCTGCTAACATTAAATATTCAGAATGTAATAATAAAAGTAATCATGTTGCTAAAAAGCCACCTGTTACTTTCTTGAGTTTTTATCTAAAGCATAGAGTTCACTTTTTTGTTTCTGAATTTATAGCAGAGAGGGAAGTCCAGCTCTTTAGAAACCTTATTATACGCAAGGTAGTAATTCCTTATTGAAGTTAAGTAGAAAAAAGAAACCATGCTCGCTAACATTTCTAAAGCTGTTAAAGATTGATGTTTCCATGAAGGAACAGAAGTAGAAAAACTTCAAGTGCTTGTTAAGGCATGCACACACAGTGCATACAAGCAATAAGTCTGTTTTGCTGAACTGTGAAATTGCACTGAGTAATTTCTCTAATAACACAACAGATATTGCACCTCTGACCCCAGAGGAGCTCAGGACTCGGTGCAGCAGCTGGCTCTCGTATCAGCAGAAAGTCGTGCAACCAAAGCACGGGCTGCGTGCTGAGCGGTGGAAAGACAAGGAAAAAGGTGGCAACAAAAGAAAGTTGACGCACAACTTGTAAATGTTCTGGCTGATTTAAAAATTCAGAAAATGGTTAATGATGAAGGTACTTTATTTATTGATTCCTCTCCCCACCCCATGACCTGTTCTTCAGAGGAGCTGCAGCATTGTGTCCAGGGTTATGTGTTTGACAGGTACCTCCTACTTCCAAAGAAAATATTCAATCCACTATGAGTGTACAGTACCAGAAACTTTTAATTGGCGTTTCATGTTAGATTTCTCTTATAGAAATGATGCAGTGGTGATGTTTTTCCTCTCTGTTATAGAGAATGCCTGTGGAAATAACAGTTCAGTAGCAGGAGCAGGAAAAAAACCCCACAGTATCCCTCAGGATAATACTGCACGTGTAGAAATGGGAAAATAAATCATATAAGAAAAACATTCAGTTAAAGCAGCAACTATATCTTCTATTTCAAAACTTGCAAGGTGAAAAAGAGTGATGTGGTTTAAAGGGGATATTGATTTGGCTGAGCTACGCATGAACTCATGCCACAACCCCAGTACTTCTCTGGTCTCTGAACCTCTAAGAATTAATGCAAGGGTTTTAGATTGATTGAAGTTTTTGTGTTAAAAAAATGAGTCTGATGAATGGCAAGTATTCAAGATGATTAAAAAAAATAATTAAAAAGATACTTTAAGGACTGAAAAAAATTTTGTCAATTGTACTTTCTTGTAGTGCTGTATCGTTAGAGCAAGGCAGTGAGACACTCTACCTCATTTCTTCTGCCTTCCTTTTTATCTTGCGAGTGATTGACTTTCTTCAGCAGCTCCATCAGGTAATGTGACAAAAATGGGAAATAAATTCCCATCACGAATTTGTCTCACAGTGCCAGGGACATAACAGACATTTTAGATATTCATCCATTTGAAAAAATTCAGAGCTCAGGCAGATGTTGAAAATCTAGCAGTCAAGTTTGGTTTGCTATTCTAATGCAGGTTTTCAAATTTTGATCTTAACTAGATGATATTTTGTTAACTTGTGGAACACTGTAGGGCCTTGGTAGTGAGTGCTAGATAATAGAAAACATGTGGCAGGAGCTGTTTATCTTTACAGCAGCATAAGAGTTGCTGTTCAGGCGGAAGCCAGTGGTTCATCTCTTCATCTGGTATTACCTAGCAGCTGCTTTGAAAGACAGGCTGGCAAAGTTGAGCAGAGACAGCTATGGAAAGAAATATCTGCAGGAAAATCTCGGATAGCCAACCCCCTTTTCACACCAATAAGACGATGCTTTATGTCCTTGTTTTCTATGTTTTTTAGGGCTTTTATAACTCCTGATGTTCTACCTTTTCAAGAGTTACAGATGTCCAGTTTTCTTCTGATTTCCAGCTGTGATGCCTACTTTGAATGAACCAAAACCAAAAGCATGCTTCCTTTTGTAAATTCGACTTTGCATTAACTTCATTCTGTGAGACAAGGCTTTAAAGAATTATGGCTAGAGTTCACAAAAACAATAAATAAGGAAATAAGGATTACAAATAAAAGGAAATGCTACGAATTCCTTTTTCCCCCCATTTCCCTGTATTGTGCATGCATCAAAGCTGGTCTCTTCTGACCTTCTAGAGCTTTATAAGATTTATGGTCTCTGTAAATCTTATGGTGAAGCACCAAGTCTAATACAAGAAAAAATCAAACTGTCCAAAGGAAAAAGACACACAAAACAAAAGAAAAGCCCAAAACCTCCACCAAGCCCAACTTTGATATTATTCTGCCTAGGTAAGGGCCTCTCGGAGTACCCAGAGACATTTGCACATGATCTTCCTGCATCCAATGCTGCCTGCGCAATGCTCACCAGTGGGCTGCTGCAGCTCTCAGGCATGCGATGCATCAGTCATCTTTTGCTTCTCTCACTGTGTTTTTTAGTCGTCCTTACATTCAGAAATTCTCAAAATGTGCCTTCCAAAAAAAATCTGCCTCGACCGCCAGTTTCTTGTACTGGTATTTCCTGATTGAAAAAAAAGGGCTTTTATCACATATCCCGTATATGCTTTATGGTGCTGAGACTTGATAACTGAGATATGATTTTAAATGAAAAATACCCCAGGGAAGCGTGCAGATGTACCGTGGAAAGATACTGACACTTTGTGCTTTATTTGTAGGAAAGGTATAAACACTTTATCCCCTTCTTTTTAACACAAAGGAATACTAAATTAAAAAATAGACTTGTGTTTCTTGTAAAACTCCTGAAGATAGGTCCAAGTGGTGGCTGAACGATGTACGCATGTTAAAATGGTACTCTGCAATGCATCAGGCTAAAATTTGGAAATGATACCTGATCATTGATGATATCACTGTCTCCTTACAGCTAAATCTGTAACCTTTTGAAGTGAATGCTGCAGTTAGGGAAATTCAGCAAGATGCTAGTAAGGGGTGCTATTGATGGCATGCTCCATACTGGAAAGCTGTCTTGTTATTGAATGCAAATGTGACTTAGATATGTAAATTATATTCAAGATTTCATCAGTAAGGCTTTAATATATCTAGAAACTATCTTAAAGCATTTAAATAAAATGTTAATTGGAAGTATGGAATAGTGTTAGCAAGCTCTTTCAGAGAAAGTTTCAATTCCAGGCACATAACAAGGAAGCAAGCACTCTGATCTAGTCAAACAGAACCTCCCATGGTAAAAACCTATAATTGTTTTAAAGTTCTCTAAAAACCTACATCTCTGTTCTCATCTCATCCCACACACTGTGATATTCCTTATGTTCCTCACTCTCCTCTCTCAGAGCTGACTTTCTTTGTAGCCTTCTCCCACTCCCAGCGTGCTGCCTTCCCTCACCTCCTACGCGTGGAGCTGCCTCCTGCTGCCCATACAAGCACTTTTCTACACATCCCAGCCCTTTCCTTTCCTTGAGCTCATCTGCGTTGAATTCCCACAAAGCGCCATCAGGATGTCTTGCCCTGCATCAAAATCCAGAGGGTGAACTGTGTTTCCAAACTCAGGAAAGCTCGGTTAGAAGCCAAGCAGTGAATTTAGATCTGAGAGCAATCATCAGATGGAGCAAATGACTGATCTTTATATTTAAAAATAAACCCAAACCTATTTTAAAGAATAGAGTGGTTGAGCATCCCTCTGGTGCTTATGGAAATGCTTTCACAAGTGGCAGGGCAGTTCTCAGCAGCGTTGTCTTCAGTGGTTCCACTTAAACCAACCCAGGTCCAATTCATCAACAAACCCCTGAAATTAGTCCTAAGAGCTAGAAGTGTGGGAACAGAGAAGCATGAGCATCTCTTGCTGCAACTCTGGTTTTGATTGTCACTCCTTACCTACTCATTAGGCAGAGGGATTTTGGAGGTATTTGCTAAGTTACCTTCCTATCTGTAGATGCAACAGTGACAGCAGCTGTTCCAAAAGCGAGCATGAAGGGAGGTATTATTGCTGCTTAGCTAAGTTTACAAATTTGTAACAAGACTGCTATTTAAAGTATGTTCTTTTGTGACTGCATGCAATATGTTAGCACCTAAATGTTGCTGGATTGATGGAGGGCATCAAAGGGATGTGGCACAGAGAGATTTCTCTGCTTTGGAGTGGTTTCTTTCTTACAGAGCTTGTGTGACTCTTGTAGGTTTGGGCAGAGGTGGCATGGATTAATACTATAACCTGTGACTTGTGCTCCCATGACCAGGGGGAAAAGGAGGGCAGCCGCATGATAATGTTCAGATGACAGAAGTTTACTGGGTAACGCTGGGGAAGTGCTTGAGTTCAGGAAAGGCTCAGTTCTGTACTGAAAAGTAAAAAATAAGTAGAAATAAAGCTCATTTAATTTTTGCATGTTGAATGTACTTTTGATGGTAGAGGAAAATTGACAGCTGAATGATTTTCACAGTCTTTTTTTACAAATCACTACATCCACAGACTGAAGGAACCTAGGCACATGCTATGCCTCAGGGAGGCCATTGGAGGACTGGGATGCACTTGCACGGCTCCCAACCGGCCCTCCAAGCAGCAGTGACTCAAGCAGGTTGTGCGGCTTTAACCACGATGCCTCATGGGTATGACCAAAGTGCACAGCCCCTGCAGGCAGGACCCAGCTCCTGAAGCTGTCAGGACCATATCAACCCAAACCATACATGAGGGGTGAAGGCTAAGGTCCTGCCCATGCTCTTCTAGTAGAAGCTTCTCCGTTTCAGTCTATCCTTTCTGTTGTGCTTTACATAAAATGGTTGCCATTGAAGATGGGTTTTTTTGCTTTGCAGATCATCTATGAATGGAGGTTTCTGATTGTGTTTTTCCACAGGAAGTGTTCACAGAAAAAAATTAAAAAGAAGAGGGGAAATGCATGTAATCAAAAATTTACATATAAAATCTAAACTTCTTAGTAGGGAAGTGAAAATCCAAAGTGCCTAATTTCCATTGGAAACATGTTGAGTTTCCATGTGGTTCCCCGCTTGCATGACTCATTGCTGGTGTTTGTGTTATTCCCACTTGGCTTTGAAACAGTTCCCCACCTTCTCAGGTGAAGGGATTCATCCCACAGACCTTTACAGATCCATATTGGAGTGAGATGAATCATTCTTGTCTGTTTTTACTGCTGACTTGAAGGGCACCTACACAACAGAGTTCCCATGGAAAAGTCCATGTTGGAGAGAGATGAAGTTAAGGGGGAAAAGTTTCACTGTTGTCTTTGCCATCATTTTAGTGAGACTGAGATTACAATTCTTATTTTGTTGAAATGACTCATGGCGGGGGGGAACTGTAGTGATGTGCAGGTCCCACTGTGTGGTACCATTTGGCAAACCACACAAGTTAGGCTGATGGATTGAAGATATGGTGAAGTGAGAATATGGTGTGTGGTTTTGAGCATTAAACCTTAACAAATACATTTTGGCTACTGAAATATATTTAATTATCTTTCTGTGAGCAAGCGATTGTCATTTCTTTATATTGCTTGCCTGTTGGGAAGCAGAACTAGAAAAATGCATTTAAAAATTCCACCTTGCTGAACCAGTTTAATTAGAAGGTAGTAAAATGTAAATGGGAGGAAAAAGCTGATGCAGATGTTTTGAGTTTGTTTAGATTGGGTATGAATACAGAAATCTCTATAATGTTTAGATTGGGTATGAATACAGAAAGTTCTATAATGTAGGACTGAAGGTTATACTTGGGTTCACTCAAAGGGGAAGGTGAGTGTGTTGTGGCTATTACCTCTGTTAGGAGAGGTAGAAGAAAAGATAATCATTCTCTGCAAAGCCAAAAAGCCCATATTCACAAGACTTCCTGCATGTATTGTAGTTTACAACTGCTCTGTGTAAGTTTTCCTGTGTTCCAGTCTGCTGTCATCCCCCTAACCTTTGAATACACCTGTGTAATCAAATCAGAAAGTAAAGGTCTATCATTTACTTCTCTTAATGCCCTTGGACAGATTGCTGTCTCATTAGAAAGACTCAGCAAAGTAATTGAAGAACTGTAAGGTGCTAATAAGACACTGTCTTTAAAAATGGATTGGCTGAGTGGAAAGTCTGGCAGGTCCCCAGAATGAATATCTGGCCATAGGCTGGAATTATTTCTGTGCTAATGTGCTTGGTGTGTTCAGAGGATCTATTTGCTTCTTATGGAGAGGGAGGTTTGGAGGCTGCTGACCCATGGAGAGCTCCCATCTGTGGACCCAGCTTGCTGCAACAATGTCTGGTGGGTGGCTGAAAAGTTTGCTGTTTTCTGCAGCTATAGTCCATGGGCCAGGGTGTAGTCTATGAACAGAGGCATATTCCGAATATACCCAGCCCTAAACTGTATCTTTGTTTCGCTAGGGTGATGTATAGGCTTTATGTAGCCCTGTTTGCTGTGCTGAAGTGAGCTGTCAGAGCTTATCACTGTAAATTTATTTTTTCCTATGCATCCTTGGGAGAGGAAGCTTTGGATTTTAGAAAGGGAATGGCAAAGAGAGAGCTGACAAAACCAGAAACTGTGTACTTCACTGAAAAGTGACTGGGCACAGCTCTTTAAAATACGGGGCTTGCAGTTGTAGAGAATTGATCTGGAAGAGATGCAAATTCCATGCAGACTAAATTCAGCTTTAGATTTAAAATGCAACTCACATGGGCGCCAGCTAATACACCAGCCAAATTCACTCCATTATTAAGTTAAGAGACTATCAGGTGACCCCCATGAAATGTATTAACATAATGTCAATAATGAGTCTTTTTATAGGAAGGTGTTGAGGAAATGCAAGCAGAGTTTGTAGTATGGTACCATGCTTCCAGCCTGGCTCGTTTCTCATTTCACAGAGCTTTACGTGATGGATCCATCTGTTCCTAGGAGATGGGAGTGTGTTGATGCCATTTTCATGGGAGACTTTGTTTGTAGGTTGAAGCTTTCTGAATTCTCTGGAAGTTGCCTGAGACTTGGTATTCATTGCTTGGGGCTAACTGTTGCCAAGACACTCAGCACAGCTAGCAGAGATTGCCTTCACAGGCTGGGTGGGGCCTTTACTTAACTTGATCAAGGCTCATTAAAGCTTCAAATCTCTGAATGCACATTCGAAATTGAGTGACAGGAACTTCTGGGAAAGTTTTGTTGAAAAGCCTGGCATAAGTGAGTAATTATAATATAGCAGTACTTCATATGCAACTTGATTGTCACAGCCTGTGTCGAGAGAACTCATAATTTCTGAAGGATAAGACCATATGTTCCAAAAAGAGCTTTCAGAATGTGGGATACTTGTTTTGCAAGTTATTTTTTTTCCTCTTCATAAAAAAACAAAGTGTTATGAAATGAGATTAAAAAAATCCCCCACACTTAATTAAACTGATTCTCCAAGAAGAGGTCCCAAACCTGTTGGATAAGCGTGTTCTAATAACTGCGGTTTCTGATTTACTTCTGGGTGTAGCTGTAATAAAATGTTGTAAGGATGGTTGAAAGGACACTGTTATCCTAAATATTTTTATACATTCTTATTTTTTTTAAATTTGTTTTTCCACTTATACAGTCTAATGCACTAGTGAAGGGCCTCTTTGTGTAAGATGACAAACACCTTGCTGGTTATAATTGGCCCCTGAAACAAAGTATGGCCAGGAGAGTCCACCAAATGTGCAGACAGATTTGTGTGTAGCAACTGGAAATGTTACATGCTGTGGTTTACATCAGCATCAAATATAAATGTAGGTGACTTCATCATCTTCCATTTTAAGCTGCACCTAAATCACCTGTATTGTCCTGAAAGCTTCTTGCTTCTTGAATGAAATGTGAAAAGATAGCTTGGGCATCGCTGGTGTTTAAAAGTCAGAACTGAACCTGAGCGACATTTCTGAGGATGTAAGAATTATACAGAATTCTGCTCCAACAGGAAGGAATAATATTTACTAACAAGATCTCAGTCTGCTTTTGGAGACCTTGAATATACACTGTGCTTATATTTTTAGAATTTAGATTTTATTTTCATTAGCAATAATATTCCAGTAGTGGAGTGGTGAAAACCAACTAGAGTCAGGTTGGTGGGTTGGGATATTTTTATTCACAGTAAGGGACAAGCACATAGGGAGATATGATTATTACCCCAAGAGATTATAATATCCATAGTCAGAAGCACAACTTCATCGGCTAAGTAAGGATATCCCTGTAAGATTTCCTAATAGATTTTTTTTCTGCATTTCTTACGGAAGAAAAGTGCCATACAGCAAGCAGTCTTTGCCTGCCTCATTAGGGAGAAGTTTTACTTACATTGTTGTGATAAAATGGGATAAAATCAGTCTTGTAAATATTTTCTTGACCTAGCTGGAAGACAGTCACATCATCTTAGCTCTGCATGCTTATCCCCTTCATTTTACTGTTAGCATCCTTTAAATGAGGGTAGCATCATGTAAAGTCTGCCTGTAAATTTACCTACTTTAAATACACAGAATTTTCTAAATGTTTTATGTGTGTTTAATTTTACCTGTTTTCTTAACATTGAATATTTCAAATATCCTCTCATCTCTAGGTTTCTAGTGAATACTTACTAAGTAAGTGACGGACACCTCCACTGGAAAAGATCTGTGCAGATTTGGCATTTGTTAACTGATCCATGTTTCCCATGGAGTATTGATTGAGGCATTAGATGAGTCCTAAAAAACATGTTGTAATTACATATTGGTACCAACTCCGCAGATGTCCTCATCTGGGCTGGCCATTCAGTGCTTCCTTTATGGTCAGTAGAGAAAAGCAGGCACTTTTCCAAACAACTTTCCTCAAGGTAGCTATTTAAAATAAGTTGTATGGATTGCTTCCTACTCATTGGGGAACACCAGGCATTGCTACACAGGGAGTCTGAGTTAGTGATTCAGGTGTGGACACCTTCTCTGAAGAGGTCTAAAGTCATATGAAATGGTTTTTACCAGCTTGCCCCTTTACTCTTTATGGAGAGGAAAAAAAAAGATAAATCCTTCCATATATCCTTTCCGTTAGGCTGTCTCACAGAATAACTTCTAATGGACTGACAGATGCTAAAAAGATCACCCATTTTCCATGATCTGCCAAGTTAATTAGACAGATTCTGCCTAAATTCTTTTTATGTTCCAAATCCCAATGATTTGGTTGCCTGCGTTTTGGCTGGCTAGCTTGCAATGTCTGCAGCAAACCATCTTGTCTGTAAAGGCTTCACTGACTGGTGTTAAGAATAAAGTAATTCTGTGGAGTGTAGCCTCCGTCAGGCAGCTCTCTGGTAAATGCTAACGAGTAAGTGGCAAGAGGTGTTCCAGAAGTGATGTGAGCTGCCTCCACTTCACAAAATACCCACCTTTTTCCTGGTTTTAGCTTGTCCCAGTCCTCATTTCCTAATCTAGGCAAACCACAAGAGAACTGTTTAGCTAATGAATGATTGAAAAGTATGAACACTGAATTCAATAAGTCAAGAAGAAAACAAACATAAAACCCCACAGAGATAACAAAATGTATGCTTAAATGCATCATTCAATTACTCTGCTCACTCTTTGCTTCCCATTACACTCTCCTTTGTCAGTACACAGTGTATCTAAATGGCAATCTCTTTGTGACAAGAAACTTTTCTTCATGCCTTTACCTGCTGGTGCAGAACACTGTTGGTACTTTGCAAATATCAAACAATAAAAAGAATTGATTGCAAGCAACATATGAATTGCGTGATGGTTAGTGAAGCTTCTCAGAATTTTCCCTGCCCCGTACTAAGGTAGCCACCAAACTGCAGATTTGGACTGCGCTCGTCTTTATGAATGAGAAGGGCACTTTCAGGTCAGCTACCACTAGATGATTTTAGTTCCTTAAGTCACCAAGGGCCATACAAGCCACAGAAGGATAGCAATCGATATGGCATTATTCCTTGGTTTTTCTTTCAGTATAAGTCATCCAGGAACCATATTGCCATTACCTGCTTAAAATTGTTTGTCTGTTGTATCAGGTTTTCTACTCCAGCTTTTCTTTCTTGAATGTTCCTAGAAAGTTAGTTCATCATGCTGGCACAAACAGAGCAAACCAGCTTTTCTGCTCAGAGGCCCCCATTATTGTGGAATATAGAAGTTCCCTTGCCTCAACTGCTTTGTCTTACGCCATTCCTAGCAGGTCTTTTTAACTGCCTGTAATGTGAACAAGTCACAGGCAGAGCTAACGTTTGTTTTATTGGGCTACATGGCATTAATGCTTCTTGGGATCTCAAAATCCTAATTTTCAGCATACTAGCATCTGAAAATGATTGTATGATTCTCCAGAGACTTCACTTGGATATTGCAAGCAGATGTTACAAAAAACCTGAAAATGGATAGTGGTATTGATGAGTCCCATCATAAAAAGATAAAATAAAAATGTCATTACCTTTGCATTGCTGTGTAGCTTAAGATGATGGAATGCAGCAGTTATTATGGAAGAAATGGTCTTTTTGCATCCTCCAGCTATAATCTATTGCACATGATTAACACTGAGAGTCTTTACTAATTAGCTTTTATGGTCAAACAATTTTCATGAAGTTGGTTTCAAAGAAATCAAAATTAAACTCGTTATAGCTCTGAAAGATAGAATTATGGAATATGAACGCATAGATAATCTTTACAAGCTAGAGGAAAATGATCATTGAGCAACAAAAGCTACATAAAAATATCTAATAATATCTCAGGTATTGCAATATAGTGTGTACGGGTAAGTGATGATGCTAGGATTTTATAAATACAGTCTAAGTAGATTGGGGGATACACAGGGTTGTCTTTTGTCTGATAACATGTATTGATGAAACTTTACAATACTGATGCTGTGAATGCAAGTGGGATAGAATCAATCAGAGCAGGATGCAAAACTTCACTCTTTACTCATCCTTGTAAAATTAAAAAAGATAAGAATAGGATGTGGTGGACTGACTTTATCCCATCAGAAGGACTGCCGCAAATCAAAATGAATAATTCCCCCTCCACCACTTTTCTCCTTAGTTTCTCTTTGAGTTGTTTTGTTAGTTTGCCATACCTTCAAAATAAAACCCTGTTTGGACCGACTTCATCCAGCAGTGTTGCACTGCATCTTCTATGTGTAAGTGTAATGCCGAAAGAGCTTTTAAAAGATGCTTACACTGAAATGTGGTGGTTCTTTTCAAAGCCAAACCACCTTAATTTACCTGTGTGTTTGTGCAGATAAGCTTTACTAAAGTGTGGCCCAGTAAATATCCTCTCTTCAGTGAGTCTGTAGCAATTACATTTCACACAAGGAAGGGGAAGTACTGGATTTAGTACAGTTTTCAAAGCAACTTAGCTTTATAGCAGAAAAACATTTAAGCATTTAGGGGCTCATATCCCAGTCACTACCAACAAATTTCTTGCTCCCAGAAGATTTAGCAACCCAAGTACTTTTGAAAAATCTATCCTTTGCTCACTGAATTTCGTAGATGAAACACTACCATTTAATTCTTTTATGGAAGAAAGGGGAGGTCTTAAGTCTTTTTTGGGCTTCATCCTGAAATCAAGACCTTTGTAGTGGACAGTGTATCACTGGAGGCAAAACCACACAACTCCGAAAGGGCTAGATCTCATAATTAGTTTGATGATATTTGCCCTATTTCTGTATCATTGATCCCTTCGACAGATGGGATCTCGACAAAGAGATACTTAAACTGTTATTAAACATTAGAGACACACACAAAAGAAGTAGCTCTCATAGGCTGGCTTTTTTTCAGGGTGGTTTAGTAGGAAGGCTTTGTTCTTCCAGTTGTATTGTGGAGCCCGACAACAGAGATTTTTGCAGTTCTGATGTTGTTTACATATTTGAGATTCCCCAAACACTGCTCTCTTTGGTCCCATTGTTAATTTTTGCCTAATTAAATAACAGGGTGAAGTTGAGGATGATTCTGCCCTAGACTAGATTATTCCAGCTCTGAGAACCTGCAAAAATTTAGTGTTCTCCTGAAGTTGCACAGGATGACCATGAGATCCTTTAATTTGAATTTTGTCCTCTCGTGCTAGGGTTTTGGGGTTTTTTGTTGCTAGGTTGTACCTAGTCATACAAATTCCTGGGATCATTGTTAAGAAATGAATGTGTATATAGTGGTAGAATCTTACCCATTCAGAGGAGCATCAGCCTGAAGGCATTGGAGGCAATTAGGTGTACACAGGCAGTTCTTGTTTTCAAAGTGTCTTACAAACTCTGTTTCAAACCAGGTGGATTGTGTCTCAGGACGAAGAAATTTCCACAGCTTGCTGAGATCTTGGCTTCTTTTTTTGACATTACCGATGTAGGCCCAATAAATGTAGAACTTGTCTTGATTTTGAGATGCACCCTCTATCCTAAAGATGCACTGATGGCTGCCATTTTCTATTCAACACAGCGCTATCCAGTAATAAACACAACTACCACTACACCAGATTAAAGGATGTGAAGCCTTGGAAATGCAACAAGGGGTTAAATTATGAAGTGAATTAGATGCACTCCATTAATAAAAGAGAAAAAGCCACTGTTTCAAGTGTTGGGAAAAGTTTCTTTAGTGGTTGTATAATAGCTTCCATTGCTCAAGAGACCTAATACAAAAGGAGCCGGCCCCATTATATCATTAAGAGAATCCACTTCTTATTTACAAGTTAGGATTAATTTTTACTGAGGCTTAAATGCTATAAACCCCTGTTGTGTGGCAGAGACTGTGACATTCTGTTACAGGTTAATTTCTTCCCTTGCAAATTAGAAAATAGTGTGACTTGCGAAACAGGGGGAGAGAAAGGGGAAATATGCCAGCAGCTGTGCTTAGGCTTTTTTGCCTTTTGGCTTCTTCTTTCATTTTCTAGTCTGCTGCACTTCTTCTTTCAGTGATTTGGATGCTGGATGCCAATTTAAATTTCCAGCGCATTTAGCGTCCTACAACACCAGGGGATTGAAAAGAGAATTAAGAATGTACACGGCATAAAAAAAAGATGATATATTTTTCTCCACAGTCCTTTTTATCTTTTTACCTCTCTCTGATCGCAGTGATAACAGAATCCAGTAAACTACAGCGGCAAAAAGCCAGTAGCATGTTTATTTTGCAAAGGTGTGTTTATCACGGGAACTAGACAGGGCTCGCTCGTCGCTCACAATCTGTAGAGGGCTCTTTCACAGATCAACAGACTATAAGATTGCTTTCGTGGATATGAGCCACTGATGGACCCATACAGGCTAGTAAGTGTCATGTAAGAGTCTTTTATCCTGTCTCAGCAGGGACATCTTCCTCATGGGCTTCACGAGAGAGTGTTTTCCTAGCAGCGGATTTAACGGGGGGGAGAGAGGGGATGGAAAGAAGATTAATGTTTCTTCCAGTTCCCCGCAAGTTCACAGAAAATATTGGCTAGAGCAGGAGTGGCCCGACTCTGTTGTGCTCCAGCCTTTTCTGTGTACTTAGAGTGGCATGTTTTTAATCAAATGTGAAATATAGCCTTAGCAGGTCGAATGGATTAGCCTTCCTTGTAAGTAACTCTGTCTGCTTTAGTTAAGAGTGCAACTTTTTTCTTTTTAATGTTTCACACTTAAGGTTGTCGTCTTTAACTTCATCAGTTTAATGGGTCTTTGGAGTTTTGATTGTTAAAGGTGGGAACTGTTTAATAACCATATCCAATTGAGCTTCAGAGTACACACAGTGAAGACAGCAAGGTAAGAAACCAGTCCGTCGTGAAAGCTTGGAAGTGCTTGAGACAAACAGGGAGTTATCTTTTCCTTTTTTTAATACCATACCGAGATTACAGCACTTGTAAATATTTAAGTGTTCCTTGCTTTGGGCTTTCAAATCTGCCCGTGTTTAGAAAGCTAATATCCTCATACTCAAAAGCTGGAAAATCTGTTCATGACAATGTATATAACTGATTTCCTTCCTCCAACGCTGGTTGTTATTTATCAGCATCTCATCAGTCTCCTGTTCTTATACAGCATTGAAGTTATCAAAGAACTGGGGGGATTTTCAGCTACCTTATTTCTGGGCCTCTGAATCAGCTGAGCCTCTAATAAAGTTAGCCTGTTCGTATCAAACCATCCCTTATCAGTAATGTACTTTGAAAGCTGCTCTATCTGGTTAAATCCAAGTGAAGTAATAGACCTCGTACCTGTCACATCCTCAGGCTGCTGTAAAGTGTTGTTGCTCCACTAAAATAAATAGTTCAGGTGATTTCCATGTGCCAAAAAATTGATGTAAATATTAGAAAGAATTTTTTAAATCGTTTGATTTTCAGAGTAACTGAAGATTTTTTTTTATATATTAACCACTGCCATATTTCAGTGCTAGATATGGTGTGAAATTGCTCTCAATTCTTCTTGCAATGCAGACTTTGAAAATTTAAATTTTTCTTTTTGGTACTATTTGTAAATACCTTTTACATTTCTGACCTGTGTTTTAATGTGTTGTTTAGACAAGTTTCTAGCGGCTTATTACTAAGTACAGTTATAAAACAGGAAGGTTTAAAAAAACCCCAAACCTCAAAACTTTTAAAGCTGCTGCTGTAGGAATTCATGGGATTTGAAGACTAAGGAGAAACAGCAACACAAAAATATATACAAAGAGTCAGGTCTCTGCAATACTCCTAAGACCAGTTTAATTTTGTTCGCATTGAAGTAGATAGGAAATTCTAACATTCTGTTTAGTAGAAACCACCATTGACTTCTCTGAAGACCCCATCTTAGATGACTACATTCTCATCATTGCTGTCATGTTGAAAATCCTCCTCCTATGCTGCAACAGTCAGCGACATAAGTGCAGCCAGCAAAAACTCCAGCAGTCAAGATATTCTGCAAAATTTCAGGCAACAGAGAACAGGATAACATGCACCAACCATGTACCATGGGATTAAAAATGTAAGACATAGTCCTTTGATTTCTATGAGGATCGTCTTCCACTCATCGCGGTGTGACAAAATTAATTACTTACCATAATAGATTTATATATTTTCTTTTAAAAAAAAAAAAGAATAGTGTAGCCTAGTAGTATTGCAAAAGATGTTGGAACCAGATCCTCGGGTTTGTATTCCCAACGCTTTGCATGTCCCAATCTTGTATCTTTTCCATTCCTGTGCCTGTCTGTCCATTAAGTAGGAATAAAATTCAAAGGGTGCCTGGTGCCTTCTGTACTTTTTTTTTTTTTCTTTTTTAATTTGAATGTTGGTTCAGGGCCATGTTTCAGCAAAGCATGTCAGCATTTGTTTAAGTCTCGCTGACTTTAGAGAGGAGCACAGTGTTTTGAGAAACCGAGGCCTCTGAAGTTATGTGAAAACACTACATCCTCAGTATAAATAATGTCTCTTGTTTTATCTGATTAGTGATGGGCTATGCCTTTTTTTGCTTTTTAAAGCAAGTGACTTCATTTATCACCATCCAGGGACCTATTCGGATAGTCAGTGGACAGAAAACAAGGCATGAATGTGTTGGAAAAATCATTTGGCTCGTGTAGTCCTTTCTAAATATAACTCTGATCAAAGTGCAGAGTGTCTTTTGTAAGTCCTATCCAAAACAGATATTAGATGAAGAATATACTGAAGCCTTCAGATTTTTGACGGTGCCGTTTCAAAGGCATGCCATCCTGAATGTAGCATCATGTGATGCTGTTTGAACTGAGCAAACATTTTGCCTTCAACTTCTTTCTCTTACATTCATGCCACTCTACAGAGATAATTGTATATACAGCTTTAAAAAAAAAAGCAAAACCACCAAACCACCAAACTAGAACAGCATCTTCAATTAAAAAGCTGGGGATTTTTGAAGGCTGCTGGAGAAAAGTGGTTGCAGTGTTATGTCTTAGAAGTAATTTTTTTATTTATAGCAACTTCTGGACATAAATAAACATAAGTTGTTTCAGGGTTTTGTAGTACATTCATAAACATAAGGGTCCTTGCAGCTGAAATGGTATCCTTCTGAAATGACAGTTAAGACAGCTAATAAAAGCTATTTTTAATTTCAATACGAACCAGTTTATATTGCAACAGTGTCTTTCAGGTAAGATTTACTGTCTTGGGGAGAGATGCAGGTGTAGGCATAAGAACAATATGACTAAACCCTGGTGAATCTTTACCAATTATTAACTGAGCATTGAAATTTGACTGCATTGCTTTTCCAGTGCTGTAGTTTTCTAAACCAAAGTTGTTAGCTGGTCTGGGGGTGCAGTCGCAGACAGAGGGGTGCGCAGAGGCATGAGGCTTTCCTACTAACGCACATTGTAAGAGAGGGGGCCGGGGAGAGAAAGCTGTTGCTCCTGTAAAACTGCCACAAGCAATCTCATTAATACACTGATTTTACAAGTGGCGTAGGGGACTTATATAGACAGAATTAATTATTAAAATCTCTTTCTTCAAAACACTGTTTCTAAGGTGCTTTGCATGATTATAATATGAACCTGCCCTACAAAGAAGTCACAGATCTAAGATCAGATTCAGACAACAGTCATGTACTTTATCAACAGTTTGAAGATGAATGTATGCACACATCTAGTAAAATTAGGGAGCCTGGTTCTGAGAGATGCTGCCAGGATCAAAGCCTGGGGAGTACAACATAGTGAGTGAAGTCAACAAGCATCAGGGGAAGGTAAGACTTTACTAAGTCAGTCACAATACATGGGACTGTTCCCTCACTTGCTAGTTTTTTGAAGTATTAAGTTTTTTGATTTTGCAAGTTTTAGGAACTTTATGGTGTCATTTTCATCAGGATGCAAAGAAAGATATAGTAAACAAATCCAGCTGTGATTATGCTGGAATTGTACTCTCTTGGTGCTGGATTTACTCCTAAACTACCTGCAATAATCTGCAGTAGCTATTCTTAGTGAGCTGAGGTTTTTTTGCAGCTATCTAATTGGGGTTCACGCTTCAGGGACCTATTTTTAGAGTTATAGCGAAAATCAGACCTTGCAGTAGAGAAGGGTTTGTAACAGACCAAAGGCCGAATTGTTATTTCTAATGCTGGTTTTATTCTTAGCCCTGCATAGTGATGCTCCTCATGTCTGGAGCACAGATAAAAATGAGATATTGATGACTTTCAGACTCCAAAACCCTTTTGCTTGTCTAGAATGCAATTATATAAGTGGCAGTAAGTGATGCCTGAATGAGATTAATATAGGCTGCCTTGCTCCTCATTGCTACAGGTAGGAATGAGAAGATCTAGGGAATGACTGTTGAAAGTATTAAGCAATTAAGGTGGGTAGTAAAAAGAGGAGACTGACTGGATTTCTTTTTCCTTTAACTTCATGGAAATCTGAAGTAATGAGTAGCTGCATTATATAAACCATCAGGTGTGATGATGCATTAAAAATACTATTCTTATTTCTTTTAAGAATAGCTTCAAAAAATCTAATGCATCTTCTCAATCTGATTTTAAGCAATTGGAGAATATTCAATGATACAAATCTCTCTTTACAGCCTAAATGTTTATATCCATCTAAATTAGTAAAATTGAAAACAGAGTCTGTGCAATTTGAAAGCAATTTAGTCTACCAAATAACAATAGTGTACAGAAAGAGGCTCAGCCTCTGTTGATAGGGTCATGTCTTCATACTGGCTAAGTTTTGGGGCAGAATCTGTTCTCAGTTTTACACCTCTATAAACTGAGAGTGATTTCATTACCGCTATTATACTTAATCTGTGTAATTCAAGTAAGAATTGAGACCCTGGAGGTTGAGAAGCGCAATGTCAAATTGCAATCACTATGAAGTCAATCACTGTATAATTTCCCTTAGGTTTCATTGATAGTGAAGTCTCCAGATACCTGGATAAACTTTGAATAATTGGGGGAACATAAATGCAGGGGTTTGTGTTGGGGAACTGAGCTTTCAGGGAAGGAGATGGTTGGTTGGTTGGTTTTTTTTCCAGAGAAGGTGAAAAGATTGCATTGATTACATTGCTGTAATTGATGTGTGGCAGCCCAATGACTACAAAATAAACCACATCAGAATAAAAAGGCTTGCTCTTTTCTTGAAAGTATTGTATTAAAATCTATTGAACTTAAATAAATCCATTGAATTTCATTGCAGAAGAATCACTTGCTTGAAAAGTTACCTAAACGGACACTAACTGTGTGCTGTGAAATGAAGCAACAGAACCAAATTCTGATCTCATTTATACTGGTATAATTAAGGAAGATTGTAAGCCCTTTGGTTTTTGAGGCGATCCTTGTGCATGAGTAGGGCCAATGGAGGCTACAATAATAAAACGAATATATCCAAGAAAATCACTGACACTGGTGTAAAGCTGCTTTGTGGTAAGAGTAAAGCTGATCAACACATAAAAGCATCCACAGCACATTTTTCTCAGGAGGTCGTTCACACAATACACACATCAGTGTGGGAATGAGAAGGGTGATTATCTTTTACATTAAAGCCTTTTTATGTCTCTCTGGAACATAAAGCAGCTGTAGGAAAGAATTTACACCTATGTTCAGCTCCCCGAATATGATGTCTGCAACATAGAGGGGATATGTGTATGAGTGGGAACAAGGCCCATATAGAATATTATCTCAGCACTGAAAAGGGTTTTCTGCTTTGCAATGCTCATAGAAAAGCCGCGGACTTTGCCCATTCGACGCCCAAATTGTGCTGGTGCCCTTCCTAGGAAGGAGTTTACTCAAGACAACATGAAATATAATCCAGTAACCTTGTCCCTACTGCAGATGGAGGGCGGAAGGTGGCCTCCCTTTCTTCTTGCAAGCTATTCAGCTCTGCAAAGAGAAATCTGGGGTGCTGAGCTACCGGCTGCTCCTGCCGCCGGTGCATCTCAGGATCCTGCGGGGGAAGGACTCAGACTGGGGCCTGGCAACGTGGATCAGGCAAAATATCTGCTGGGAACGCTTGTGTGCACCGTGTAGGGCAGCTGTTGTCGCTGGTCCCTTTTTGCTTTTATACCTGTTGGGGGCTCTGTGGAAAATCCCATCTATTGTATTACAAAAAAAAGATATCAGTATATGTCTGCAGCTTTTATATCCAGAGCAGCACTCTGATAGCCATTTCATCCCTAACTTCTCTAGTGTGGATAAAGCTGCTGTTTCTCCTTTACTAAAAAATAAAAACTAAAAAAAAATTTTTTTTTAAGTGTGGCAACTGTGCAGCATGTGGTTGCTGTGAAACTCTTGAAACGCCCAGCATTTCAGAAGTATCCGCTAATTAGGGCTGCCCAATTGGGCCTGATTTTTCAGATCTTCTGAGTGATTGTTGCTTTCATTGATCTTTAGCAGGAGTGGACAGTCAGAGCATCTGAAAATCTGTGATGGAGGCAGATGAATGTTGATGAACCGGAGGGAGAGTGTGGAAAGAAAATGCTTTGTTTGATATTGTTAATTGTTTTGGTTTGACAATTAAGTATTTTTTGGAGCAAGTGATTGATTTGATGAGAGATGAAAAGGGATTAGGTGTGACACACTGAAACTCATTTCTAGCCCTAGCTGCCTATTACACAATTAGTTTTTGTTTCAGAATAAAATGCACAGACAAACTTGGTGGTATGGAAACTATCAATTAACTAAATATACAGAGAAGTCCCTTTCTGTAAGATGTCATCTTCTTATGTGACAGTCTTCTAAATATATTCTTTTGAGAGTTTTAATTATTTGGCAATGTTTTTAAAAGTAGAAGTGATAAGGAAAAGAAATAAATTGTGATGGAAAACAACTGAAAATACTTGTTTACTCTTTCATTTCCCCAAAACATATCCAGAAGAAAATCTTTTGGCAATTTTAAAATAATGCTGCTGGTTTGGTCAAGAGGAGTATAACCCTCTGTCAAGAATTGTTTGATACTGTTATCATGAAATATTGATTTTAGTGCCTTTGGGTTAAAATAATAATAATACAATGTTGTTTGCTTCATTTTTTTCCCCAGCTGAGGAGCAATTGCTATGAAGTTAGGTGGTAGACACAGACTCAGGCAGGAAAGTGTTTGTGTTATTGTGATTATCAGACACACAGACACTATACAGAATGAGTTTAAGAAGACTCTAGTATTTTGGGCATCTTCTTTCCAGACCTTTTCTGCAATAAATATCTAGTTGAAATGCAATCTGAAGTACCTACAAAGATTTGGGTATTAATTTTCCACGCAAAGCAAAATTCAACAAAAAAATCAGTCTGATCTTACAAAGTATTTACATTAAAGGAATGATGGGGTTTCCCAAATACTTAAATCACTTAATGAGATATACAAGCAGGAAAAAAAGACCTAGGATCCCCAAAATTTTGGATATGTTTTTAGGAACATGAATGGATTTCACAGATGGTTCAGCACAGCTGGTGTAGACCCTTCCACAGGAATGATCCTTGGCCATCCTTGGGTCCCCAGCCAGCCTTCAGCAGAGTCTCTGTGGCTTTGTAGGTGATCTTTCTTTGTAGCTTCAGCTCTCAATGCAGACAGGAACAGCAGAAGAGCACATACAGGAGGAAGCAAAGACGACAGAATAGAGAGGAAGAGAACAGAGCTCTTAACAGTACGGCTTGATTTGATGTTTTGCCTGAATCTTCACAAGTGTAAATATTTGACTGTAGTTTGGTGCTTTTTTTATTCCCCTTCAGGTAGAGTATTTGTTTACATAGCATAAAATTTCCTCCTTCCTCCCTTCTGTTCTTTCACTCCACGAGTGAAAATCTGCAGCTCCTTGGCAAGGGCTTAAAGGTAATAACACTAGCAAGCGGGAACTCTGCTCTCTCTTGAGATTGTATAAATCATTCTCCTTTTACTAAAAGCTCGCATGGGAAGGGACATTTGAGTTTTGTGCCATTTTTTTGCAACCTTACCCCAGTGAGAGTCCAAAGGGACCTGTAGACGTCGTTCTTAGGGACATGGTTTAGCGGTGGACTTGGCAGTGCTGGGTTAGCAGTTGGGCGTGATGATCTTAAAAGGTCTTTTCCAACCTAAACGATTCTATGACTCTATGGAAAGCTTGGTTAACAAAACCATCAGTTTTTTAACATGAACATCCAAGTTTCAAATTCTTGCTCAGGTGAGACCTTCCTTACAAAGTGGACGGCAATTTAGGAGCTAATGCTGGAAGTATTACGCTTGACTACTATCTACTCCATTCATCTGAATGAATACTGGGAGTATACATACCAGGACTATTGTCCTCTTTTACATGAGAAGAGTAGTCAGCACAAGAGTCCTATTCCCAAGAAAAAAGCATGGATATGTTCCTACTTCTAACAATCACATTCATTATTGACTGTTTTATCCAGGCACTGTTGCCTCCAGCATGTGCCATTATAGGTGCACATGGTAGGATTGTTCAAGTTCAGGAGAGTCTACCTTCTTTTTAGAAGTTTTCTGAAAAATAAGAGAGGGACTATACCATAAGTTTCTATTTATATTCTTTGTTTAGAGGGCGGCAACAAACAACTAAACATATGCTCTTTCAGATGTGTAGATGTAGAGACATTTGGTTATAAAGCTTATCTGATGCTATGTGAATGTTGCTTTTAAATGCCATAAAAGCAAAAACAATAAAAAAAATTAGCCTTAAAAATCCATAAACAAGAACACGTGTTGACATTTGGCAGGTTCATACCCCATTTCTGGGATCCTGCACAACAAAACAGTCACAAAAAGAGATTTAACACTGCAGCATCCCTGGCATTAAAAATCTCCCTCTTTCGAGTGACTTTGCTGAAGTATATAGTTGTAAGATTTAGGAGTAGCTTAATTTAAGCATATTGAAACCTGATGATTGAGTGAAACAGCTTTTCCTAACGAGTACCTTGCTCCCAAGGTAGAGAAGATGACTTGCAATTTTTTTTCTTAATGAAAACAGAATAGGAAGGAATTAGGTTTCATAGGCCTTTTTCAGAAGTGTTAATGCAAGAAACAAATCAGTAATGAAAGTACAGATTTTTTTTTTTTTTTTGTCATGTAAAGGAAAGTTGCTGAACCTGTAATGACTGACAATGGCTGATTTTCACATTACTAACAATGTTCTCTCTGTGTTTTATTATGAAATTATTTGACACTTAAATACCTTAATAAAATTATCAGGTTTAAAAGACCAGCATGGGAGACTGTGGAAGATGTCATGCTGTCACCTGTGCTGTTTCCCATAAAAGTTTCAATCTTATTTATTTTGATTTATGAGTTAGGAAAGAAGGTCTTTTCTAGAACAACCTGCAAACACCTTGCAATTACATTTTCACATTCATGGCATCTCCAGGACAGAAGGTACCGGCTAGGTTAATGATTTTTCTGACTTAAATTGGTTATACTGCTTGACTTATGGGACAACAGATGAATCAAGACCATAATATTCTTTCAAAGCAAACAAGACTGGCAGAACTCACTCATTTGGATAGAGAGGGAGCCGATATGTGTTGAAGAGTGTAGCATAGCAATTGAAATAAATGGAAATTATTTGGGTATGGAATTTCTGTCACCCAAAATATTTTCTTGAGCTTAACTGTAGGTGTTTTGAATGCTATTAGGAATTTTTAAGCTATATTTGGCTTTGTGTCCATAGAGTCAACTATCTATGAAACACTGTTGTCTGTCTGTGGAAACAGCAATCCTTGAAAACCAGGTTCAATATCTCCTTGGTTTTTCATACTGAGTGAATCCTTTGGGAATGTCATTCTCCCTTCAGTTCAGCCATCTTGGTCTTTGGGAATGATTTCATACCATTTGAAGAACTGAATCAAACTTCTCTAACACCAACATACTCAGTCCTGCGTGATCTTATGTAAGCGCTGCCTGGAAAGTAGTACGTAGCTAGACTGAAATATGGACAGTGTGGGTTCCCATTAGCTGAAATACCTAAAGAATTTGTTATATTTAGAATTTTGTTCACTTACGCTTAACAGTGCTCCACTTTAAGTTAGGGAAAATTGGTTTCATTTTCTCTTCCTACCATTAATAGCTATTAGAGTCGAAAATAAGGCTTTAAACATATCATTAAAGTACACTTAAGTAACTTGCAATTGACAATTAACTCAGCATGGTAATACATTATCATAACATTTTCCTTTGATAGGTTTGTCTCTTAAAAGATACAAGGGAAGACAAAGGATGCCTTTGTAAGACTCATATTGAAGTTATTTCTGGTTTAGTTGTTCAAGTTTGTGTATTTTATCAGTGAAATGTGTTCCATCATACATGTTCAAAAAACATTTATTTGGTGTTTGATGTTGAGCATTTGTAATGGACTGTGTTGAGGGGGTGTCTGGGTTTTGTTGATTTGTTTCTGTGGGTACAGTGGTCAGGCAGATGGATACAGAAGAAAATTTGCTGCACACTCCATCGATCTCAAAGTTTGGGATATTAGTAACCGAAGACAGATACAGGCAGAATTCAGATCCACATACAAGCGTGTTTGGCTTTCAGGTTTTATTAAAATCCTCTTCAGCAGAAAGCATGGTAAGTTCTAGGGAAAAAAACTCTTGATTACCAACATCTCGGCATAACATACCATACCATGTGTTTTCCCTTTCAAGACAGTAGTAAAATATAGTACTGCACTTAAACTGAAAGCACTGTTTGTCCTGTCTTTTAATACTCAGTTAATGGGGAGCATGTGAGCACGCAGCTCCTCAGCACTGTGACCAAGGACTGCCACCTCCCAAAGCTATGTTGGAACGTTGCTATGACAATAGCAACACCGATGACATTCTCCATTCCTTGCACAGCCAATGGGCATTGACCTTATCCTGTCAAAGCATGTAAAAAGCGATGTGGGCAACACTGGCTTTGTGAAAATTGGACACATTTATCTAGGACGTTTCACCGCATTACCATATACTGAGTTGTAGAAGTGTAGCTAAAATAGCTGATGTATTGTAAGTTTTTTGCAGTGAAATGCAACAAAGGCAATTGTAGTCTGAGCAAATGTTTTTTCTAATGCTTCAAAAGCAAAACCACCTGTGCCAGGCGTGCAAAATCCCGTCAGTTCTATGCCCCAGATCTTCTCCTCTCCTCTTTTCTTGTAAATCCACTCTCAAACATATTGGTTTGGAAATTGTACAACTTAGGGCTCTGTAGCCTGGCAGTCTGAGCAGTTTGTTTTACTGTGAACACTTTTGCTATGCTTAAGTCTGCAGAACTTAAAGAAATCAAACTGTTTGCATACATCCTGCTGAAGTCAATAGCAGCACAGCATTCAAGCATAGTATTTCCTAGCTCACTCTCCTCACTTTCCTCCTCAATCATTTATTGAAAATTCCTTCATAATAACCTTATCCAAACCATAAATATGAAAGTCAAATAAGCCCAAAGGAGATTTATCATCCTCTGACTCGGCACTCCTTTCATGATTAATAATGACATTGATTCCTTTAGAAATAAAACAAAAATTAATTTCAAGGTTCTGATTGGTTTTAGTATTAGGTAAACTTAACATATTGAATGAGCGTAAAACAATTATCAGTCTTATTAACAAAATTAACTACAGCAAATTTACCAGAAGGAAACTGTTGCTATTTAGCTCCCTAATTATGTCACTATTCTTTGTGACCAAATGATATAATGAAAATAATTTGATCTACTGGTGCTGCATAGAGAATTTCCTAGGAGCAGCTGAATATCATAATCTGTTTTGAACGTATGTTTTTCCTACTCTTCTGTTTCAGAAAGTAGAGGTCAAGGGCTTCAAAGGACTTTGCAGTGAAGTGAAGTTGAACTGTGCTGGGCAGAATATGGAATAGATTCTTTACTATTATAAAATGTTAGATAACCCTTTCCTTGCAGCCAGAGCCCTTTGACTTCTCCAGCTGATTCATGGTGTATGTATTTCAGGCTCTGGAAAAGTGTGGGCTGTCTTTTATTCTGCCTGGCACTGAAGCCAAGAACTGGACTTTCTGTGCTGTCCTGTTGTCTACATAATTCCTTGCACTGTGCCTCTATCCAGGCACTTAAACTTGGCAAGTTTTTTCAGCCCTGAGAGTTGGTAAAGCAAAGAGCAGTTGGATGCCCTCTAACCGTAGGCATTTCAGCCCAGCGGGACAGTTGCCTTGCCAGCTTTGAAGGCTACCCAAGCATTGGTGATATGCAGAACTTGGTTTTTGGGTGCCAGCTTTCATCTGTTCTGTGTGAGTATCATGTGCTTATGGGTTAGCGGTGCAGCGGCATAGAAGCAATGAGAGCTGGCAAAGCTAGCGAGAGAAATCATACATGGTCTTGGAAAACTTCTTGCAAAATGTCTCTACTGGCATTACTGTACTTCCACCCCAACAAGCATCTAAATGGTGGGGTCTCAGAGCATTTTTTTCTCACCAGATCTGTCTGTTCTCCTTGGCTGCATCCTGACTTTGTCAGGATACGACCCTCACAGTATGAGTTCTCATTTCTTTCTTCCACTCGCCATCTGTCTTCCCTGAATTGCCATCAGCGGACAACTTGGGTTTAGGCACACTTTCCAGCGCCATTCCTGTAAGAGCTGTTCTGGGGCAGTGGTACCATTTGTAAGTAGGATCTTTCCCTCTCTCCCTCCCGGTGTAGCTTTATGAACTGGAAATAAGGAGATGAAGACATTTTGGTACAGTAAGAAATCTGTAGCGCATGAGTGATCTGCATATTGTAACACTGCCTTAGATTGTAACAATGAACTTCAATATGATCAACTCTAATATTAAACTACACAGAAGAAGTGAACGGGAAAGCTCCTGTGGAATAGAAACCCCTTGAGTACATCCCCTGGCTACTTGCTTAACACTTATGAAGATGCTCTGAACTACACAACTTGTTTTCTTGCCCACAGTATGTCTTTACATCATTACGGTTTGTGTCCTCTGGAAAATATTTTTATTTCTGTTTCATTATTTAAAGCAAACCTAATATGAATGAAGGGGCTGCTGTGCATTAAAGCACTGTGCTACCAATCCACATCAGTGTGTAACTTTTGGTGAGGCTTTCTGCATAATATATGTCCAAAGGAGAGTATGCTGACACACAGTTGAGGATTTAACCATGTTTACTGCTGCTTGCAATAATTAAATAATTTCATGCTGGAACTACTAAGCATGCGTAACAAGGTGGGCCTCTGACTAAATGCTAAAGTTACAAACTTCTCTGTAACTGGTCAAACATAAAGAACTTGAGGTATATTTTGTAGTCTGTTCTTTATACAGCATCATCAGAAAACCCAGATGCTTTAAATAAGATACTTGGGTGCCATCAGATGGACCACTGCAAGAACTGGCAAGCAAAAATCATGTCCAAATCACAGAGTTTGCCTAAACATCCCCAAATCACTTGGGTTTATAACACTTCCTATGGTATTTCTCAAAAGAGTTCTGTAAGAGCTGTGGTAGTCCCCAGAAGAAGTTCCAAATACCACAATTTGTTGACAGTTTCAACACTTCTAAACTGACTGAAACAGAAAGGGCTTTAAATGAGAAATCAAATCCACATGTGTGCTTCTGTTAACCTCTGGTTTGGCACATTTTAAGTCGCTGTACACATTTCTATATGCTGTTCTTTCAGCCATGCCCTGGCAGCTGGTTAAAAGTGTGTACCAAGTCATGTGGTTCAACTAAGAAATAAATATATGGGGTGCGGAGTGTCAATGTGAGGAAAATCTAGATTGACTAGGCACCTAGTTCAAATGCAGTATAGAAAGATGATTTGAGGAAAAAAAGTTTCATGAAATCTATTATTTTAAGTGGAAAACAGGCATTTTTTTCTTACTGATGGATTGTGATAGAATTACAAGAAACAAATTCAGATTCATGCAGCCATCCAAAAAGAGTTTACATCCGGCAGCACTAAAATCTTCACTGTCTTGCACTGTAGACTGTAGAAATACTTAGTCCTTTGCTTTGAAAAGCATTTTCCATCAGTCAGTCACTCTTGCGGCTCCTTCTCACCTTCCTGTTCTGCCATCTGATGTTTGACATCTCGACTGAAGGGGAAGGCTCTTATATTCAGAGTGGTCCCATCCACCCGTTGACAGCACTGAAGGATTTAGGTAGCAGAATGTGACCCTTTGCTTAGCTTATATTGTGTTTTGTATCTAATTGACTTCTGTAGCTGGAGGTGTGAAGAAGGACAATCAAGCAAAGCAAAAACCTGTCTTCACAAGTTGGGAAGGGTTGGGCTGGATCAAACTGCTACATGTAATCGAGTCAGGCTGTTTTGAGAGGAGAGGTGGTTGCTAACCTCTGCCTCACAGATGAGACTTTAAATTGTTAGACCCTACAGACCAGAGGGAAAAAAGCATTAAGTTTGGCTGCTCCTTGTCATATTCCAAGAGGTCTTTTGATTTCCTTATGGTCACTTGTTTCTTTCCTGAATTGGACAATAGCTGTTCTTATTTTTGCAGTTTTTATAGCAGCTCACCTTGTTTCCCTTTAGATATCCTGAAGTGACGTGTAAGGGAGGTGGACTCTTGCTAGGGTGCCCTGTTACATGGGAATGCGTGTTGGGTTGTTCCTGAGATGACAAGAGGTCCAACCTTCTTCTAGATATCATCCTGCTTAATTTTGGATGCCTGTTCTGAAAGATGGGTGTTCACTGGTATATACAACAGATTTCAGAAAAGGCATCCAAAACCAAGCAATCTGTAGTATATACCAGTGAACATCCATCTCTCACTCACATCAGAGCATGGAGATTGCAAGAGAAGCCATGACTTGGGTTTTGTGTGGGCTTAATACAAGCTCCCCCATTTGTCATCCTTTGCTAGGAATACAGAAACTGTTCTTCCCCAAATACAGACTCAGTTGGGCTACATCTTTTTTCAGTGGGGCAGAGCTTACTGTACTTCAATCTTAACACAGAAATTCCTGTCTACAAATCCAGTTTCCCAGTCCCTGGTGCAAAGAGATTAAGAAAAACACAGTTCCCGCATATGTTACTCCTGCACTTCATTTCCTCAGTCATATCTACAAGTGAAATGCATTCAAATGCCAAACATACGTAGCGTTTCTGAAGCGGATTGTTATTAACATTGTTCTGTTTGGGGTTTTTTAGCTGTAAACCTTTTTGAAGTGCCTAGCGAACAGCAAGAGGAGCAGCTTTGGAGGGGGGGAGACAACTTTGAAATCCACAGAGCAGAAGCTTTAATCTCCAGTTGTGACTGACATCAAAAAAAAGTGCAAAAACTCCCTTTGTTCTTGAGCACAAAGGGTGTGTTTGTTGTTTGTTCAGGGTAAGTGAAAGGCCCCCATGAAGTCCCGCTGAAGATGTTTAATGAATCTGGCAGCCTCCAAGCTGTCTCTTCTACAGAGTAATCCTAACGACAGACCCATCACACATAATTTAACAGAGTGTGACACGACAATCTCTGCTCAGGAGAGACTTCGGAGGGGGAATACTTTTATTACTCAATAGCACAGGCCCCTTAGGGTTGGTGTTGTGGAGCAGAACTGATGTTGGTGGTGGTCACACTTTCGTCTCTGAATTGAGGAGATTTACTCGCTCAGGTATCGGTTATTAAGCTTCCTAAATACTGACTTTGAGCTCGTGTTTAAAACTGAGTGAATTGTACTATCTGTAGTGCAGGGAGCTGGGAGTTTGGCATCCTCAGCTTGTAGTAGAAGTCAAAGTCAAGAATATTGAAGAAAGGAGATCTGCCACCAAAATCAGTCCAAGCGGGGACATGCGTATTAGGGAAGGAAGGGAGAAATAACATCAATTAAGAACAGAGGAACAATGGAAAAGACTATTTAAAAAAAACCACAATGAACATTTCTTACACACCAGGCCAGTTATGGGTTACCATATATATATATATATGTCATCTTTTTATCAGTTCATCCTACTTGACCAGTCTTTGGATGACTAGAATAGGAATGACCATGGCATGTGACTTCAATCTCCCTTGCCCTTTGTCTGGTCTAATGTTTATAGCCTTTTTTATTGTGGAAGTTGGGCTGTTTGCTGTCAGATTTCATGCTTTGTTGTCAGGGTTAGGATGTTTTGTGTGGTTGGGAGCATGTGGAGTGACTGTTTTGTGCCTTTTTGGTCTGGGCATCTATTGCGCATGAAGGAGCAGAAAGGACTCAGATCCTCTCTAGACTTGAGTGCTTAGTTGGGGGTAATATCTGAGCGCATTGTTCTTCTCTCAGCAAAATCTGTTTTCAGCTCTGCCTCATGCTGCATGTGTAAATTTGGGCAATTCACTTAACTTTTCTGTGTTGCCACTTCTTCTGTAAAATGGGCATAATCTTATTTACCTCCTTTGGGATAAAGTATGGAGTGGAGTGTGACTACTTACTGCAGCAGAGCCTGTGAAGAAGAAACCACTGCTCTCTCACAGAGCACTGAGTTTGGGGTTCTTTTTTCTCCCTAGCTTCCTCATTACATAAATTAAATTTTATCAGCTTCCTCATTACATAAATTAAATTTTATCCCCACTGCTGGACATAAATGCAAAATGCATTTGTACCATAAATGTCAGTCACTCCAGGGACTGCTGAAGAGCTAAGCACTACCTGCTGTTGCATTTGATCCCCATGCCAATTGCCAACCAGAGCCCCAGCAAACCATCATATATCAGGTCTGATGACTGGGATTCAGACTCAATGCCAAAACAACACTGATGTCCTGGAACACTATACACAGCCCCTAAGAGCTTCTCTGCCCGGTATCACTGTTTGAAATAATTCCTTGTTCTCTCTTGAATTGCAAGAATATTGTAGGTTCTATCTAAAATAGCAGTCCCTGTTTCCCTCCCTTCTTCCCCCACCCCTTATCAAATCAGACGTCCAAAATCAAGTGCCTGTGTACTCTGCTGACAAGCACAAAGGGATTAGGAAGTGATGGGTTTAACAAAACTGGCTCAAGGTTTTGTAAAATGCATCTTGGAGCTTGAGCTCTGAACGAGCCATAAAATTCCTCCCACGAGGTAGAAGTGAGATTTCTGCAAGACTGGATCAAAACTTAATAATGCTTTTTTAGGTTATTTTTCCTTGCTTTCTAAAAGGTGCTGCAAAAACATCTGATTTTTGAAGATGCTGCAAGACTAACAATGGCTTAATGTAACCATAGTATAAAAAATCACAAACATGTTTTTCCACCAGCAAAAAGAACTGATTTCTGGGCTGCATGCAAACCATTTGGGGCAATTAGCATGTAATTTAATTTGCATTAATCAGCACAAGGTCAGCAAGAAATTAACTTTGGGTGTAGATTTTACATATAACAGCATATGAGAAGAAGGGAGAAACTGTTTTTACAGGGTATTAATTTGGAGTTAAGTGCATTCAGCAAGGTTTGCAGGGTTTGGCCTTGCAGAAGAAAGACAAGTGATGTGGATCTGGGAACACTGAAAGTACAAAATGATGTGGTGATTTACCAAGCGTTCAATGTTGCAATATGTAAACGCTTTAACAGACTTCCTGGCACTTGTAAAGATCAGAGCGCAGGTTTTGCTGAAGCATCGAACACACTGCTAGCAGTGAAGGGCTATGTCTGGCTGAACATGGATGTGGTCCCACAAGGCTGTGTGCGCTGACCACGCGTTGCGCCAAGTGATTCAAGAACGCAGAGAGATATCCCAAAAACACAGATCTCTGTGCAGCTCCACAGTAGTATTTTACTGAGCTCTGAAGTGGGAGGAGTTTAGGTAAATGACTCATTTCCTCATGTACCCCTTTGACCCTCCAGCCTTTCTCTCCACTGCCATTTCATTTCACAAAGTCTTCTGGGGCTCCATGAGCCTTTGGTGCTAGCAATATGGTAAATGTTGTGAGAAATCCACCACTGGAGAGACAGGAGTTGTTTTTGACAAGTGGTATCTGAGTATCTGGTTATGAGAAATGAGATGCTGAGGACCCTGGTGGTGGTTGGCTATGGTAAGGGGGTAGGTAAAATGTATACATCTGTTCTTGAACCTTTTTATTTGAATGAAAAGCATTTATCAGTTGTGGGGCATGGAAGGCGTCTGAAAGTGAGTCTCTTTTGTTTCCTGTTTTTTTCCAGAGGATAATCTCAAGGCACGTTGGAGCTGCCATGTGTATGTCTGTAGTCCACATACATCTTTGTCATACCAGGGTTAGAAAGAACCGTGGGCAGCATTGCACAGCCCAAATCAAGAGAGGGTGCCATTGCCAGGTGTGCACCCACTGCCTAAATATTCTTCTGGAAAGAGGATTTGTGGACAAAGACATGGAGACCTCTCATCCAGTTATTTATGCTTAACTGAGATGCTGAGGTTGACCCTAGTTCACCTATGCTTCTTGCCTAGTCAAAGGGAAAGCCATGGTCAGTTGAATTGGAACTGAATTGGAAGCCAAAGGTGATTATGCTCTTGGACTTCTCTGTTAAGTGCCCAAAGTTAAGTGGCATTATCCAGGCCAAAGTGTGTCTGAAGGAGCCGGCTGTACAAAGAGTTTGGTCACGCAAAGTGCAGTCGCTTTGGGACTCAGAATTAGGATCCAGTTTGTTCACAAACTGGTATCATATCTTTATCATGTAGCTTAGTTTTGCTTCAGCCTTCCTCCCTTTGTGACTTAGGATATGCCTAAATCCCGTAAAACATCATCCACTAAAACATTCAAGCTAGTGGGAACAGTTTACCTGCCCATGGCAAAAAAGCTATTTGCAAGTGGACTTACCCTACGTCTCATGCTGCTTTCATTGCTTCAGTAAGATTTGGGTATCTCTGCAGTGTCAAGATATCCTTAAGCAACGTTCTCTCTAGTTAGTTCACTGTTAAAAAAAAAAGTACATTTAATTTTTAAGTTACATGGCAGACTAATAAAAGCAAATTGGAACTTGATCCCTTTTCTTCAAAAACTTGTGCTGTGACATTTTAAGGAATCCCTTAGCCTAGAACTTCAGTTTGGCCAGGTTTTTCATCATGATTTTCAAATGCCTCCATCTTCTGTGTGTTTTCACATGGTCTGATTTATTTCTTCCTCCCCACAAATCAACATCCTAACTCTGAACTACAGGCCTTATGAAACTCCTCTGTGAATTTGAGCACTAGAATCACCAGAAATCACTAGCCATTTTTTAACATCTTGCACAAAATTGTCAAGTGTTGGATTACATGAGAAAGGTCAAAGAAAAATGTATTGTGTGGTAAATCTAACTGAAGATTTATATCCCAGTTCTTTCTTTTTAATCAATGCTAATAGATTTTTAAAGACAAAAAAAGAAAGAGAGAAAGGAAGAGTATTCTTTGGATAAAAAATGTTAGGCAGAGAGTTTAAAGTATTAAAAAAGTGACATGATTTTTTTTTTCTATCATGCAACAAAATTAATTAGGGAGAGTAAAAGCTGCTGAAACAAGTATTTGTACTTGTACATTTTTTAAATAATAAATTATTTTGTAGTTTTTAGTTTTATTTCTATGGCAACTGTATAGAAATTGATCTATTTCCTTCCACTCGGAGCATATGTAAAAGGAAATACATGTTCTGTAAATACTTCTTTTTTCAAAGTCTGACTCAGTATTGTCAGATAATGAATTGAGAGTTCTCAACCAGTATTTGCAACCAAATATCACTTCATCTGATTTGCATTATACGACTTTCACTTTGTTTCCTTTCCATATAGGACAATGCCATATTGTCTACCTTTTCAGGCAGCTTGATGGATCATGAGTTGTTCTAATAAGCCTACATTTCATGCGTGTAGGAGTATAGGAGTAAGGTCCACTTATCACATCACATCCATTGCTAAAGGTTCTCTCGGTAGATGCATCCACTCATCTAGACCCCAGATCCAAGAAATTAAACTCCTACCTCATTTTCACTTGTACATGAGTTCCTGTTGAACATCACTCTCTCTGGTGGTATCTTGTTTTTAAATATCCACATTATTCCCTAGTGTTGGACACACTTCATGGATGTGTGAAATGAACCTTCTGTGTAGAGCACCATAAGATCATTTTAAAATAGGCTCGATACAACTGTTAAGTGTGGTTATATTTCTAATTTTAACTTAAGAGGATAAGTAAGCATTAAATTCTTGTCTGTAATTATTAACATTTTTCACATTCATTCGTACCTGTTAGTATAGAGTTTATACGTTTGTATATATTGTGTAAGTTCACTCTCTTTAGATTGTGCTCACAGGAATGCAAGGTCTTTGATATTCCACATGGCACATCTAAAAGTGATGATCTTGGCATTACCACAAGCGTAAAATAAAGATATTCCTGTTTAGACAGAGCAGGTTCTACTTATACCTTAAATAGACTTTAAATTAAAGCAGAAAATAAATGATTCTATAACCAGCTGTGTTTGTTCTCTCTCCCCCTCCCTTCTTTTCTCTCTCTCTCAGGTCTGGTGCTCTGTTGCGTCCTCTGTTTCTCTTGCTCTTTTGATCAGCTTTCTCCTCCTTCCCTTTAGTTGCAGGCCAGATGTTCTTATGACAAGTAGATCTTTCCAAAAAAATTATTTGCTTTGTAGAGTAGCCATGTCTGCAATCACAACCTGGCCAGTTGTAAGTTGTTTTGAATGATGTGTTGTCTTTAAAAAGCACGCTGGTGTGTGTTTATGTTTTCAAATTTGTGATTTGCACAAGCTGCAATTTTTGCCCCTTGCCTGTCGAGAGTGGGGGAAGCATCAGAGCCCATCCTTTAAGTAAATAGCAGGGGGGAGTTGTTCCTTCTGGTGCCTCTGTGTTCCAGATGCTGAGATGCGCTGAGTCAGCGCTGCTGAATGCTAGAGGGAGGCAGCGCACACCTTTTCTGATGGAGAGAAGCAGTGGATACCAGTCTTGCTGTATGCTTCAAATACGAAACTTTTTATTCCTCCACTGCCCAAATATTAATCTTCAGCATTTCTGCAGCATTTTGTACTTCTGTGTTTTCTGCCTGTGCTATTTATTTTTGTGATGCTCCTTGGATGCTCCCAGGTGAAAAAGTAAAGCTAGAAGAGACCTCTTGCATCATCCAGACCGACCTGTAGGTCTGTAAGTAATTGCTACCCCCATGACTCAGATAGGAAAGCTAGGCATATAATCTAAAAGACCTACCAAAACAGACAAAAGGAGTTGTGGGCAAATGTTAGACTGGTTTTGTTGCCTGTTTAAACCAAAAAACTATGATTTGCTGCATCTCTACTGCAGGAGCTTGAAAATAATTTGCCTTTTCCTGCACACAGAGATGACACCTGCAGATACTGTGGGTATGATTAACACACACAACACATACAGAGTTAGTATCTATCCCGAAGACAGCATGGTCTGCACACATGCAACTGCCTCTACAACTGATCGATATGGTTTTACCATGAAATTGTGTTAAGATACTCACTGGTGAGGAACTGTGTCTCTGCGTCTTGTGTTTTCATAGCTTGTAACAGTAAAGAAACTTCTCCACCTCTATGTATATGCATAATACAAATAGCAAATGCTGGACTGTCTAATACTGCATATTTACTGCTCTCCTGATAAAAGTAATATCTTAGATGTCAGATTGCTGGAGTTCGGGACCAGATTTGATCTCCCATGTACAGCTATCTTAAAGGCTATTTAAACAAAAAACAAGTCAAAAGAGGAAACAGAGACAAATATGCAAGAATTTGTTCAAGAAAAAAACAAACCAAAACAAAAACCCCTCCATAAGAGCAGAGGTAAAGACTAATGAGATACAGCCTATTGAGTTATAGCCCATTTCTTGCTATTCACATTCACCAGTGAAATGGTCCAGAGTACTCTGGTTCTGGCAACACCTGGTCTCGTGCTCCACAATTTCTAATAACATAAGAGCTGCAGGCAGTGAGTTGCTCATTTTTGCAGGAGGTTTTAGGAGGAGATACCTAAATGAACTGTCTGCTTTCTCAAAGCACGCTGGAAAGACTCCACATGCTCCACTTCTGAAGCTGAGGCCAATTTCCTTTCTATTTCAAACTTTGCATAGGTGTAACGTATAGGTCTGCTTCAGACCTGGTAGTCTTGCCTAGCTATGACTTGAGTGCTGTAGATGTCCTGCAGGCAAGTTACAGCTACGTTTGGAAGTGCCAGACATGCTCAAGGTATCTGAGCTGCACTTGCACGGAGGTGGCAGCGTACCCGGCATGCTGGCACTGCTGTGGAGCACGGGGACACGTGCTGGCGATGCTGAAACAGAAACATGGGATTTCTCACCTTCACTTTAGGCACGTAGGTGGGATTCATCTTGTCTAATATATGTATCTAAAAGTTAGGGATCTAATCCCTTTGTAGTCGATGGAGAGAGGTGGTAATGCTCTTTAGTATAACTAATCTCTCCTCACTGACAATAGAGAAACCCTAGATGACTAGCTTAGACTAATTGCTCAACTTCAAAGGTGGGATTTAGCCATCTAAACCAGTAAAATGCTATCAGATTAAAGAGTAGCTTTTCACACCTATACAAAACAAATGGGATTTGAGCCTAAATAACTGCACAGAACAGCAGATAACCAAGGCCTAGACTGCAAGTCCCTCTTGTGAGGAGAAGATGTGTTTTAAATGTTTGTGTGACTTACAATAATACACTGGTTTATATAGCTTTTAGTGTTCTATATTATTGTCACACTGCTCTGGAGTTTATTGGGTTTTTCCATTTTAAAGATGGAGATGTGAGCAAGAGGCTAATTGGCTTGCATAAGATCTGACACAGGGATGCATGGTGAAATGGAAAAATGAATCAAGGCTTCCCATTCCTCTCATGATTGCACTCATGATTTTTGGGCTGTTGTCCTGGACACTTGTCCACCATGTCTCTGTCATGAAATGTAGTTCATTTCTTGGCCGGTAGTATTGCTTTAGTGTAGCAAAATGACATTGTTTTTTGGGCTTCTGAATATTTTAAAAATAGTGTAAGCAAATGGAATGGTCAAAGAATAATCTGAAGTAGAAGTAGAGAGCAGAAGGCATATTTTTAATTGATATAAATTACTCATTGTTACTGGTTTGCCACAGAAGTTCTAATCATTTTGCCTCTGTAAATGATTGGTATTCCTGTGGCCTTCCAAGCATTTGCAACATCACATAATTAGTTTAGCAAACTCACAGGTCATACATAGAAGGCTTGGATTTACATTAAATGCAGGGCAACAAAACTATTAAACTTCCACTGTATGTCATTTGTGCAGAACATTCTGCAATATATACATATCAGTTATGAATCTACAATCCATTTTCATGTTAAATGTTGAATTTAAACTCCGCAGCTGGACTTTCATCTTGAAAGAAGCCAGATAGCCCTGTGCATCTGGTTTAATCTTCCCTTTAGCCATATTATTTTAAAGGCACTCCTGCTTAGTACATCTTACAATTGAAAAATAATACTCATATTCCCTCTCATCCTCAGCAGCTGTGATCCCTCTGCAGATGTTGTTCTGTCAGACATTTCATTATGTGTGATAGAAAGCGTAGGTTCTTTTTGTCTGTCTGTGTTACCGCTTTGTGGATTTTATTTTCTTTTTCTTTATTTATTCCATTGGCCATAGATGAGTTCTTCCATAATACTTCACTTTATTTCCTATTGCTGCTGCTTTGCCTTCTTTCTAAGCACAGAAACGATCAAGAACTTGCAACCACACGGAGCCACCCAACAGAAGCCCATTGATTCCCCACCAAAGGGCTCTGTGTGCGCCATTCTACTCCAGCCTGAAAAGAAAGCTTTGTTCCCTCAGCTGGTAGTGTCTTAAGATGCTGATCCTTGCCATATTTTTGGAAAACTGTAGCAGTTTATCAGACTGTTTGACACTTCCCGTTCAGCTGTATATTCTGTAGCATACTCTGGTATTTGCCTCTTCTCATACATCAGTCTCACGAGCACGAGACTGGTCTGGAGCAGCCCAGGCGTCACGGTGAGTTATGCTGGGCAAAAGTCATTTGGAGGCACACAGTGAAGGAGGAGGAATTTGGAGTGCTGGTGGCCATGCCTGAAATGGTAGTAATGGATTTAGTATTTGGGGCAGGAGGTATGGGATTTGTCATGTTGGCTGAGTATTTTCCTGGCCGCCTTCCATGACTGTTCAGATATTTTTAGCATGAAGTACAAGCTATGGTGTCTCAGTTGACCTTGGAGCATGACATTTTAACATGGAATTGGTTTGAATTGCTAATCATTAAAATGATTTATTATTTTTTATTACAAGAGCAACTAAAATCCCAGTCATGTTTTGCAGATGAAAAGGGAAGCAAAAACCTGTCTTGCAGTCCTTCATGATATCCATGTTTCCTAAACTACCGTCTTCAGCTCTTTCTCTCTACATCATTAAAAGTAGATTATGCCTAGGTTTGTTTTTTAACTTGTCTTTTGGTCATTTGACAAATATTATATCAGAACAACTGAAACTAATCCCAGGGTCTCAGAGTGCTCGACAAGAAGAGTAGAACAAAAGGATCGTTTCTGTTGCAAACAATTTATGACCTTAATAGAAGTTTACAGCTGCTATCAGAAAGGCAAGATCTTGCTATCAGTATATTTATACTGGTGATTGCTCCCTCTTTGCTTTCATTCCCAGACTCAAGTTTACCAAAAAGATCAAGCCCCTAAATGCCAACTTCTATTAAGGAATTAGAAGCAGCAGCACTGCACCAGGATGTTGTAGCAGTATTTTTTAAGGCAGCAATATATAATGTAGGAAAAGAGGTTCAGACCAACCACAGACGTAGCCAGAAGTCTATGAAAGTTTGAATTCAAGTTTTGAGGTCCAGAACTATTTCTAGCTCAGTGTATTTGACTGCTACTGGGCTTTTTGACTAGTTGTCGATTTTGGACGATTCGTGTTTATTGAGTTTTGCACGTTCTTATGTTAACAGGACCTCAGAGGAAATGACAATAATTTTTAATATGCATTTTGCTGCCACAGTGGTGCAGAGAAGCCTTTGACTGAAAAAAGCATCAAGGTCTTATTGACTTTTTCAGTCTACTAAATAAGCACCTACTCAAGTATCTGATGTAGATTTCAAAAAAATAAAACAAAACCAAAAAAACCCAACCATTCTCCTGCCTCTGAAGTAGCTGCATGGTTTAAACATTTACCCAGCAGAAGTTGAAACCAAGATGTGAAAATAAACCTGTTTAACTACCTTGGCAACTGGGAAGACCACAACCTCTTTCTACAAATTACATTGTGGATCTCCCAAGTAGGGCCAAAGAGGCTGTTTCCCTGAAATCAGTGTCACACTATAGTTCCTTTCATACATAGGAAGTGAGTAAATCATTGAATAATGCAACACCCTTTCCCGTCTGCGAGAACCCTGCCAAAGCCAAGTGTTAAGGGTCTGGGTTAAAGCAAACTCAGTTACTTGGTAACTGAGTTGTGTTTTGGAAGGGTTAAAATTGGAGGGATTTTGGACTTGTGTTTTGGAGGGGTTAAAATTGCCAAGAAAAACTGAAAACTTGAAGAAGATCCCCAGGTGCCTGCGTTAATACTCCCCAGTCTCTCTGATGTGAGCTGGCAGGTCCCATAAAGCCACTCAGCCTTGAACAAGGAAGGGAAGGAGGGAGAGAGCAAGAGCAAGAGCTCCAGCTGCAACTCCAGAGCCCCAGAAAGAGCCTCTAACCCAATTCCCTTAAAGTGCACGAGCCTCGCGAGCCACAGCATCTGTTTGCCACTGTAGTCACCGAGTTCGCAGGGCAAACAAAAGATCCGTATCAAGCATGCATCCTTCCGGGGGGGAAAGCCTTCCCTCATTCACCCATAGATTTTCCCCCTTTTTCTTTCAGTTATATATATATATATATTTTTTTTTTTTTTAGGGGGGGGTGGGGGGGATGTTGCTAATGTTTTTTTTCAGATGGTAATTAAGAGAGCTAACACCAGCTAGGCTAGAGTGAACGCAAACAAGACCCCTATAGGCAGCACAGTGCATTAATGTAAAATATGCCCAGACAACATAACTTGTCAGAGAGGATTATTTCTGCTTAGTGAATCTGCAGGGGCCCCTTTGCTCCACCACTCAGCGTCTGACTAGAGAGAGAAAGAGAGAAAGAGTAGCCATTAGTGAGTAGCTACTGTGGCATTGATGTTTGAGCGCACTTCTGAACTGGCTTTTGTTGAGAATATCGGTGCAGAAAGCATGCGCTGTCCCAAATCTGCTGTTACTATGAGAAATGAGGAGCTGCTTTTAAGGTATGTTGTCTCCTTTGTTTTAACGCGTGCTTTCGAGTTGCCTGGGCCCGCTGCAACTATAACCGTGCTGTGTATTAAGTAGTTTCCCTATTTAAAGGAAAAGACGGGCATTGCTGCGTGCAAGTAGCATTTTCCAGTAGTTAGAATCGCACATTTCATGTATGACGACAAATGTACGGAGAGGGCAAGGAGGGGGGGGGAAAAAAAATCTCCCCCCGCCTCCCCCCCAAATGAGAGCTGGTATTTCTTTTATCACCTCCTTTGCAATATTTCTGCCTGCTTCATTATTATGCACTGGGCATGGAATAAGCATGGAAAAAGCTCAGGGAGACTCCATATTAGAGCTAGTGCCCTAAATACCACTTTAATTTTCACTTAGCTTATGTAAATAGTTACTAATGCTCTACCTAGTCTTTACCACTCAAAGATGTTTTAAAAATATCTAAATACTCCCATATGTGGGATTACACATATATTCTTAATGTTCCAAGGTTTAGCGGGGGGCCAGCATTGACTACTCTTTTCAGAGACACACACACGCAGACACATGCACACACGCACATACACACGGAATTATGCTAGAATTGGCACCCCGCTTTGAAAAATGTAGTCTTTTGTTTATTTGCTAGCAGACATTGTAGCATTGAATACATCTTTTGGTCTGACAATGGGACAGCCGAACAATGGTGCTGTCAAACTAGCTTAACGTATGTCTGGCAATGAGGTGTTTGGGGGGTATTTTCTTTCCTTTTCTCAGCCCCTTTTTCATTTCCCTTAATCTTTTTGTATATACGGTAGAATATGAAGTGTATTGCCTGTTTTGTGACTGTTGTTTCATTTGATATCTGCTGCTAATAGTGCGGGGGGGGGGGGAGGTTGCATCTTACAATTATGCCCGTTGCATTAAGTTGGAGATTTATTACTAACCTCTCCTTTAACTGTGGTGAGGAAAACTTATTGATTCTGAAAGCTTACAATACTGCTGTCACTCTGGCAAACACACGGTTGCCAAATGCGCCCTTGCCTGATTTTACACCTGATCATATCAACTTTAACTGCTGTTTTGAAGATACTGTTTCTAATTTTGTTTAGGTAACGAAAATGCAATAAAAATGATAAATCAGATCTCAAAGTGGGAGCACATGCTACTTTCCATTTTTATAGTCCAGCTATTAGCATACGTTAGAATTTTTAAGGTCAGGCAGAATAATTTACCTGGATGATTCCTATCCCAAAATCTAACAAATTATTCATATGACATTTCATGAATTGTCTTTCTGTTTAGAAAGCCATAGTTTAGCACTAGAACAGTTAATGATTTTGGGTTTGAATTTGGCAAAATGCTCAGGTACCTTACGCATTATGAAAAGAAATTGTTAAAAAGCTTTTGAAAAATTTGAGTTACTACTTGGACAGAAGCTTGTGTCTTAAATAAAATGAATCGTCATCAGTCTGTGGAGTTTCTGAAACTGTTTAAAGTCTTTAAATACTTTACATGTTAAGTAAATTTATTGCTTTTAGTAATAATTGTAAGCATTTTCTGAGAGAAAAGAGGTATTTATCAGTGGTTTCTGGTTTTTGCTTAGATCAATTAATTGTAGGGGTTTAGTGCTTTTTTTTTAAACTGGATTCTAGTACATGATTTATATGGGTTGAACAGTCTCTTGGACCCCTTAATTAAAAAAAAAAGACATTAAAGATATATTGGTAGTGGTCAGAGCTCTCTAAAACATGTATTTTCAACACAAAAAATGTTTTATGGGGGGACCTTGGATACTTGCTATGCTTTTTTGCATGTTTTTGATTGTTGTTGCATCTCCTTCCCTTGTGTGTTGAGATGGTATAAATCAATAGCAAAGAGTTTACGTGAACAAAAAGGTAATATCGCATAAAACACGCTAGAAGCCTAGAGGTTATGGATTATCAGGTAGTACTTGTGTGCTGTGTGTTGTGCATAAACATGAAGAAAGCAGGGATGGTGTTTAATATAATGGGACCATGCTATAATTCACTTTCTTGGAAGAACTTCTTTCGAGACAAACATTAACTCATTCACAACCGCTCTGCTCTGCCAGAACTGGAGGGGAGATTTTTTTTTATCAAGTTACCATCCTTCAGCCTGGGCTTTCTAGCAGCTGCTGCCCTTTGTGAGTGGCAATAAAGTGAATCCCTCGCTCTCGGTTACATGGAAAGGCCGCTTTAGCGATTGCCCAGAGTAGGGTGAATGCCACTTTTGGAGCAGACACCACCAGACACCTAGGCAGCATACCCAACCACCACTTTTAAGGACTAGTCAATACTAAAACTGTTTCCTAAGCGTCCTTCTCACAGGTGAGTTCATACTAAACTTACAGTAGTTCCTATGTTTTCAGATAAAATGCTGCATAAAATACATATACTACAGACTTTTGTCTTGGATTGCCAATTACTTTGTTCTTTTCCAAGGGTATTTTCTGACATTGCATTCACATCAAAAACTAATTTTTGAATTATTCTGTGTGAACCCTACTCTGAAAAAGAAATATTTCTATGCATATTTACTGAAATATTGCTTTCTGAGCCATAGCAATTATTTATTAACATCAAAGAAGGTGAAGCAAATCTGTAACACAAGCCATTTCTTAGCGTGCTTTAACAAAAGTGTCGGCTTTCGAGAGACTATATAGGTTTAGAGACCTTATGCATGAACACTGCAGGTGTCCTTAGCGTTACCTGTTTTGAATCTCACCCATTCACAAAGCAATGTGGTGCCTTGCAGTTGTCAAACTTGGCAACATCTGTTTCCACAACAGCGCTAAGAGAGCTAATTCAGACTCTGCATGAGTTGTTATTTGTTCTTGCAATGACCAGGTGTAATGCCAAAATGAAAGACCGTCCTCGGTCCTACCTGTCGGACCAAGAGCAGCACAGGTCTTACTTAAACTGGGAACTGGCTTTCCATGCTGCTATAGGAAATGGAAGAGAATTATATTTATTTATTAGCCTGGAGTCTTTGTCTATATTTTTTTTTCTCAGATTCATGAACCACAATCTCTAACATCAACATGTTAATATTCTCTTTGTTAAATGAGAATAAAACTGAAGTGTTTCTGTTATCAAATTTAAGTATATAAGATTGCAAACTATACCTTTGGGGCTGAAAAACAAAGGAGAGCATTCAATTAATATTCATATCTAGAAGTTTTACTGCAAGTGTAGATTGTGCTTGAATACTTAAGAAGTCATTCAGGAGTGAATCAATACTAATTATTGTAATCAGGAGGGTTAATTAGCTGAAGATGCTGCTGATGGAAAGTTCACTGCTTACAGCCCTGAAAACACCTAAGTTGATGAAATGTGAAAGCAAGATGTCTAAGAGGACTTTGTATGGAGAGAAAAGCTTGGCTTTCCTTTGGCATTTCAAGAGCCAGTTGTTCCAAAGGGGAAACATAGCTCGTACTTTGTGTTTTGCATGTTATTAATTCAGGGGGTATTAGAAGATGCAACTAAATCTGTCTTGAAGATATTTTGTGGTAGTTTCTCATTAAATGCAAGTACCATTTTGGATAACCTGTACTGTCTCTGCAGCATTCATTTGTAGATTACCATAAATTAATATGGATAATCTTATGCATTTGAAAGCTTGTTCCAGCACTGTTATTTGGAACATTTTTTTTTTTTTTTTTTTATACCTTTTGTGTGCAGGCATGGGGTCTTTACATGGTGTATGTACATAAAGTACACATGCTTTGTATCTAATATACAGGTATACATCTCTGTGCATATGTACACACATACACATGTGCGTATAAGTTTAAATACGCTTTCATTGCGGGTGTTTATTTCTATGGTCCTGTGCCCTCAAAACTCCCACTCAGTTTCCACCTGCAAAAGGTATTCAACTGCATATAATTCAGAGGACAGTTATTGAACAAGTAGTTCATGAAAATTAAGTTGGAAGATAAGGAATAAAGACTGAAGAGAAGTGACTGAAGAAAATCCTTTTCTTTTCCCTTAATTAGAGCAGTGTGTTTCTTAAAGTGAGCATTACTGAATTCAAGCAAAATCTAGCTATACAAAATCTTTTCTCACACGTGAATTGTGAGACGATTTTTTCTTTAATGCTGGTGTTTTGGTTTTTTTTTTTTTTTCCTCTTTTCCCCTAGTTATAACTATTAAGTTTATAACCAAGACAAATGTCTGGATGTTTATTTGAGCAACACCCCCCTCCCCTCCCCCCCCCCCCCCCCCCAAAAAACCCCTCACAACCACACACGCACACACTCACATAACCCCCCCGAAGTCAAGTGATGCTTTCAGAAGAAAGAAATTCCGTTTCAAAACACATCCTTCTTTGCTCTCTAATGACATTAGAGATTATCACGTGCAGGTGCTATTTATCTTTGCAACTGCTTTCCTATGACTGTTTTACTGCTTCCAACACATTTACTTGTATGTCAGCCATAGAAAAGGTAACTGAAAATGGCAGCTGTTGAGAAAGCATGTCGCCATGCCTGGAATGACATGCATTAGCAGGGCAGCAGGAGTTGCTGGCTCTACAGCCCATTTCTACTTGACCTGCCGAATGATTGGCTGCCTGGGATGGTGATGAATCACTGGAGTTTATGAAACAGGACTGCTGGCATCCTCTCAGAGGAAATAAAAACGGGATTTTTTTTTTTTTTTTTTTTATATTCCTCTAACACTCTTGCTGTGGAAAAAAGCTTTTTTTTTGTTTCGCTTTGCTTTTGTGTTATTTCACTCTGCAGCGGAAGTAAATGTGTCAATTAAAGTCGCTTTAATCCTGTTCTTGGCAAGTTAATAATGTACAAGTTTCACTATCTTTATGGGATGGAAGGGGGCAGGAATTTTCCTAAATTTTGTGTAAATCTTGATCCGGACCCTGATTTTCTCATCTCTCACTCCAGTCGTGAGACTGAGATAGCATAACTGGTAATCAGCTCGAGCAGGATGTAAAAAGGTTTTTAGCTGTTCTCACACACAACTTTATTTTCTCTGCTAGTCTAAGGATCAGTGACCATTTCGTGGGCTAATATCAGACAGATCCATCTTCGGGGTTTCTGAACTAATGGCTAAATTGACATTTCTGGAAAGCATCGACTCCCAGATTTGCACTCAGTTTCTAGGTGGTTCGTGAAATTATATTATGCATTAAGACCACATTATTGGATTAGGCTCTTATGAGTCAGTGCTTGTAGGAAAGTACCGTAGGTCTGTAAACCTGCCAGTGCACTGACAAGACTGACACAGTGTGGATCACAAGCTGCCCTGCAAAATGCAGCCAAGTAAAAATGATCCTTCTATTTCAATTAAAATACCCCAAATTGTGTTTGGGGATGGGGAAGGGAGAGAATTACTTGCTTTTCTCTCCATGTAGCGTACTCAGTGGCTGATGTGTTAGACTGTGTCCCTTATTTGGATAGAATAACCTAATTTTAAGTTAACTCTCTCTGATTCAAAGCAATAGGGTTACCAATAAAATTGCTTAGGAAGTTTTAAATATGGCACTTCTACGAAGATAATGCTTTCTGCCATTAGATTAGAGAGGGTTTTTCTCGAGTCTTACGCTTTCCTGCCTAACCTTTTTCTCCACTAGTTTTGAAAAGCAATTTGCATGCTCACATATGCTATTAGACTTTTTCACCTTCCTCCAAATAATTCAGCAGTGGCTGCTGCTGGATGCTGGAGAGGCTGCAGCACTCCTGTTCTTTAAGGCACAGCTTTCTGATGTCCCTTGCCAGGCTTCTGAAATAGAGGAGGACAAACTTTTACCAGCTAGAGGGGCGGCACGGGGAACTGTTGCTTCTGCCCTTCGGTGTGCGAGGGGTAAATGCTGTCCTTGTTCTGGAGTTCCCATGGCAGCAAATCAGCAGGTCATCTTCACGAATAGCCTTTGAGGATGCCAGACAACAGTCTGTCACCGGGAGGAAGACAGAGCAGAGGGGTGGAGGGGGAAAAAACCTGCTAGAAAATCAGAGAGAGGGTATGGGAATTTACTATCCCTTTTAGACAAATAGAGGAGTGAAGAGAAAAGCAAGGGCACCCGAACATAGATCATCTGGAAATTGAACCTTGCAAGTGTAGATAGCTGTGGATGATACGATAGCTGTGCTACAGAGTGAATTTAAGATTCAAATCCTGCACCTGCTCTCCCTGGAAGCTGCAGGTCAGCATCTGAAGAATTGAGGCCCTCTGGAAAGGAAACGGTGAATTATCAGAAAACTTAAATTCTTAGAGACTCGATTTTCAACTGTAACAACCTCATGGTTTCATTTTCCTTCTCTTCTGCCTAAAAATGATCTATTTTCAGCTAAACTGTGAGGAAGAAGCTCACTCTAAAGCTTGAGAATTTGCCTGCATCATTTCAGCCCACATTTAATTTTAATGAGCGTTATATAACCCCCTTTAAAAATAACAAAACACTAACAGAACTGCATCGGCAACATCAGGTGTTCTGCAGTGCTGCTCCAGTGAATCATATGGAGATATGTCTGTGCGCAGCTGATGAACATACATTTAACTCAGTTAACCCCCACCCCCCGAATATAGCAACCCAAAGTGACCAAAATTTTTCCTAAAGAGTCGTTCTCACAAAAGGATGCCAAACTAGATGCCTGTCCTAGGAACCTCACGTTTTCAGCATTTTCCCCTTGCAAAATTGTGTTACCAATGGGTTGGGTTTTTTTTTACAGTTGCAGATGAATTATTGTGACTCTACTGAAGTGAAACATTCTATGTTGAAAACTAAGTTGGTTTAATGTTTTGCTTTAGGAAGGCAGGCAATGTTCCTATTTGTTGTACTGAGCCCCAAATCTCCGAAATTGTGAAGAGCAGCCCGTTTAACAGGCAGTTCTGGGAGTCATAACCATATGACTTCATCAGCCTTCCTTTCAGGGGGAGAACTTGGGGGAAAAATTGAATCAGTGATTTTGAGCCTGTTAAACACCTTGGTTCGGGTGCAGTCCTTAACTTTAGGAAGTCCCTCAGACACTGGTTGCTGGAAGGTGGGAAGGACTTGATTTTAGTCTAGTCTACCCTTGATTGGCTTAGAGTAGACTTGGTAGTGTCGGTTAATGGTTGGACTGGATGATCTTAAAGGTCTTTTCCAACCTAAACGATTCTATGATTCTATGATCACAGTGCACTTGCCATACTCACGCTCCTTCTCTTTGCATCCATTGCAAGCCATTACCAGTGGCAGGGTCAGGGACTAGATGGACCTTTTGATCTGACCTATGTGGCAATTCTTACACTGTGTATTTGGGGGGGGGGGGGGGGGGGGGGGGAAATGCCAAACCAGGCATGGTGCAGTTTTCTGCCTGTCTGAATGCCTTACAGTTACTGCAGGAGCCTTTTCTTTCCCTCCTTCATGTCTGAGGTTTAATGGATTCTGTCTGCGGGAAATAATGATGTCAAACAAAGATAGTTACTTTACATATTATCAGGGTGATTGTTTGTTATTTTTGAGGACTGAGATGTATGCTAGGCACTTCACGAACAAATGAAAAAAAGACCTGTGAAATTTCCTGCCTTAAATATGTTAGAATTTGAGTATAAGGTGAGATCAAATTGTTTGCAGTGAAAAAGAAAGAAAAATACGTGGTAGAAGTGAACGAGAAGGGAAGATGGTGGTTAACGTTACGAAGAACCTGCAGTTAGTCAGAAGTGCAGTAGGTGAATTTAGACATTGTAATACCCCTGCGGACTCTTTACATTTTGTTTTTAAAAATGAGTCTACTTTTGGCTTCCTGTCTCTTTTCATGTCACTTACCCAACCTCTTGCCTTGCTGATGCCACATTAGAACTTCACCCTTGCCTTTGCCCATTGCTTTTGGAGTTGAAGCTGCCCTCCAGCATCACCTCCAGATCCAGCCTTTTGCTGTGTTCAGCCCATCCTCACCATTGCTTCCCCGATCCTGCACACCTCACAGTAACCAGCCTCCCTACTGGGCAAAATTCTTCAGAAATCTCAAATTTGTATAAAACGAGGGAGGTTTTTGTGTCTCCTAGTAGCTGTTCCTGTGGGGTTGGGAGAGGAGTGGGGAGGGGAGGAGGTTTTTTTGTTACGGTGGGCTTTTTCCCCTGCCCTGTGAAGGCATAAGCGGGGCTCTTGCACATTATGAGAATGGAGCAACACAGACAAGAGCACCAGATGTTTGATTCATCCTATCCTAGTTAATACAAGATTATTCTTTTTCACGTGAAGATAGTATCATAGCCAAATCCAACAATATTGAGTTCCCTCTTCCTGGGTTGTTTGGAAAGGTGGGGTTTTGACCATAAATAATATGCCTGCTGTCTAGCAGGAAAACAGGTCTACCCAGTGCATGCAGTGCCCCAGTTTCTCTCCTGGTTGGGTAGTGGTTGTTGATGGAATCAGTCAGCGGGTGAGAAGATAAGGTAGTTCATAAAAAAGAAGGGGGAAAAAAAAACAAAAAGGAAAAAAGAGGAAAAAAGGAAAAAAAAAACCAGCCGATGCTTGTTGTCAAGTTGAGATAGGACTGAGCTGACAAAAGCCTTGGTCTTGTGTCTATATGCATAAGGCACTACACAAAGGCAACATCTACAGATCAATAGTGATGCTCTTCAATAGGGCTGTAAATAAATAACAGGACGGTGAGACTCGGTCTTGCAAATATTTACTTGTTACTACTTTACTTTAGTATTTGCTAAATAGAGTGCTGAGTGCCATGGATAGCCCAACTGGAGCAGATGGTACTGGGCAGCTCCTGCTCAGCACCAGCACTATGCAGGATTGGGCCTGGGGGTCACGAATGACCATGCCAAGTATTTGCACGCTATTAACAAAGTAGGGTGTTCCTCCAAATAAAAGGTGTTTCCTGAAAGCCCTCCATCACATGTAGCATCTGCCTTCTGCCATAAAATCTTGCCTAATTTTTTTCGGAAAGATTGAGTTATTACCCGCAAAATGGAACAAAGGCCTTATACCCACAGTGGGATGAAATCACCTCTTCAGTGGTATAAAATAGGAAGGAAAAAAAAAAAAAAAGAAGTGAGTGGGAAGTTTTACTATAGCAACCAAGTTTACATAATATCAATGTGCTTCAAGTGAAAGCTCTAGAAATGCTTAATTTGAGGTACCTTTTCACAGGGCTAATTTTAAATGACGTTTATTTCTGAAAATTACTGATTAGCTACAATAGCCTACAGAAGTGTGTGGGGAACCTCACAAGTGGCTAAGATTTGAATACTTAAAATTCATTGATCAGCTTTAACCAATAATTTAATTTTCTTTTAAAAAGGCTTTTGGTTATATGCAAATTGTTTTATTTCTCAAAATAAGACGAAGGGAAGACTGTTGCGTGTTTGGTTTCGTAAATAAAAAATCCTTACTGAAAGGTTAAGGCTTCATAATGCAAAACTTTATTCCAACGTTAGATCTGACTGGCAAAGACGGATTTGTTACAAATAATCAGTATCTTCACAAATGGTAAAACGGTGCAGAATCAGGTGCGTTACTTTTTGTCGCTCACAGAAACGCACTACTTTTTGCTTTAATTGTTTACAGCTTTTTCACCATTCTTTAACTCTGCTAAAATGCTTTGTGTAACTTGTGCTCGTGAGCTTTGCTTTTCTTTTTTTTCTTCCCCCCCCCCCCCCCGCCCTTTCTTGTCCCTCCAGAAGTCTGCTAATAAAAGTTAAGCTGATGGGCTTCCTCGCTCCCTTATCGGCAGGTAGGCTCACGTCCCGCCGCACAAACCAAAATGATGTATTTTCTGCTATTAGCCATGCTGCTACTTCCAGACTCATGGTTTGCCTGGAAGGTTATTTCTTTGTGAAAGATAGCGAACACCTTATTTGCATTCACCAGCGCTATCTGGACCAGATTTCTTTTTCCCCTCGCATTAGTGGAAGATCCTGAGCGATTCCACTGGAGTCATTTGAGCCCGCTCCAAATTTACACCACCGTCGCTGAGCTCGGCTTCTGCCGCCCCTGTTAGAAACTCGCTTTGATGCCAGAGATAAGCTGAATCCCGAGCATGTTCATTGGCTTAGGGGGGAATAAAGCAGAGGATTTGAACTCTCTTCATACTGCCTTGCAGGCTTGGGAGAGAGTGAAGTCATTCGGAAACTTTCCCTTGAAGTGCTTCCAACAGTAGCATTTCCTTGGCCCAGTACTGGGGGGCAAGTTGATTAAAAGAATGGCAATTAAGGAAAGGGTGAGGAGGGGGTCCGGAGAGGGGACGTGATGTAAGCTCCACGCTGGATTTGGCTGCAGGATCTGGAAGGGAAGGGGGTGTCTGCTCTCTTTTGTCACTCGCTGAATGAAAGCCATGGGCAGTGATGTCAGAGTGAGCTCATACGCTTGACATCAGTGCGCCACTCAACCCCTGTCTTTCTCCAGCTGAACTTTTTGTGGGGGTGGTTTTTTTTTTTTTTTTTTCTCTGAAGAGGTGTTCGCTTTTCAAAGGTTGAGTTGTTTGGAGAGATTGTGTTTGAAAAGCTGCTTGAACGGTGACTAATCTGCAAACGTGAGGTGGAACTGCTTCATCTGCCCAGCTTAAACGTACGGAGAAACCGAGGCACAAAGAGTAAATGATGCGACTGCGGGGGCAAGCGGGGTCTGGGCCTCTGAAATGAGGGGAGGATGGGCAGGAGGCAACATTGTAGCTGGAATAGGATTAAAGCCCAAGAATTGCTGATTCCAAATTCTAGGTTCCTTCCTCAAAACTGCCATATGCTCCACCAGCTGAAAAAGCTTAATATCGGTGGGCAGTGATAGCGCAGCAATAATGCAGCTCCTCTAAGCCGGTGTTTACATCTATTGTCTGATTTATGCCCTGAAAATTAATGCAGCCTCATTTGCCATTCCCCCTCCCCATTTCCCTCTGTACTATAGTAACGGACCAAAGCTTCCATTTTGTCCTTCATTTTTAATAAAAGTTGCTATTTTGCGCCCATGTGCCAGTCAAGAAACTGGTATTAATGTTACAAATAACAGAGCTGAGCCTGCAACTGTGAAACATTCAGAGGCGGGTTTTTTGTTTCGATTCTTCGCCACTTACCCTCTGCATTCGAGAATTAATTCATACACAGACGCTACATAATTTATGTTTGAGAACCAAATTATTTGAATGCAGTTTCTCCCTATAAGCTCTCCTTGAGTCGTATCTCAGTATCTTTTACAGAGAGGGTTTCTTTTTGCATTTGACCCTGTTCCTGCCTCTAACTTTTAAATGGCAAAAGCAAATGTGCTTTGAAAAGTGTGTTACACTGTAGTTGTTAAATAAGGCAATAACCTATGCACTTGTAATGCTTTCTCTATGACCTACTTACATACTACTTCACCCTCCTTATAGTATGATTAAAAGCTGCTTTGAATCCACTATTCCCTCAAGGGATTTGAGGCTAGAATTTAACAAACTGCTGAGAAGGCTTAAGTCAGTAAGAGGGCTTCCCTACAGCTTCTTCCAGCTAATTCACATGTAATTAAAAGGAAAATAAATATTTCAAAAGAACATACGTTTTAATGAAGCATTTTTAAGCACTTACACCTTGTGAAATGGGGCAAATTTATAAGGATCTCACTATCCTATATGCAGATTTTAAGCAAAATTATTTGTGATTCTCGCCTCCTCCCCCCTTTGCATCCTGTGCAAAGCATGGATTTGCTTTTCAGTCAGCGGCAGTGGGACTGTGGTCCTTAAAAGCGACGGGCTGGTGAGACTGAAGTCCCTTAGATTTAGCATGTACCAAAAAAATGATGATGACGAGGTACAGATCCTGCCGCGCAGGGTGAAGTGGGCGTGGAGACTTCTTAAAAGAATATCTTCATCCTCACTGAGCTGCCTGTATTTCTTCTGAGCTAAAACCTGCCCCTTCTGCAGTGGCAAGATTTTGAAATTGAAAGTTAATCCAACTCTGCTCTGGGCTGGATTAACCACCATGGAGGCCTCAGGTCAAAACCCAGGTGGCTGCATCCAGCTGGAGAAAGTTGTGCTGCTTTCTCCTTTTATTTCAACTTTGCACTTTTATCCGCTGTAATACGCTGCGATGGATGGGTGGTGCAGAGGAATTGTCGTTAATTTAGTAAAGAGGAGCCGTAGCTTTGCTTTGTGCATTTCTGTGTAGATGTTTAGGTGCCATGGTGATGAGGACAGTATGTGAACATATAGAAGAGAGCAGATTACTAACGCTATAGATATCCGTTCAGGATTGCAGCTGTCCTACGGGGATTACGCTGAGGGCCAAGTGAACCTTTTCTTTCTTTAGACTTGCAAAGTAGGCAAAAATTTTAGCAGCCTGAGGGGTTTTTCTTCCTTTTAACTGTTTAAAATGGAAAAGTCCTTTCGTGCAATAAACCGGACTCTGAAAATTCGCCTGGTCTGGGTTTTAATTTTCAAACCGACGTGGGTCAAAATTTAAATAAAACTTGGCCTGACTGACAGCGTGTTTGTTTATCGGTCGATTTCATTTTCTGTTGGAGTACTCTCTGAAAAGTTTAAAGCGTAGTAGTTTTTAATTCGCCTTTGTTACTTTTTTCGCGTGTTGATTATCCAGAACAAATTATAAAGCCCGGAGAGAGATTGGGAAGGAGAAGCGCACGGGATGCAGGCACGTTGCGTCTGTCTGGACCGCCCGGGCATCTTCATAAAGAAGTTGATATTCTTTTGCCCGGAGCTGCTTTGTGTTGAAGCAGGTCGGTTCCGGAGGTGCAGAGGGAAACGTGCCCCCGTTTTGCGGGGGCGGCGTGGCGGGGGAAGGGGCCGTGCGGACAGGGTCGCCGCTGGTCTCCGGCGAGCCGGGGACAGCACTCGGAGCGAGCGGCAGGAATGCCAGCCGGGCGAGCCCGCAGCGAGCAGCCTGCCTGAACGCTCCCAGTGCTCCCAGTTTGGCAGCGCCGGCTGCGCCTTCCCACCGTACTGGGCAGAGCCGGCTCCGTGCCAGCCGCTCGCGCGTGTGCCGGGGGAAATGCGGGGGGGCTCCGCCGGCGGCCGCTGGCTCGGCGGGGCGAGGACCCCCCTTGGCGGCGGGGCGAGGTGCCCCCCCTTGGCGGCGAGGTCCCCCCTTGGCGGCGGGGTCCCCCCTTGGCGGCGGCCCCCCCCCCCCCTTGACGGCGAGGTCCCCCCTTGGCGGGGGTTCCCCCTTGGCTGGGGGGTTCCCCCCCTTGGCGGCGGGTGCGCAGCCCGGGCGGCAGCGCGGGGCAGGGGAGCGCTGCTGAGGCGGGGGGGGGGCTCGGCGGGCTCTCGCCTTCCTCCCGCCCTCCTCAAAGTTCGGCCGGGCGCTGCCCGCGGGCCGGGCCATGCCGCGGCCCCCCCCGGCGCAGGGAGCCCGGGCGGCGCGGCCCCCGCCCCCCGCCGGCGGGGCTGGGCCTCTCCCGGGGCGGCGGGCCCCGCCGGGGGCGCAGGGGTTAACGGGGAGCCGCAGCGGGGAGATGGCTCCGCCTCCCCGCTCAGCACCTGGCGCTCCACCGACGGTTGCCTCAGCAGTCGATTTCGGAGGGGATTGGCGGAAAAAAGCAAGAGGGGGAGAGAAATGTGACAAGTGCCCGGGGCTGGCGGCTGCCGCGGGGAGGCCTCCGCACCTGTGCCTGCCTCTCCGCCGCCCGGCGCAGTTGTGGGATCCGCCGCGCCGCGCCGCATCCTCCCTCCAGCCCGCCGCGGGCCCCCGGCGCCCAGCATGACTTCTTCGTTCAAGCTGGATTTCCTTCCGGAGATGATGGTCGACGGCCGCTTGCTGGTCTCTGACAGAATGTAAGTGGCGGCGGGGCTGCCGCCGGGCACCCCCTCCCCTTCCCGGTACCCCCCGGTACCCCCCCGCCGCCGGGCGCGGGGCTTCGGCCGGGTCCCTGCCGCCCCGTCCGCGCCTCCGCGGGAGGAGAAGGGGGTGTCCGTCCCCCCCCCCCCCCCCCCTTTTTCCCTTTTTTCCCACCCCCTTCCCAAGTCACTCGGTGGTCTCCGTGCCGCTCCCCCCCCGCAGGGCGGCAGCGGGTGGCTGGCGTTCCGGCATGCCGGCAGAGGCGGGCGGGGGGCGGCGGGGCGGGGGGGCTGTGTGCCCTGGCGCAGCGCGCAGCAGCGCGCAGCGGTCACGCGGAAGGGAGCGCGCTCCCCCCGCGCCCCGCGGGAATTCCCCCCCCGCGCCCCTGGCCCCCCGCAGCCAGCCCGGACCCCCCCCGCGCTGCCCCCGCCGGCCCCCCGGCACAAGAAAAATCCCCTTGCGAAAGCTTCATCGGTTGTCAAATTCCAATGAAATGCTGAGCATCCGCCGGGAGTGAGAGCAGGCAGAAAGCAGGGATTTTATTTTTTTTTTGTTTTTAATCTTGTTCCCAACAGCTGCCTGGTATGGAGAGTGTTAATTAGGGTGAGGGTGGTTGTTTTACATACAGTTGAACTGGGGATAAGATTTATCGGAAGGCACCGAATGCTGGAATTTCAGAAAGAGAACTATTCCCCTAGCCTGCCTCGGCTCCATTAATCTCGATCCGAAAGTTTCTATTATCATCCTCTTGGGCATTGCCAATTGACAGGGATTTTCAGGTAACCTAAGCCTTATATGCAAAAAGAAAAGCTAGAAATGAGGAAGGAGTCGCTTGCTGAAAGATAGGAAGGCTGAGGACTGAGCTGTGGTTTTACGGTATCCAAAATGCCTTTTATTTTGTTGCTTTTTCTTCTTTCATCAGGGTGACAAATGTGGTTTGAGTTACATTAGAATGAAGTGAGAGGCTTTGGCATTGAGTCTGTACTGGAGCTATTCCGGTTGAGGCAGCGCTTAAGTTACAAGTGTAAATAAAGCCGTGTGTGCAGCAGAGACTGTCACCTGTGATTTGCACAAATCAGGTTGCATACTATGCCCCCATCTGAGACTATTCAGACTTTTATTACCTTCTTTACTGGCAACCAAACTTTCTCCTAAGGTGGAGTGCTTTCTCTTGCGCCAGCAGTGTTCTGCGTGGAGATACTCAGTGGTGGGCAGTTGTGGCAGCTGAGGTTTAATAAGTGTGTGGAAGAGGGGAAAGAGGCAGGGGGAGAACCTACTCGGTGCGGGTGAGTTACACCATTTTTTACAGTCTTTGGAGGACAGGAAAGTGATTGTGTAAAAGCTGCCCGTTGTCTCCGTTTCATGATCTTAAATTCAAACGAGTTCTCTGCTGTGTTTTGTTTTTCCCATTGTAGGATCGGTGTTTTTATTGGCATCGGTCGGTTTTGGAAAAGGCGCGGTATTTCTCGCCTTTTGCATAAAAATTGCATAGGTTTGACTATTAGGGTACAAAGTTGCAGCCGAACGTTTGCGTCGCTTGCTTTGCAGCCCTCTGTTGGGACTTGCCACAGCCGAGCTTTCCCTTGTTTTCATCGTCTCAGCTTTGATTAGACTTTTCTACCCGCTGTTCTTCCAGGCAGTCAGAAAAGATACTGCTAACAAACATCTCCAAGCTCAAAGGCACTAGTCACTGTGGCTGATGATGCCCTGTAGTCACTTAGGCTTATATAACTTTATCTCCAACTTGCCCCTTAAGGGAGGAGTACCATGTCAAGCTCTTCCTCCTGCATCGCTGTCTTTACGCTCCTGTTCTCTGGGAAGCATCCATCATGTGTTTTAACACAGCTTGAAACACCGTGAGTGTTCATCAGATGCAGATCTTCATGTGTGTCCAAAGAAACAAAAATTACCGTAGAGGTATGTCAGCTTCTAAGTGGATCTCTAAATACAGAAGTTTAATAATGAAATCCTTAAACACGCATCCTTGTAGGATTTGGTGCTGGTTCTTCATATATTTGGGAGAAGGGTACTTTGTAATCTCTTGAAGGACAAAAATAAAACTTTACCTCCTGCATCCTCGGTGGTAGTGTTGTAATGTGCTTCCTTGTGTTACCAAGCTTCGCTTTGCTGCGGAACTCGGTAATTGTGAAGATGTATGATTTCAAGGGATCATGTGTCATGCATACAAATTAATATCGAGGGTAAATTGCTATTAACTAAGGGAGCTTCTATTCATTAAAAAAAAAAAATCTTGAAACTAAATGCTGTCTGTGGAAGCTTTGCTACACTGCCTTTCTAAAACTTTCTAATTCACTATTTAAAACATCTTTATTTTGTCCTTCTAGCCAAGTGGTGACATACCGTTATTTGCAAGTCCCCAACTCTCTGGACTAATCAGTGCTGACGAGAATGCAGTTTGATTATGCGTAAGGGGTCACGGGCATGTATGCCCCTTGCCCCTTAGCTGGCCCGCCCCAGACGCGCAGCGAGACGCCAGCAGCGTTCGGTGGGGTGGCACAGAGCAGCGCGGAGCATGCTCCAAGTTACAGTGCTGCACAAAACTTTTAACCTCGCCATCTGGTCTAGCCATTGAGTAGCGCTTAGTTCAGTCTTTAGCAGAAAGGAATTTCCTATTTTGGAGTGAGGCAATTAGCAAGATGTATGTAAAACTCTTCTCTTGCACAGTGAAAATTTGCAGAACTAGATTTTTTAAAATTTTTTTTAATGCCAGTGGCATATCAGATGTTTTAGGAAATCATGACCATACAGTATCACTTATGCTTCCCGTTGTTTGCACATGTAAAAGTTCTTTGTAAAAGGAATTCTTTTCAGTACCATCTTTTTTTTTTTTTTTTTTTTCAACAAGCAACAGAAGGAGAATTTTCAAGGAATAATTTTCAGTCCATACCTATTGTGAAAGTTAACTGCTAGCTTGATAATTGTCAAAGTTAAAACGCTCTTACTTCTGTGAGACCGTTAATTGCTCTTAAATGTTGCTTCCTTCCAAATTTTGCTGCTGTTGTTATCTAGCTGAACATAAGTAAAATAGAACATCAGATACATTGAGCATGACTACTTAGTATAATTAAACTGTATGCATGGCATCAGTGTACCTGGCTAGTAATTGAATGGCAATTTTGCTAATAAAAATTCATTAATGAAATGGCATTGGAGAATAGACCTTCTAGGATGTGAAGCGTTAAGATGTATGAACTTTTGGTTTTGAGGGCAGATGGCGAGTTGGGTGCTCCAGCCATCATAAATGCTTGCAAAGAGACCGCTTGGTTAGTGCTCTAGTTAAAGGATCAGAAATTGTTTGACCGATGTTATTTGTAGCCTCTGTGTGTTAACTGCGTGGAAGAAGCAGTTCTGAAGAAAAGATATAGGTGGAAATACGTGTGTATATTTGGGCAGGGTAGGAGAGGGTTAATGGTTACTAAGTGCAGTTATAAAATGTGAGGTCAATGTAATTTGCTTAGTAATTTCACTGACTTACATGTACATGCCAACTGGATGATTGTAAAGTGGTTGCTTTGAGGATTAAATACTCATCGTAGTAACCCCCCACGTTGATTTCTGCAATACCACCAAAGATTTTCTGTTCCATGATACACATTCCACTGCCTGGGATTACCTTTCATGTAAATGAGTAATAGTGTTTGTTGTTACTGAGACAAACTCCGCTTTGACGTTCATTTTTGATAGCTGGGTATAATGTCAATCACATGATGGTTAAAGCAGTCCACATGCAACTGCATGGGTTCCGTGGCGGTTATGCGTAGAAGTATTTAGTCTTTGAATTCCTGCCTCTTTTTATCCAAGATGAGTCAAAATCAGATATATGTGCAATATGCTGATTAAAAAGGCAGTGAAGATCAATATTCAGTACTGTTTGTTTGTTTTAAATGTTTAATAAATAAGGGATATCATCATTCACAGGCTTAAAAACCAGAAAAATTCCCTTTCTGCACTAAACCTGCAAAGCAAGACTTTTTCCAGCATAAACTGGAGGTAATAAAATTAAAGTGTTTGGTTTTTTTTTTTAACTTCACTGCAGGGAAAACTCAACATACTGTCAAAAATAATTTTTCAACTATGGTTTTTTTTTATAAGTAGAATATCAAACCATTAATTGCTACCTAAAGATGGATAGCTGGGTATCAGCTGTTTAAGTCCATAGCATCATCCTTATACTGGCATTTCATTCTAAGTTTGCTTTAGTAATAGCTTTATTTTAAGTATTATGACTTTTTACTTAAGTTACTTGCATGACAGATTCCTTGGGCCACTACTGAGGGAAAGCAAAGCAAAAGAAGAAGAAAATCCTTGACTGTTGACAAAGAGCTCCAGAAAGGCAAATGAAGCTTTGGATGTCGATTAAGTAATTACAAGTCCATGGTATCCTTCTCCCCATCATCTTTTCTAGTAGCTGCCTAGAACCCCATTCAGCATTTAACCTATGATAACTCTCAGCACATTAATGTTTAAATATATCTTCCACTTCCTATGATATGATCTCACAAGTTTTGAAGCCTCCCCCACATGTGTTCATCATCCAAATTAATCATCAGTTATGATTGCTTTAAAAACTTTCATAACTCTAAATATTTCATTGGCATTTTAGGACGTTTGATATGAGCATTTGGACTATTCAAATTTCATAATTAATTCATAGATTAATATAAAAATATTTGACCCAACCAATATAGGGGAAAGGTGTGCAAAATCTTTTGTTTGTAAAAGCTGCTGGAATGCAAGGAATACACTTTGGCAAGACAATGCTCTAGAGAAAAATCATTGTCTTATAGTTTAAGCATATAAAAACCTCTTTCCTTCTAAAGCGGAGAGGTGATTTTTTTTTTTTTTTCATTTTTTTTTCTCTCATTTCTACAATCTGTGTTTCCTATAGTGGATTATTTCTTGTGTGTTCATATAATTGCAAAGTATATTGCATCTCCTGACATGGTTTCCTTTGATTAAAACAAACTGATGGCAGGGCAAGGTTAACCAGAGGCTAAAGTCACAAAATAGAGAATACACGTAGAGAGCGAGGCTGAGCTTTCCTTAGCGAAGAAGTGGGAAAACAGGAAAAACCTTCATAGGTGCAAGAAAAATGCAGGAACGAGAATGCCTATTTGGAAAATAAAAACTAATTAGAGCAATAAATGTAATGTTCTCAAGTAATTGTGAAATAATTATTCCCCTTTAGAATCATCATACTTTAATTGCTTTCCCCCGCATTCCTGCGTTCTGCATGCCTATGGAAAGGAAGAGAAGCGCTTGTGTTCCCTCCAGGATTTCATTTTTCATTTGCAGTAAGCTGCTGGCTTTCTCATAAAGGTTTTCAGAAATATGTTGCCTTAAACGCTGTTGTGTTCTTCCATATGGTGTTAAATAGAAAAGGTGAATGGCAGATGCTGAAGCTATAAATTCTCTCCTATCGTCCAGATAAAGCACCCTGAGATCTAGTTGTGCAGTTTATCCATCCTCTGTATCGCAGATTTATAATCAATCTCTCATTTTCATTGAGACTGTGTTACGTAAATAGGACACACTTCAACAGTGTATTCTCTTTTCTCACAGCTTGATCCTTGAAAAATCAGCTGACAATAGTTTAAAATTATAATATTAATAAAGAGGAGATCATCTGGCCTTCAAAATGACATCTGAAAGCAGCTTCTGGTTTGTGTTAAATCTTAATTACTGTATTTAAATGAATGCCTAAATGAGCCAATTCACACAGGAGTTGCCTACTGTACCAATAGTGCCTGTTTGGTGATTTCCCCCCTCCCCGCCCCGCGGGTTCACACAAATGTAAAAAACTGCTTGTATTGAGGAGAACATCTATGTTCTCTTGCCTCTTACAACGCAGCTGAAGAAAACTGAGTATCTTGAGTGTGCTCTCTGCCCTGGGACAGCTTCTCCCTTGCCTGGCTGCCCTTGCCTGTCTCAAATGGTGGCAACACTTGAAGCCAAGTTCAAAGGCAGTGCTCCAAAAGAAACACTGGTGTTGGTGTAAGAGCAGCGGGAAGGACTCCGTGTTGGCCTCCTGAGCGTTATTTTGCGACTTTACCCATTGCTTACTATCGGGGCAGCATGTTGTCCGACCTGAGGGACAGAGCTTATGGCTTAGGACCAGGGAGAGACTTTGACTGTGCCCGTAAATGCACCAGCCGTGCTGCCTTGGGTTGCGCTGGGAGGGATGCCATCGTGTCCGGCCGTGCCCAGGGCGGCCTGGAAGGGATGCCATGGTGTCCGACCGTGCCCAGGGCGGCCTGGAAGGGATGCCATCGTGTCCGGCCGTGCCCAGGGCGGCCTGGAAGGGATGCCATCGTGTCTGGCTGTGCCCAGGGCAGCCTGGAAGGAGGCAGTTGTGTCCGGCTGTGCCCAGGGCGGCCTGGAAGGGATGCCATGGTGTCCGGCCGTGCCCAGGGCGGCCTGGAAGGGATGCCATGGTGTCCGGCCGTGCCCAGGGCGGCCTGGAAGGGATGCCATGGTGTCCGGCCGTGCCCAGGGCGGCCTGGAAGGGATGCCATGGTGTCCGGCCGTGCCCAGGGCGGCCTGGAAGGGATGCCATGGTGTCCGGCCGTGCCCAGGGCGGCCTGGAAGGGATGCCATGGTGTCCGGCCGTGCCCAGGGCGGCCTGGAAGGGATGCCATCGTGTCCGGCTGTGCCCAGTTCGCCCCACTCCCTGCTGCCACCTGGCATGCGCTCATCCTCCTCGAAGGAATACGTAGGAAATGTCTGTCCTGTGTCCTGTCTTTCCCTATCAGCCTATGTGAGTTGAGCCACTTCGGGTTTGCCAGGAAAACAGCAACTGAGTGTTTTGTTTTATGATTCTTACATCCCTGTTAATTTCTTCAGTTGTTCTGTGGATCTTACTGCGGGGTTTTAAAGTTTAAGTCCACGGTTATTTCAGAGATGTAGCCATCGATCTTTAATGAAAATGGCGTTAGTGATCTACTGATTTTTTGGGTTGGTTTTGGGGGTTTGTTTTGTAATATTTTTTTCCTTTTTCTGTGTGGGTTAGCATCATAAAGTAAACGTAGTCCTGACAGAAAGGCCTAACGCTGACTGTCTCCCAGCAGTGGTGGTAATTCATTGAAACGCTAATTTACACCTTTTTCAGTTTCTTTCCACTGAAACGCAGCCCTAGACAGCAGTGGAGTTGCTGTATGGGTAAGAGATAGATGCCCAGGTGCACACACCCTTTAGGCTGTGTGTGGCGGGGTATCCCCACGATGGGAGGACAGGCAGTTCCTTTTGAACCAGCTATGACCCTTTCTGTCTCAGGCTGTGCTGTGCTTTTTCTTGTGTTCTGTTCCTACATCATATATCCTTTGAAGCAGTTCCAGTCTGATTGCAAGTCACAGCTGACAAGAGCTATCTTCTGTTTCATAACCCTGAAAAAATAATGAAGAGCCTTCATCCTCTTAATCCAAAGGCATGACGCTGTCGTCTTGTTTAATATACACGTGCTCTTCCCATTTCTTGCTTCTCGACAGCTTTGCACCACTAAATTGCTCAGAGAGGAGGGGAAAAAAAAAAAAAGATCCACAGCTTGCTTGACCCACCACTTGTTGTGTCATTGACTCCAGACCTCAGTGGCACTTGGGCTGGTGGCACTGGCGGTGCCTGGCCTGGTGTGAGATGAGTGCACTTCATTTGCCTGAAACAGACCCAGGTAATTGAAAGTTATTAACTTCTGGCAGAGGATAACTGTATTTGAAAATCTACAAAATCAAGTGATCTGTTCCCTCCTTCTCTTTTTTTTTTTTTTTTTTTTTTTTTTTTCCCCCCTGGCTCATTCAATTGCTTGGATCTGTCAGCCTTTGCCTGCAATTCATTGCTAGTGAAAGAGACATCTGGCTATGCCCTTTATCAATAAATGCTGCTTCTTTTTTTTTTTTTTTTTTTTTAAATATTTTACCACTGATGGATTGTAGAACAAGCATTAGGAGTCTGAAATGTTGTCAAACACACTCCATGCCCAGTGGCTATCACTTAAAGAAAACCCTATTCTGTACCTGATTTTCATACAAAATGCTGTAGAAATTACAAGTTAGATGGCTGTGGTTTTGCTTGATTTCACCACGCGTTTTAGTAAACTTAATCCCCTTGTCATGCCTTTGGAGGGGATAAAAATCTATCATTTTATCTGCAGTGTTTCTGTATAAACATAAAGAAAAGTTGATCATTTCATTAGTCAGTAAATTAACTTTCAAATTTTTTTTATTTCAGTTTAATTTTTTCTTCCAAGATATTCTCTTTTACCCCCTGCTGTTCAAAAACAAAAAAAATGCACGATATTACAGTGACTATTACTTTAGGTATGAATTTAGTCTTTAAAATTGGTTCTTGAAAATATCCTGATTGGGGGCTGTTGCAGAGATTTTACTGCAAAACCGTAAATGCCTAATTAAGGGATAGCCACAGGTCAAGATGATGTCTCCAGGGAAAAAATTGCAAAAGTCATTCTCCTTGTCCTAAACTGACCTATGTAATGCACCTTCTTCCTTGAAGCACTGAAATTTTAGGATTGCAAGGTGAGCACTGGCTTTCTCTGGCAGGTTCATAGTTGCTACCTCCTTCTGGAAATCAGTATTGAGTGGGAGGGGACCAGGGGGGAGGAGGAAGAAGTAAAATTAGCATTTAATTTTTCAGGATGTGGAAAAATAGACAACAAGTAAACCAATGCTTAGAAAAAGAGACTGTTTCAGACACATAAAGCACTATTATCTGATATTTTATTACAGACTATAGCCTGCAATCCATGTTCAAGCCAAACTTCCAATGGGTTTACAGGAGCTTGGCTTGAATGAGGAATGCATAATGCTGGGCTTGGTGTCCCATGCCAGGCTGTCCAGCTCCGAACCATGAATCGTAATCGTATAAATGGTTTTTGCAATCTTTTTCCCATCGCTCCTTTCAGAATGAACTTCAACATGGAAACATGAGGCAACTAACTTTTTCAGATACTATTCTACCTTGCTAACAGAGTGAGTTGCTATCTTGATGATGGAGTGGAAGATAAGTTGATTTTAATTGGGTGGGTAATCTTTTGAGGGATGTTCACACATCTCAGGTTGGGGCAGAGGGTTTCTGTTGTTCTTGGCAAACCTTTTCCCCTTTGCCAGAGAGGAGGATTCATCTCCACGCCTGAGGGCTCTCAGCTTTCACCGACATACATCTCTATCATTTGGCTGCAGAAGACAGAGTACAACTTTTCCTTTTAAGTTGGTTTGCTGTCTGTGGAGAAAAGAGTAAATGCAGCAGCTTCATAACAGTGCTCAAATACAGTGAAAGAAAGTCAACGCTATATTACAGATTTTTTTAAAGCAATTGTGTTTTCCTGATTTCGTTATTGCCTAAGTGTAGCCTCGTATCTCGCTTGCTAGACCATGTTTATTTATCTTCAAGACAAGGCTGTGTAGAATAGGAAAACCTCAGAGTTCTAATATCTTCTTCTTACCATGCTCATGTCTGTGCTGTTCCTCGGGTATTTCACTGGAATGGAATGAAGCTTTGTATGCTTAATTATGTATTGTAGAGCATAATGACTTAGGGGCAGATTATGTGTATTTTTGAGCTTTTTTTTTTGCAATGGGCATTACAACGTGGCCCTACAGATGTTGATGCAGGCTTCCTAGCTGTCATTGCAAAGTGAGACAGAAGCAACTCTTCAGTGTCCTATGGAACAAACACGCAGTAATTCACAGAGGAGTGAGATCTGTTTTCCAGCTAGAAATATTGCTCACAAGGCTTAGTTTGGCCCAAGCAGTCTTCAACAGCACTGACTGATCCCGGTGTTTTGAGAGTATTATTCCAGGCTCCTTTAGGTCACTACTTCTTCCCCCTGCATGTAGAGTTTATCGGATTTGGGAAGAGGTCCTGCAGCAGCATCCTTTTTGCCTGTGTGTCTTTGTTGAGGAACAGCAGGCTACTCATAGCAAGAGATACATGCCGGGATTCAGAATGGAACAATTTTCAGCTTGCTAAGATGCCCATATTGCTACCTGGAAGCTCTGCAGGAGCCAGAGACTTTTTGGCTGTTTCTGTGCCTCTTTGCTCCCTCTGACCTCACCTCCACATCAGGGGATACTAAGACTTCTTTACTTTGCTGGCCTTCAGAGGATTTGAAGGTCTCAGATTCCCTAGGCTCTCCATTTCTACTCAAGTGGGAAAGGAAATGGAGAGGACTGCTGCTGACTTCAGCCAGCCGGGTCTCTGATTTTCCTGTTTGGTTTGAAGCCACACATACAGAATGAATTTGGAGTTGAGAGATTCCAGGCCCCCCGGTAAGATGAATATTGTGGAAGGGACATGTGCAGCAGAAAATGGGGGGAGGAAGGTATGTATTTAGGCAGATTTTCATAAAAGATGCAAATTCAGGATTACTTAGCAGAGAAAATAATAATTTAAAATTAATGTTGTATTTAAAAAGAGGAGCATCATTTGTGTTAACAGGAACAAAGATTTTATTTTTAAGCTCAGCAAAGCCTCAAATCCCAGAAAATGCAAAATTGCTGCTGATAATTTCTGAACGTGAACCTGGAAGGCTTCATGGAAACTTAGAAGGAAATAAATCAACCTCCCTCTCTTTCCCCAGAACTCTTTGGGCAAAAAAAAATCTGTAAATATTTAACAGCAAATAATCAAATTGCCAAGAACCAGCAAACAAAGCCCTTTTATCCAATCCCATAATATGCTGTAAATAATGAAAAACCTGATAGATCTAGCTGGAAAAACTTTTTTTTTTTTTAATCAGTGAAGAAGCTTAGCATCTAGCACTTTAAAAATCCATCAACATAGCTAAAACTCTTTCCAGTCTCTTACCATTTCATGTCACATATTTCTCTGTCCTTGACATATGCAATTTGCCCTGCTTATATCTGTTTAAAATGCTGGGAGCCTTGAGCATGCTCTGCTCCCCGTTGCATGCCTGCAAGAAGCCTTCCCCCCTTTCCTACCTTGCGAAGTAAGAACTACCCTGCTCTGCTATCCCTCATCACCCATTCAGTATTCAAACAAACACCTCTGTGATTCCTACCCAGCTTCTCTGGTGGAAGAAGTTCCTATAAATATCTCCAAAACATGTACTTTATTTTCCTCCTTCTTTGATAGGATAAGTAAGAGAAACCTGTTGAACTTGGAGAACCATCCAGAATTTAGATCTGAACTGCTTAATGGTTTTATATTCTTGCTATCCAGCTAGTGGCTCATGTCTTGAAAGTCCCTGCAGGTATGACCATCCTTTTTGGTCTGTGCTCACTGACCCAGCATACTGGAATTATCGGCGCTGCCTGTGATTTTCTAGGTTTTCTGGGGATCTGTTGTCCAATAAAAATATTGCTTGACAAAATATAGAATCATAAAATCATAGAATTGTTTAGGTTGGAAAAATATAGTAGGTTTCCTTGCATTTTTTTGTAGTGGATGTCTTACTAGGTTCTCTCCGCTCTGTTTTTTAAACAGTCTTGTACAAAAGTTGTGAACCAAATATGATACTATCATGTGGGTTTTTTTTTTTTTTTCCACAACCACAAGTTGCCCTACTTACCAAATCCAAATCACTGTGGATCTATGTAATATGCCTTTCTCAAGGGCATCTGTTAATTCCATATGATAAGCTGGGAGTTTCAGCCAGGAATATTGAGCGTTGAAAGAAGACCTGGTTAAACTGAATAGGACTTAAATTTAATCAAATTTTAAGCAATTATCCTAAATTATAGCTTTGACAGACCTTGTGTGAGCAGTTGCTTCAATGTTGAGGTGTTTAGGTGAAAGTTTTATCATTGAAGGGAATGGTATTCCCCTATACACTAAATATATACAGCTGCAAGTTAGATGATGCAGCAGGAACGCATATGTAGGCTTCAGTAGATTATGGCCCTTTCATTAAGCACTTGACTTTATATACAGTGAAACCGGTGGTAAAACTCAACTGATATGAGTGGTTTAGAATCGGCTCAGAGATTCAGATTCCAGAAAGACTGTTTTTTATGAATAAATTAAGGACTGAGTCCAAGGCTTATTGAGTTGATGGGCAGACTCCCTTTGATTTCAAAGTACTCTGTATCTGTGATCCAAACGCACTGCGAACAAATAAAGACAAAGAATTTATGTTGATTGGACATATTCAGTGTGACAAGAGCTTAAGTCTGATTCTTTTCTTTGCTTATGAAACACAACTGTGTGCTTCTCCCCGGGGTTGCTGGTAGACAAGTATTTTGGTAGCTGCATGCTAGGATTCCCAATTAGTGCAAGTGCTGGCTCCTAGCACTAAGACTCACAACGCTCTATGAAACGGAGAGAAAGTTATGGTTGATAACAATATGTTTTGGGGTTATCCTGATTTGCCTTCAGGGTTTTAAGGTATTAATTTATCATCTTTTCTTTTTCCTTTTAAAAAAAAAGGTCTTGATCTGTTGTGGCAGTAAGTTTAATGGCATCAAAAGACTTGCAGTTAAATTGTGGTCTTTAGTGAGACGAGGTTCTCTTCTGCTTGCTAACCATCCTCCATTCTCGCCCCTTTGTGCTGGTTGGGGAATACTTTGTGGCATCAAGCTCTGGGTCTGCTTGCCCCTCACACCTGATTGCCTGTGAGATTTTGGGATACCATGTGTAGGTTCTTTGTTCTGATGTGCAAATATGTGTCCTCTTCTTTCTGTGTGTAAAACTGTTTTCTTGAGAAAGCAAGTTAATTTTCTTAGTCAAGGAGCTCAATGCACTCTAAGGGATGGATATGTTGGAAGTAGCACCAAAGCAGCATCAAGATCACTTATGCCTCAGGCTGATTCTGGTTTACTACTGAGGCGGACAAGTAGTTACACTGACTATAGAAGCACAAATAGTTTTTACTTAGGATACGCTTAGTTTATGTGATGCAGAACTCCTCTGATACAGATTTCTTTTTTTAGTATCGGATACATAAATTTCATTTTACCCTAAAATAATTTACTCTGGGTGGATCTTCTGACCAAATCAAATGCTTGATTTCTCTTCCTGAAATTCCTGGTCATGTTAGCTTGGAAGCAGTCTTCAGTCTCGCTTCTAACCTGAACCTGGTTAGTTTATCTCAAAGTGACTTCCCCTCTTGCAACACTGATACCTTTTCACTTGCTATCTTTTTGGTTTGATCTTGATTTACTTTTGCAACTGCAAAAAGTAAATTGGAACAAGGTCTACTGATATACCTCTATATTTTTAGTTAATGTATTTTAAATTTTTTATAGGCATCAGATTTTCAAAGTAATGCCAATTAATCTTTGTTCTGGTTTATGTAGGTTCCCTATGCAAAGAGTAGAATAATGGGAAAAGTAAAAGCAGAATGTACATACGGGTTAGTATAAACCACAGTCCTTTTCATATTGAGCATTAGCTTGTTGAAATGCCTCCACTCTTGGCAGAAGACAAGCTTCGTAACCTAAGAGGATGTGATTTGAGTGGAGTTTTCATGCCCCATGTGCTCATTGTGTTCTTGCCACTGATGCAAACATTATCTATAATTACATTTTCAAGAGACTGAAAATTGCAGTCTTTGTGGAACAAAAATGCAGCTGAAGAATGGAATGTATCCTCTCCACCCTCATTATAAGGCTTATAAAAATCAAACTATAAGGCCCGGTACTGTAGCTTTCAGAGACAGGAAACCAACACCGTTAGCCTGTGTTAGAGCGTTTTTCACTGAAAATTATGACCTTTTGAAGATCAAGCTAGCGCTGTTATTTCCAGTAGTTTGCCATTGAAATTAGTTGAACTAAAATTTTAACTGACATCAATATAAATAAAGGCAGAGTAATTACTCAGTTTGCTTATTTATAATATTAACTTTATGGATTTGAGATTTTATTCACGATTCATGGTTACATCAAATATTTATCAGACAGGTCATAACATGGGTGTGGAAACTTATAGAATCATAGAATTGTTTAGGTTGGAAAAGACCTTTAAGATCATCCGGTCCAACCATTACCAAGTCCACACTAATCCAATCAAGGGTAGACTAGACTAAACCATGTCCCAAAGTGCCACATCTACCTGTTTTTTGAATGCTTCCAGGGACAGTGACTCCGCCACCTCTCTGGGCAGCCTGTTCCAATGCTTGACCACCCTTTCCGTGAAGAAATTCTTCCTAATATCCAACCTAAACATCCCCTGGTGCAGCTTGAGCCCATTCCCTCTTGTCCTATCGCTAACTACTTGGCAGAAGAGCCCAACACCCACCTCACTACAACCTCCTTTCAGGTAGTTGTAGAGAGCGATAAGGTCTCCCCTCAGCCTCCTCTTCTCCAGACTGAACAACCCCAGTTCCCTCAGCCGCTAATTGAAAGAGTAAGCCAAACTTCCTACCATATCATGATGTGGAACAGCCATGTTTTTCAGGAGGAAAGCAGTAGTACTGGAAGTGCTGGTTTATGTTCTCCTGGACACCAAGGACTTTGAGTGTTGCAGCTAAAACTCCACACATCTAACTAAAGCACCTCTTCCCCACATCAAAGTGTTACCGTCTTCCATTCTGGTAGCTGAAGAGCCAGAAGTAGAAAGGAGATAGGTAACCTGGACTTCCCAATTGTGTAAAACAAGCTCTGGAAACTTAGATAAAAACTTCTAGGTGGAGACAGGTAATCCTGAACTTCTATAATATGCTTTCTGGAGTAGAAATTCATAGAATCAAAGTATATCAATCACCTGTTCATAATACCCCTATGTTCTTTTTCCTCTCATGAGCTTTACTTTTCAGTGGTTTGGGGTCTGTCTGTGTCCGTCCATCCACCCCCCCACCCCCCCCCCCCCAAATAAGTGGGGCATTTGAATCCTCTCTGAAAGTGGAATTTGACCCTGTAGGGATGATCCCAGGGCAATAGCTGCATTTGATGAGAAAGTCACATGCAGTTATTGGTTCTGTGATTTACTGCACTGAGAAGTGTGGGTAGAGGTGTTGAATGATCACATGAATGCTAATAAATAAGTAAGGGATGGTCCTGAATGCCTGTACATCTGTGAGCAATTAATAAGCACATTCATGTAGGTCAATGGATTTATTGCTAGTAGCACAAATAGTCTGGACTGAAATTAGTTTGTGTCCACTGCCTTCCTTTTAGTCTGTTTTTTTCTTCTTCTAAAGAAAGTGATAGTTTGGATGCTCTTCGTAGGTTCACAGTTTTTTTCCAAAAAGCAATTTTAAAAATCATTTGGATGAAATAATGTGAGTCTTATTACATATCTGTTTATGGCCATCTAGCTTGCTGCGGAAAGGGCTCTGGGCAACTTCATATTACAGCCAGGTGACAATAAGGGCAATTAGATCCATGTGCTTTATGCAGTTGCTGCCCAAGTTGGCAATTCTACCTCTAAGTTCTGCTGCCTGATTGCTGCACGTTATGCACAGGAACACTGTGGTGATTGAGTGCTGGAGTTCCCAGGACAGCATCTATTCTTAGTGGTCCAGCAAAACTTATTAAGAAAAGTAATTAGAACAAAGCTCAAGTACATTAGCCTCTTTAATGCTCCGGAATTCTCAGAGCTATCTTCAACATTGGCAGAGGCTGTGTTTTCAGTAGAGAAATTGAAGCAACTTTCTTTGCTGAAGTTAAACCCACTTTAGTCTTAGCATCGTGATAGGAGTTTCTTCTTACGTAATAGTATCAAGACCCAGACAGATAAAAGGGCAGTGGTATGCCAGCTAGTGAAAATAACCCACCTTTGATTTTATTTTTATGATGAATTTCCATCAAGGTGCAAGGTTCTGTGATTCTGCTTGCTGCTTATGCGTGGTGTTCTTCTATGCCGTGTCACCTTACACCTTTCTGTCAGCTCCTGAGGCTCAAGAACTATAACATGGATATATAGCTAACTGTTTTCCTTTCAAGAACCATTTTTTCTTTTTTTTCTTCCTCATCTGTTAACTCTGGCAGGCTGGAATTGTATTTTCTTTTTCTGCTTGCAACACCACCCAGCGTTGCATTTGCTCAACAAATCGTCTCCACCATCCTCCTGATTATTTTTTTCTCCACTGGAATCCAAGAAGCAGTCTCAAGCCTGTTCAGCCTTGTCGGTGAACCAAAACTATGTCTCCTCAGGCCTTCAGGATGTCTTTGGGGACATCTCTTTGGCCTCTAAGCTACTTCAAAAATGTGAGTGGCTGTCTTCCTGAGATGGGAATGTTCAATAGATTTGAAGACCTTCAATACAGGGGGAGACATACTGTATTGAGTAGGCTACAAGGAGAGCTGCTCTTCATTTTTCTTGTTATATACCTATATTCATTCAGCTTGCATACTTATCCCCTTTCCCAGGCATCCCCCTCCCTGCTAATTCTGGTGTAGGTGGACAAGAGTTAACAAAGTGTCCTTTGAACTGTAGGATGTCCAGTTAGGTAGGTATGAAGGGTTCAAACCAGGCAGGAAAATGGGTTTCTAGGTTTTACAGGTCCAGACTACTCACATTCACTTACTGAAGAAACATTCTTCTTATAAAAGGAACTACAAGCTATTTTTTCTTCCCTTACGCCAATTAGTGACAATTTTTAGGTCTTCTCTTCTGGCACACTCGGATTATTTTGCCTTTGTTCTTCAGTTGCCTTAGAGAGGTCTTTTGATGCTTTCTGTACTGTTGCTTTGTAAGCCAGATAGTTGTGTCCAGTGTCACTCCTGGCAGCGTGCAATCTGTATAGTAAATTTAATAGAATAACGCTCATTTTGTTCCTTTTCTTAAAAATAAGATCCTCATTCAGTGTAAGCTGCTGAATTGCAAGGATTGCACAGGAGCTTGTGTTTCTGTGAACACCTGAAGGACAGCGGAGAAGACCCATCACTGTCACCACACCACCACACCATTATTTGGTTTTCCTTCTTGGCAACTCCTATGGGGAAGTGAAACATAGTTTTCAGTAAACTGGCTTGTTCCTGTATTGAATCAAGCTTGTCTCATTTCAGATCTTTGTGTCTTAAATTTCCAATGGCACTGAAAATACCACATTTGTTAATTTGAGAAGATTTTCAAGACGTTCCCAAGGATGGAGAGGAAGTATGTCCCATAACTCCTGAGGCAGGCTGACTTTTACCTGGCACTGCAGACAGGATTGATGTTAGTTTCACAAGAAACTTTTTAATAAAATACATTGTTTGAATATAAATATTATAGCAGTCAGAAAAGAGTCTGCTGCTACCTGCCTTAAAGTCGCTGGTTCCCCACGCTGAGGAGTTGAATGCTGATCCTGAGGCTATTTTATTCTGTAATGCTAATAGTGCTAATACAGTATCATTGTGTTTGAGGCTTCAAAGATACTATACAAGCATTTTCTTATGATTCCCTGATCTTTGCATTTATACCCAGCTGTTTGTTATTCAGTTCAGCCATCAGCATCTAAGTCTCAATGGACCATGTAATATGCAGCTGTAGCCAGATGTAATGCTTCCTATTCCTAAATGTTTCTGTTAGAAGCTAAGAGTGGCAGGCTAAAGACTACTGATAACAGTGTTGCTTGCATTAATTTAAACTCTAGAGCTACACTGATTCTGTTTGGCAAATTTATTCTATGGCCAACAAGCAGAGCAATATTTCCAATCTCCATCGTTGCTAGCAGTGTTGACATTAAATACATCGAGTATGTCTGCACTGATACAGAATGTACTTATGGTGCTAATTCAAATAGGAGAAGGATGTCCAATTTGCATAAACAAATATATTTTCAGATACAGTTCTATTTAAGAGAGATAAAGACAGAAAGGAGCATGTTCTAAACAATGACTCGCAATAATTTAGAACAGTTCAACAAATCTTCACCCTCTTTAATTTTTTTGTTTTCTATGGATAGCTGGGAAACCTTTACAGTATCTTGTTCAAGCTGCAGGCAGGTCTTGCTCTGCTCAGCTTTCCTGGCTTGGGTACTGGTGCAGAAGGGAATCACAGTGTTTGAGTTTTCTGCTGCAGATCACTCTGAAGCATTTGGCAAATCACTTCAGCCGATGACTGGGGTTGCACACATACTTGGGGAGTCTTGGTCGAGCCCTTCACTAGAAGCTGGTGCCAATGGGTGATTAGAGATCTCTGAGAAACTTTGGACAGGAGAGTTCTGCAACTGCAAAATGCCCTGTCAGTGGGGACTGGGCATATATCAAAATCTTTATAAAATTAACTTTTCTCTAGGGATTTTCATTTTTCATTGGCAGTGCATCTTTATAATGCATACTTTAGGTTCTGCTTTGTCACTTCAGGTGTGTGGTTTAACTGAATGTAAGAATGAAAACAAAATTAGATGCATAGTGCTGGCTCCATATTTCTTCCCTTCCTCAGCCCCTGCTCCTACCCCCAGCCTGTTTTGTTTTGGGTATTTTTTTTTTTTTTAATTACTCTGCACATTAAGTAATCCTAATCCAGCAAGGTTGTTCAAATTTAGAGCAGTGCCTTGCTTTCAGCTCCTCCCTCTGCTCTGTGCATGCCCAAGGTGGTTAGTGCTGCACAGCATCAGGCTTCTGCCCCGCGTGCTGGGCAATATGGGCTCGTGTTTCGATTCCAGAGTGAACAGCGTTACACAAAGGATTTGATGCGATTGTAATGAATTGCATAGGGGAAGTGCTTGTTTGAAATCAACTCCATTAACTCGGAGCACAAACCATTGCAAAGTCAACAGTTTTTCTGAGTGGCCACTGCCAGCCATTGCTTTTGAAAACACTAATGGGCTGTTTAATTAGGTGATGAAAATTGTTTACAGTTGGTGATCCCAAGTTTTGTCATTTTAATAATGGTTAAATTCACTCCTTTCTTCGATTCTTGGCAACTCTCTCATTGTTTCATAACCTGCTTACGTCCAGTTTAATTCATTTGCGTGTATGAAAGCAGAACCTCTCTCATGCAGCAGTGGTGTTAACTGCACTGTGTCATTGGAATAGGTGGGAAATGACTAATATACAGCAGTGGAAGTTAAACAAGTATAGCATTGCAAGAGGATATTTACATTTGCGGAAGATACGTTGCTTTTGAGCTGACTGTACATGAGACCTAAAGATAATCTTGCCAATAGCATCTAAATTTCAACTGTTCCTGTGTATCTATTGCTCCTGGGGTGTGCTAGCTTATCTTCTCTCTCTCTCTCTTCCCTGGCTTAATAATGTCTGTCACTTTGAGAATCTAAGAAGGGACAACTTACAGAAGTGTCCTTATATGCTTCGTTTTGGCTTCAGTGGTTGCTTTAGAGCAACCAAGAGCAGTAGTTTTGTTTTTCTCTTACTTTTCTGATGTTTATCCCTACTTAGAGAAGGTGGACTAGAATATTGGGAGGCACTGAACTGACTTAAATTTTTTTAATGTTGATATCCACATGATGCCTATGGGCTCCTTTTTCTCTTCACCCTGTCTAAGCACACTACAAAGACCCAAGTCCCTGTCTTACAAGCATATGTTCTAAACAACAGGAGAAAAATGGTTGGAAGGTGAAAATTGAAATGGAAGCACACCTGAATTACAGGAGTTGTGCCCAGAGTCATTGGATGGCACTGGCAGAGGCCATGAGATGCCTGGTTCCCCGTCTCTTGGTTCTGTGCCCCCTCAATGGACTTGGATTTTTGGTTTGGTTTGTGATAGCATTAGTTATATGCCACATATTTTGCAGATACTTTCTGCCAAGGAGCTTAAGCATAGGCAGATAAACAAAATGGCAGATGCTGGGGGAGGCAATGTCTTTTGTGTTTTGGGTTTGTCTTTTTTTTTCTTTCCCCCCTCCATTTCAAAAGTACATCACATGCGGGTCTTTGAATTCAGAACGGCTAGCAACCTTTCAGATGAGTTTTGGATGCCACCATGAAGGAAATGGGGAGTGACTGGCCTGTTCAGAAATCACAGTGGTGTTAGGTTGATACTGTGACATGAAATCCTACAGCATTTCTAAACCCCTCTGCACCTCCTAATTTTGTGTTGCAGATGTAAAGGCATCATTAATATCAGCATGCAATATGCTGCATCGATAATGAAAGCATTCTTGAATAGCTTTCCCTTGCAAAGTAGTACAGAAAGCAACAACCATATGTGACCACAGTTAGATAAAGGTTGTGCTTCCTGGAGCTCAGAAACCATGTAGGAGACCCAGTTCCATCTTCAGAAGGCACTTGGTGGCTTCCAAGTCCTAGTTACTTTCAGAAAGTCCTAGTTTCCTAAGACATTTTCAAAGAAAGTCCTCCTGCAGCTCAGCTGCTCAAGTGTTCTTTAACCCTAGAAGTCCACAAAAAAGGACAAAACCTTAGCTGTAATTCTACAGCAAGTGTTACCACGGCAGTTGTACCTGAGTGACCGGCTAAGCATATAAAAACCAGAGCGGTAAGAAGGCTGTACGCAACGGGGCAGGCATTTTCAAGTATGACAATACTCACGTCAGCTGTTTTCCACTGCCACCATGTGTACTTAGCTTTCTGAAATCAAGGTAAATAGGCAAGCTGTGGATTGTTGTACTCCTGTGTCTCTGACATTACTGGACTTCTGGAAAGTATTGCGATGCTGCTGTAATATAACAGGTGGTCTGTTATATAAATAAGAATGGCTGAGGAAGAAAATGTTTATGTTCAAGGAGTAGACCTACATAAATAATTCAAAGGAAATGTGATTTCTCCTATTTTCAGGCTGCTGTATTCTTGGGAAGTTCTCTAAATATGCATAGAAAGTGCAAGCAAAATAGTTTTTTTAAAATTTCTAATTGTGTGTGCTGTTTTCTCCCTAGGGAGCAAACAGATGAACCAAAATAAATAAGGTTTATTCTACAGCTTTAGTGATAAAGATGTTTGACCTGAATAATGGTGGAAAGTAATGAACGCAAATGTTTGCAAGAATCTGTCACGTATCTTTATTATGTAATCAATACAAAATAGTTGGGGATATGTTCACATAACAACGGCACACCCTATTAAAATATTACGGTTCACCATAAATGCCATTTTAAGAGTACCACTCAAACACACTACATGTAAGGGATGTTCTTAACAACCTTTTCTTCTTTACCCTCGTGTATTAGTTACACATTCAGAAAAATCTCTCCTTTGCTTGAAACTTTGTATAGTAAACTGCATGAGAAGGCAGTTTGAGGTTTGTTTGGGGGTTTTTTTTGGTCAACGTTGTATTAGCTTGGCTATTTTCAAAGCTGGAAAGCAAAGGGTTAAAAGGAGACTCTGTATTTCTCTATTCCCAAACCAACATTTAAATTGAAACATAATTTTATAAACATTGCATCTGAATACCATTTCTCTTTACAGGATCTTTTACCTCTGGGACAGTGGCTTGGATCAGGATTCTTTTTTTTTTCTTGCAACAGCTGTTCAGTGCATGAAATAAGCTAGTGGATGTGGTCCAGTTTATAGTGGGAAAGTGTCCATCTCAAAACCACCATCTCAATTGGCACTGAGTAACATCCTTGTCTCAGCAGAACAGCCAGAAATTGAATGAGCATGAATAATGAACCCTTTGCAATTGTGCAGGTCAGGTTGACAGCAATTTTGCCTCTGTGTATTGATAAACTTGGCAAAGGTTCTGCATTTCCAGCATGCAGAGGCCTTTCTTAATGATTAATTCTTTAAAATAAAATGCACAGAGCTTAAAGTCGCTGTAGTTCTTACTGCTGACTAATACGATGATGTAGTTTTGAGTACATTTTAATGCAGGGAAGATCTACTTCTTACCCTGAACAGTTTTCATTTTAAAATTGCAACTAGAGGAACAATACAAGGTGGCTTCATGTTGCAGTAATCCAGGATATGAGATTTAAATAGTATAGATTGTCACATGACCTAAATTTTCAAATTCGGGTATCTAAAGTTAGACACTGAAAATCAGGCCAATTATTTTAGTCTCCCTACCCATTTCTGCAAGCACAGAAATATATTGAAAAGCCTTATATTCATTTTCTATGGAAGTAATGATGGCTTAGTTTTAACAGCGGTTTTTCTCTGAGGAGCTCTGAACGTTTTTATGAAGTATGTCAATGTCCCACTAAAGAATTTGATGTTGAAATACAGGGAAGTTGAATCTATGTTCTCATCCTAATATACAACTGTCCTTTCAACCCAGCCTGGAGCCTTTGGAGGTATTTGCAAGGAGGATTATCCTTCTTGGCTTCCTCCATAATCACTGGAGAATGAGAGGCTCCAGTTGGAGCCAAATTGCTGTCCTGTTGGAGCCAAATGTCGGTGCTCTGCATCATCCGTCTGAGGAGTTTTTTGCCTGGGGTCTGTACAGGGAACCCAGGGCACTGCATCCTTATGCCTAAAACTAGCTTTGTGAGTACCTTCTTTTGTGGGATTAATGCACTAAACAAGGATAATGATTCTTTCATGGTTGCCACCTGGAGGAGTTTTGTCCTTTCAGGTCCTGCTTTTTCTTATCCTTGGGAGATCCATGGATCAAACTCTCTAAAAAGCCTGAGTGGGGCTGATTAATCTTGGTTTTGTCAAGTATTTACTCAGGAATAAGCCTTTGGTTTTGAAGGGCCTGGTGGGACACCCTTGTGTTGCGCAATGTGAGACCAGATTTTTCTGTCAGGTTCGTCTTTATGTAGTCCATCTCGATTTGAGTCAAGTTAAGTAAAGATGTCCCGTTAATTGGCTGGTCCCATATGACCCATTTGTCCAGGGTTAGCCCTAGAGCTGCTTTCAGCAACTCCATTGCGCTGGTTTTGGCTGGGATAGAGTTAGTTTTCTTCATGGGTAGCTAGTATCGGGATGTATTTTGGATTTGTGCTGGAAACAGTCTTGATAATTCAGGGATATTTTAGTTACTGCTGAGCAGTGCTTGCACAGAGCCGAGGCCTTTTCTGCCTCTCACCCCACCCCAGCAGCGAGCAGGCTGGGGGCACAAGGAGCTGGGAGGGGACACAGCTGGGACAGCTGACCCCAACTGACCCAAGGGGTATCCCCCACCGTATGACGTCATGCTCAGCATATAAAGCTGGGGGAAGAAGAAGGAAGGGGGGGATGTTTGGAATGATGGCGTTTGTCTTCCCAAGTCACCGTTACGCATGATGGAGCCCTGCTTTCCTGGAGATGGCCGAACACCTGCCTGCCGGTGGGAAGCAGTGAATGAATTCCTTGTTTTGCTTTGCTTGTGTGCGTGGCTTTTGTTTTACTTATTAAACTGTCTTTATCTCAGCCCATGAGTTTTCTCACTTTTACTCTTCTGATTCTCTCTCCCCTTCCACCGTGGGGGGAGTGAGCAAGCAGCTGTGTGGTGCTTGGTTGCCAGCTGGGGTTAAACCACGACATCCTTCCAAGCCAACTAGAAAGCAGTAGGCTCAGAGAAAGCAAAAGAAGCATCCCCAAATGCAGGCTTGTCACAGAAGCTCTTCATCAGTTGCTGAAAGCAAGGATGGAGATTTAGATTTATGTGGTTTGGGAAACTTCCAGTGGAAATATTCTCTTTGCAAAATGTCAAGTCTTTGTTATCGCAGTTGGTTTTGTAGAAGTATGCCAGCTTTCTGTCAAGGCATAGTCCTTTGCTCAGGAATGGGAGTACGTAAAAAAAGCTTGATTTAGATGAGCTAGCAAGCTACCAAATGGACCACTGTCTAGACTGACCTGATTTGAGTGAGAAACTTGAACCTCGATGTCTTTGTATCAGCCGAGTTCCCTGCCTGCCAAATTGTTTGGTGATTTCCTGTGCAGTGGTGGAAAGAATAGGGCCTTTCTATCCCTCCTGTTCAAAACCATTGAGCTTAGGTCTTACAAGGACAGTGCAAGACAAATCTGGTCTTCAAAATAAAATGTTTCTTGGCCTGTGGAGATCATAGTAATGCTTATTTGTGTGTAAGTCTCATCCAATATCATCACTGCCCTCCCTTCCCAAGATTGACTGTCTTAGAACATCCAGTTGATCTATACATAACTTTTCTAACCTTAAGGTAAATGTTGTTCCTTTAAAGGAAGGCTATAGATCCTGTTCTGTACTTCTCTGGTGATTAGTAGAGTAATCTTACTATTTATACGTACTGTACAGCTCAAAGGCTGCTTTGCAGTGTAAAAGCCATAGAAGATGGTCTACAGACCAACCACTTACAGTCAAGAGCTCAGCTCTGTCCTGAACTCCTTTACTGAATAAATCTGCTTCTCACTCCAGACTCATTTGAGACCTTAGACTGTGCAAAGTCTTTAGAGAAAAGACCGTTTCCTTGTACTGTGTTTATACAAAACCTAATTCTGGGGACCCTGATCCATGAAAGATCTGAACAGCTCCTACAGTGCAAATAATCATTTGGGAAATACAGGCTTAACCCCTGCAAAAACAAATGTATTTGCTGGTTGTTGAAGGGTGGAAGGAGGAAAAAAAGTGTGCATAAAGAAAATGGCATCTGGTAGGCTGCTGGAAAATGGACCAGACTATTAGGAATTAGTGCTAACAGGCCTCTAAGTTTCTTTCATCAAAATTACTGCAGTCAAAAAACAAACAAAAAAAAGAAAATACCACTTCACATTTGTGCTTAATTTCACCTCTGTTTATTCTCCTCTCCTGTTCCCTGAAGAATGTAGATGAGGTTTAAGTTAGTCTTAATAGTAATAGGTTTGGAATCTAGCACACTTTCACAAAATTAACTTTGCTTCTGTTGAGCTGGGAATTAAAATGCTTCATTAATTTAGCGAGTCCTGGTTTGACAGCCAAATAATGCATTTTGTGACTTGTACTCTTAAGTCTAAAATTCTTGTCTGTGGCTCTCCCTGGATGTCTCTGACATTCAGGGCAGCTTGGAGATCTGCATGGCCTGGAAAGGAGGAAAATGTGCATGAACATTTATTCATACAAGTACTACAAAAGAGTTTATATGGGTGGCTGTGCTGTGTCCAAGCATGTCTCTAAGCACTGCGTGAGTGGGTAACTATCAAGAATCCTGTTTCTCCCCACCTTTACAATATATGATTGTTTTTTCCTTTGGTTTTTGTTTTTGTTTTTTTTTTTTTCCCCCTCCTTTACCAATGCAACTCAACACAAGTAAGGATGTTTTGGTGAAACAAAAAAGACTTGGAGGCATGATGGATTGCTGTGCTGTACACTGGGGCTGGAGGAAGGGAGGAAAAAACCCCAAACATGTCTGTATTAAAGGAAGAGATTTGTCATCTCTCTTCTTCGTGCTGGACACGATGTGGTACCGACTCCTGGGAAACCCAAGAGATCCCTATATGTACTCCATAGTTGTATATTTGAGAACTTGGTGGCTATTTAGAGTGTCCTCATGTTGCTGGTTCCAAGTCATTCTGCAAATGCTCTTTATCTTATGGATGTTTTACACTAAAAACATCTGGGAGCTACACAAGCCATGCTGTGGTCATGTAGCAGGCTTGTGGACTGTCCTATTGCATGATACACACCTGCAGAGGCATCGTATGGTGCCTTTAGAGTTTTCCCCATCACAGAAAACAAATACCTTCTTCTCATCTGTGATAAACATATACGATGCCCTCAAATCACTTCTATTTGCACTGTGGTGTGTCTCAGGAATTATGCTGGTTCTGAGCTGTAGGACTGTACGCTCAAATTGCATGGGCACAACCCAGGCAAATGGCTACAAAACAATTACAAAAAGACCCCAGGATCCCCAAGGCTCCATAAAACTAATCATAAAGCACTGAAATATAAAACAAGTTGAAATAGTTTTGCTTTATTGGTGTCTAAGAATGCTTTTTTCCCCTTTAGTTTTATCTCAGAGTGGTGCAGTCCAGCAGTTTTACAAGGAAATAATATAAAAGCAGGTACAGGTTCCCTAGCATGAGGCATTCCTGGATTCCAGGTTATAAAGGTAGAGAGGTTCAGCCAGCCCAGTAATCCTGCTGGATGAATGAATACCTTCCAGTGTATTGTAGCATGCTAAAAATAAATGCAATAAACTGAGATTAAATTGTGCTTTGTTTTTTTGCAAACTCTTTAAGATTTATGTCATATCGGTGCCCTCTGAAATGTTATGCAAAGATGATCAACTGCATAATTCTGTTTGTGTCCCTGCTGAAAAAGCAGGGATTTTTACCCACGCTAGATGAATGAAATTTTTAAAATTTCTTTTCTCTGCTTTCATTGTCATAAGTAAAGATGAGTCTGTAGATTCTGTAGCTGAGGCTAATTGTGTTTTGTTTGGGAAAGGATGTGGAGTGAAAGGCAAGGTATGTTTTTGTGACGTAGCAGCGTGACATTTTTTTTTGCCATGCATTGCTTTATAACGTTGGTTATTTTAGCGGTAGCTGCTCTTTAATATGGTTCAGATCGCAAAATTCAGTATTTCTGCCTCTGTTTTGGGAGGGGTGGGGGAAGAGTTAATTTTGCTCTTCTGTTGTCTAGGAAACAGTGGTTGTACTTACTTCCCTTTTGAAAATAGATAGTGAATTCCACATTCAGGGAGCAATGAATAAGATAAAAAGCTACAGATTAGAAGCTTGAATTAGGCACCATTTGAGAGAGCAAAGATAAGTTCGTGTGTGGTGGAAACTTTGAGGTTGCACTGAAGTGAATAAGAGTGGGGCTAAGATCCGTTTTTAAGGACAGTGCTCAGGGCTTTAAGGCTCTGGGCGTGTTGGTGCTGATTCAGCAAAACATTTAACCAAGTGCCTGATTTTAATGACATAGGGCCCCACTGAGTCCACGCTTAAGGATATGGTCCAGTTTGTACATTAAGTCCTTTGTCTCCCACCACTTGGAGAATTGAGCCCTGTGCATATAGCACTAAAAATGGAGAGAGACACCAACAATTGCAATTTGGGTGCCTGTGCTGAAAACAAGCTATCCATCCAATTTAGGGCTGTAAATACTAAAATTGGAGGCAGAGTTAATGACTGGGAACAAGGGAACAGGGAACAGGATTAAAAAAAAAAATAAAAAAAAGCCTTGAGAGTTGACACGATGGGCAGTAAATGACAAGTGCATTTCAGTGCAAGCTTAAGACGATTATACTTGGAAGTAAAATATAAAGCAAGGGCTGTATGCAACACTGCACGTTCAACTAGAAATGTAGGTTATGTACTTGGTACTAATTCATGTCCCAGTGAACAGAAAAAAAAAATCTTTTCAATTCAGATGGGACTTGAACTGTAGATTTTTCTGACTGAAAAGATCTGGATAATTCTTTTCTTATGTATTATTAATAGTTCTATTACATTAAATCTTAGGTGCTCAGAATGATCCTCTGGAGGTGTTTCTCTCTCCCTCTCTCTCCCCATTGTTCCCAGCTGAAGTCTAGGGTGACTCTGCTCCTGGGTAGGTGAATCTGGGCTTGGAGAACGGGCAGACAGATGCATATAAAGAGAAACACAATTTGCAGGACTAATTTCTTGCAGGCGATTCAGCAGATGTGTTTTCAGGGGGGACTTTACTGTAGTCAAGGAGGTGCTGCCCTCCAAAAGGAACAGTTTGAAAAATTGCAGAGTCTGGGGAAAGAAATACTAAAACAAATGAGTGGGAAGCGGGGGGGGGTGATAAAAAAAGGAACACGTTCGAAGTCATGAAGCAGAAAGATGCTGGCAGGGAGTGAAGAACGGGTGTTCTGGATGTGTTTGAGGGTGCACAAAAAAAAGGCAGTGTCAGAGACAGTAATGCAGATAATAAATCTCCTCTCGGGGTTTGGGATTACTATGTCATGATTAACAAAAACCCACAAAAATACTCAACACGCTCCCCCCACCCCCCAAAAAAGTCACGTGGAAAATCCTCCTGGCTCTTCTTTTGTATTACTGATCACAAGCAGTCCCTTGTGAAAGCGGTCAGTATTACTATACAAATATGCATGCCATGCTTCTGACTAGCAAATTCCAGCCCCCGTTGAGGGGAGCTTTGAGAGAGGTTTTGGAAATATAAATGCAAAATCCAAAAACCGAGAAAGAATATGAAAAACGGAGAATGCCTAAGAGGATTTGTGATGGCTTTGCAGACTGGAAGTAGGATGCAAACTCCCAGGTTGGAATAGGTTTCTGAAATGGCAGTCAATTAAAATTAAATGTGATAGAGGGTTGACAGTCAGCGTGTTTTCAAACGATCCAGCTGTAGCTTGGAGTGTGGTGGGTAAGGCGCGGCACTTAGTTGGGTGCCCTCCTGTCATAGTCGTTAGTCACCTTTTCCCTGTCTGTAGAGCAGGGAGAGCCCTAATGACAGTGGATATAACAATGCCTTCAGGGATGCTTAAGGAGTAACACAGCTCCTGTGGCAAGGTGGAGCCCGATTCCCTTCATCTCCTCCGTTTCGCCAGCGTGCAGGGGGCCGTCAGCCCCCCTCGTCGCCCCTAACCCCCCTTGCACACCCCAACGCTGACGGACAATTAGCGACTGCTTCCTGCGCGTGTCGTGGCTCGAAAGGGAGCTCCATCTCCGCCGCCTCGCGTGGGGCCAGCTGTTGCCTGGCCCCCGCTGTAGGCAGCCGAGCACCGCGCGTTTCCACCGGGCATTGCACCGTAAAGGGTTATCTGGCGGGTCCTCTGTGCGAGGCATCTGTGTCTCCGGACGAACGTTCCCGGTGCTGCTCTTGCCTCGTCTCTCTCTGACGGCAGCTTTCCTGGGCTGCTGCAGCCTTACGTAACTGCCCCAGCTCGCCCAGCAGCCTTTTTTTTGGGGAAAAGCTGCTGATTCACCCTGCACACAGGTACTGCAGCACGGCTTCGGTTGCAGCTCTCAGGTTGGGCAGCGCCAAACTCCTCTGCTGAGCAGAGCTGGGGAGAATTAAAGAGTGAGGAAAAAGTTGGAGTTTGAGGAAGGTCACACTGCAGCATCCGTGTTTCTACCTCTCCCTTAGAGATGCTTGCAGGGAAAAGACAAACCTGATGGATGGTTGTATTTACAAGAGGATGGAATACAAAGCAGGTGGTACTGGCACTTAACAGACCGGGGGTTGCATCGGTGCTGCTTTCAGAGGTACACCTCCAGCAGTCTTTAATCCTGCCTGCCGCGGGTCGTGCTAACAAAAAAGACACGATGGCAGAGACCGCGGGGTGAACCACCCACGTGCCAGGCCCCAGCAGAGCGGTGCGTGATGCTGAGTGCTGGTATCGGTGCCTCTTCGCTGTCACGGTTGGTATCATGGCGGTAATTAGTAGAGCTCGGCGTACCATCGGCGTCCTGCCCAGCCGCCACGCCGTCTCCCTGCGGTGGTGTTGGCGCTCACCCCGTGCCGTGCTCAGTTGTGCTACAGCAGTGGTTTTCCACCTATGGACCCCTGAATCGCAGTGGGCCATAGGCTACGGCTCAGATTTTCTCGAAAGGGGATTAAAATAGGAATTGCCAGCTGTGGCTGAAGCAGCCAACTCTGAAGTCCAAGGCTGTAATCTCGGGTTCTCCTGTGCCCCTCGGCAGAGGAGAAGGGGTGCCCCGGGGATGTTCATCTCCTCCTGAGCCCCAGGCATGCGACAGACTGAAGAAATGGCCTTGGAGCGCCGGTTTCTGCCCACTGATGAGAGAGGGAGCCAGCGGCGTGCCCTGCACAGCCTCAGCCATCGGGACTCCATGTGTCTGAGGTGGGACAAGGTGACGTGTGGAGATATCTAGGGACACGAGGAGAAACCAGGAAAGGGAGGCATTTTAAAAATGTGCTGGTTTTAATAAATGTTTTCAAAGCAAACCAAAAGTGAAGTCCCAGCGTAAGGTAATCTGCAAAGATGCCAGACTTCAAAAGCCAAAAAGGAGGAGATATGTGGTTTTCAGCCTACAGAATGCACAATATATAAAAATATATTTTTTTGAAGACTTTTAAAAATTCAGAAATCAGAGTCAAGAAGGAAAGGGAAGAAGAAAAGAAAAGGTGAGTTGAGAAGGAACAAAGAGGGGTTTCAGGGTTTTCTTTGTTGTTTCAGTTTTGGTTTTTTTACTGCTCGTCAAAGCCTTCTGCAGGAACTCTCAATCAGTTGGCTCTAAGAAACTGTCCCAAGAAGTGTCTCGTCTCGCAGGGATTAGCTGCTGCTTGTAAGTGTACTAATTTCTGATGATAGTTCTGAAAGTGTATTTTCTTTCCTTGCTGATAGAGACTGTATTAGCCAATAAAAATAATTTAAATTTATATTATCTAGATGTAATTGGTGATTATGCCCTCTAGGTGGGAAAAATGCTTTCAGATGAGCAGAAGCCTATATCCTCTGTTCAGATGACTAAACTTCTTTAATTTCCACAGAAATGTACTGCAGGGAGAGTGGTATCCCCCAAGCTTGCACAGAGAGGGCATTAGCAGCCATTTCCTAAAGTAATTTATAGTATGGTTCACTGTATTATGCCAGCTCTAACAAACTCTCTTCTTTACTGCTAGCATGGCTGTAATTCCGCTTACTCTACTGGGAATTTGAATCTTGGAAAGCTAAGCGATTTATAAATTTTTAAGGAGTCATGCATACACCTCATCTAAGGGAAAATGGGCTCTTGTAGCTTGTGCACCTGCTGTCTGGGAGGGGAGAGGATTGCTCACAGGATTCCTCTGTCAAAATGCGAAAACGCTGACAATCTTTAGGGTAGCTTATTTGAACTTAGTGCTGATGAAAGGTCACTGCCCCTGGAGCCTAAAGCCCTTGGTTTACCCAAAAATGGTTAAAGCCAAGATAAGGATTTTGCAGCAGTGCTTAGTCTCGGCTTGTAAATATGAATTTCCCAAATACTGGCTACTTTGCTGCCTACATAGGGCTGCAGTTTGTTCTGAAATCATGGTGGCATTTAGTTAGGTCAAACTTGTGAGTCCCTTCTTGCATCCTTCCCCAATGTGTTTTCAGTGTGGAAAACAAAGTCTTTCTAGGAAAAACCTCCGAACAGCCTCTTTTCTTCCAGCTGGAACTTACGGGCAGTGGAGAAAAGGAGCATGGTGTCAGGAGGGTTGCAAAGCAGGGCGCCTGAGAAGTCCTCCTCTCCTTGGTGAATTCATACCGTACTAACTTGATATTTGCAAGCTTCATGTACGGATACCCATAACAAACATACGCTTCAGAATGTGACTTAAAAGAATTTAATACTAATCCATTTACCTCAGTCCTCACCAAGGTCTGGGTGAAAAGTTGCGTGGTCTTCCCACTCCCCTGACACAGATGGCACCTGATGCAGTAGAGAGATGGAGGAGAAGCTGCTCTCTGCCCTGCTTCAGTTGTTAGTGTGTCATTGTTGCTAGAGAAACACAAAACCTTGGACTGGGATTCTGGCAGAATAAAAGCCTTTCAATTCATATTTGATCGCATTTAAAGGAGGGGGAAGGAGGGACCTTGTAAAAACCCTGTTCATCCACTAGAGAGCATATAGGCAGTGCTTCTCCTTGGAGAAAATAAAAATGTCAAGCTCTTATTATACACAATAATGCAATGCAGTTTAAATGTTTACTGCAGCTCCACCCGTCGCGGTTACGTATGGAGAAGAGAGTATGTGAAAACTGGAAGAAGGCTTTGCAAACATACGACTTTCATGTTCAAAAGCCTCTTACCTCCTTGTTAGTGTTTAATATCTACTTGTTCTTAAAGAGTGTTCCTATTCTCCCAATGGAAATATTAAATTATTTACAAAGTTCCTGAGAAATCCAGGAGTGGACTCAAGAAGGTGAAGAGCAGATCTCTGCAAGGGCATTTTATGGCTTTTAGAGAATTTGAGTGTTTCATTTCTAGCTGATGTGGCTGGGAAGAAGCTTCTGCAAACACACCGATGTGAGACTGCTTGTTCCGCAGATGATCAATGAGGGAAGCTGGTGCTGAGAAGGTGATACCCTTTGAAGTCTAATGGTATTAACGTTGACTCTTAAATATTTCATAGCTGTTACTCTTTCGTAGTGATTTTAGTGCTTGAGTTATTGAGCACACTGGTTTTTCCTAATCTCATTTCCATTTTTACCCTCTAAACTGCTGCCTTCTCTGTGCATACAATACACATATGTAAGTTCAAATTTAAACCATAGGGATTTGTGTGTGTTAAATGAATGGTGGTAGACCCCACTAATTAATTAAACTTTTTTTTCCCGCTCCCATGGGTATCAAATTTACTTTTTCCAAAGGCAATACTACTGTTTTTTAATACAGTGCATGTTAGAGGCAGTTTCTTCCAGTGGAATAAGCCACTGACTTTCTCCGCTGCCCTAGTTAACCTTATTCCCTCCATCTGTAGGTTACAGACCATTCCGCTTACACTTGTAACCTGCTGTGAGAGCTAGGCATGAAAAACAGTATATAAACCCCAGGTATCCCTTGTGATATGTATCTTTTCCTCTGGTTTCTTTGTGCTTGTCTTACTTTGTGGGCACTAAAATCCTTCATAGTGAATTTGCTAGGTTCCTGTAGAGCAACGCGGGGTTGGTGCAGCACAGATGTAGATTCATTACATGGCCTTTCCTGGTATATTTTTACTTTTTGTGTGCCACGGATTTGACTTAGTAGTTGGCAAAATATTTGTGTAGTACTTAGGCACTGGATGGATTCCCACTGAGAATAATGGACAATCTGGTCAGGATTTTATTTGCCCTCAGCATCAAGCAAAACTTTCTTTTTGTTGCCTTTTGCAAGTGATCAATGGATCCACTTACATTATAACCTGGAGTTAGGAGCAGAATTGTATGTTAATATCTCTCATTGCAATAAAACGACTGTTGAAGTCCATTACTTTTCTGGGGAAAAAATGGGATGTATTTAATTTTAACTGCCTCAGTAGTGTATTGGTGCATATATAAATCCTGATGGATGAAATCAAGCAATTAGGATTAGAAATGAATAACACAAGACATCTAGTCATTTAGACGACTTTGCATTTTGATTCTGATTGATTTTTCTAATATTTGCTAAGCGCATACGTAGCGGCGAAGGCTCTATATCCATGTGTTGTATTTTTAAAATGCCATCGTGTTGACTTCTGGGATCTAGATCTGTTATTTGACAGCCTATTATGATTAAATTTCAGTTATCTGAAAAACTGCGCCATTAAAATAGCTGATGCAGAATTTAAGCACGTCTGTTCATTGTTCTTTTTTTCAAGGTTTTTGAAAATTACACTTGATGCCTAACACTGCGGAGTCAGTTTACATTTCAGGCAATGCTATTTTTCCTCTTTGAATGACAGCAAGTATTTGTGTGCATGTATGCAAGTGTGACATGAAGATATGAAGATATTTGCCTTACAGTTTTGTTTTTGCTTTTTAATTGATATTTGGATGATATAAAGCAAGCAACTGCCATATGACAATAAAGTGGACCAACTTTCCCAGCTGGATGTCATATTTTACAAAGTATGTAACCAGAGAAACTGTGAATTATGTAAACTGCTAAATAGGATTCTGGGTGTAACTTATTACCCTGCTGGCTGGAAGATACTGCTTGTTACTTGCACTTTCTGAAGCAGCATTATTCTGCCTGGTTCTCAGAAGTGCTAAACTTCGTTATTGGGGGAAAAAAATATTCAAGGAGCGAGTGTCATACTTCTGGCTTCCTATGGTGAAAGAGTGGGAGGTTTTGGAAGGCTGGAAGTGAGTAGTATTGAGTACGACTTCTGAAGAGTTGACTGCCGTGCCTTGCAGGTGTCTGCTCCGCTGGCTCCAGGTAGGGACCAGGGCGAGCGAGATTGCGTGATAGCTCCTGACGAGGACAGATGCTGTTGTCTGGGGCTGTTGAGATAAGCGTTCAGCGGGCCAGTTTGGGGTGGTAGTTTTGGTTTATATTCTGTGTTACTTCACTAAGGAATGTTTTATTTGCTTGTCGGTTGTGTCCCTTTGTGGTTTTGTGCCTGTCTTTTTCAATTAAACTGAATCGTGTCATTTATTTTACATACAGTTCTTGAAAGTTCTTTCCTAACATCATGCGTTTGTTTTGCTGCATAAACCTAATGCAACTTCACTTCTATGATTCTACAGTTTTAAATTTTATCCTCGATGTAAAACTTGCTACTTTATTTTTTCTGCTTTTCAACTTCGCTGCTTTTCACGCTGCGTCTGCTGTTCTTGCTCAGGGTCCCTGGATTTGCCGCTGGACCACGTGCAGCACATTCTTATTTATCAGCCACCATGGGCGTAGAGGGTGCTTTGTGGAGGCAGCCAAACTTTTTGCAGTAGCATTCAGGTTGTGTCAGGAGGTTGTATCTGTGTGAGGGTGCGCAAGTGGATTCGGTTTTAGGAGGAAAGACTCTTTGGAAGGATCAGATTTGGAGAAGAGCTTTGCTCTTGTGCTAAAAATTGTGTTGCTCCACGATGCATTAGACTGGGCTTGTACAAAAACTCGCTTCTTGCAGCAGTTAACTGGAGTCATAGTAGGTGTGAGATTCGTATTTGTGGAAGGTATGCATATCAGAAAAATGTTTGTGTTGACATGTAGTTGGATTTTTTTGTTAAGCTGAGACAATATTAGCTGCTGACAAGAGCTAGGTTTTTATTCAAAGGCACCTTATGATTCAGAGCCGCTTCTTGAATGAAGAGCAGTCCAAGAAGATTGTGTGAAGAGGTACAGGACATGATGTTGAACTTACCAGGCCTGCTGTATGGATTTTAATGTTAACATTTTTACCCCCTCCAAAAGGCCTGATGTGTCAGGCCTAATGAAACATTTTGAGCAAATCCCCCACAGCTGCTTCTCCCGTTCACCTTGTTCTCGGAGCCCAGGCTACAGGCAAAATTGGGGTAATAGGCAGCAGGATCGGGCCCTGGGGCCAGGATCCTCTCTGCTGGCCCTGGCCCTGGCCCTGGAGGTGAGGGGACAGTCCAGGGGACTTGCCAGGCTTCCATCTGCAGGATGGCAGAGGCATCTTGCCTGGCCCCTCATTAACCGGAGGGGACAAAAGTTGGTAAGGAGAGTGATGCTTTAAATATTAAAGCCCCAGCTCTTGAGTTTGAAAAGAACTACTTTTGTGTTTCTTCCATTTCCTTCTATATTTCTGAGCTTTCAGCTTCTCTTTTTTTTGGTTGGGTTTGGTCTTTTTTTTGGTTGGGTTGGTTTTTTTTTTTTTTATGTTTTTTGAGTCTTTCAAAGCTGATAGTGCTGTGCAATAGGAGAGATAGATGATGGTTCTCTCCTCTTCAAACCTTTCCAGCATTTCCTTCTAGGACATGGTTTTCCATACTTTCACGTGTGAACATTATGCAGGGTGAAGAAACTACAGGGAGAGGCAGCCTTGCTCTCGCCTTGACCTCAGTGAACGGCAAACCTCCTTTTCCTAAAGAGCTGGCCAGAAACTTTCTTGCTCTTGCAGCTAGCAAAAGGCACTCTCTTTTTCAAAATCCTACTGAAAGAACAGGAAAATACAAAGAACTAGAAAACACCTGCACTATCCCCTCTTACAAGACCTTCCCAACTTGTTGGCAGATGAAGGAAAGACCTGGTTTCCACTAATTGGTATTTTCCTAGGTAAAACCTTGTTCAAAATGTGTCTGATCAGCTTGCAGAGTAGGCCTGTTAGGTACAATACTTTGGGAACTGCTCTTTCCAATAATCTTGAAGGTTCCAGGGGCAAAAAGGAGTGCCATTGCAGCGCTGTCTCGTGCTGCTGTGTGCCATGACCTTCACGCAGGAAGCTCCGTTACGGCACGGAGTCCAAGCGCACCGCGGCACAGGTGTCTGCAGCTGTGTGCACATGCCTTCCTCACGATTTGGTCTCATTTTGAGCTGTAAGATCGGCACAGCTGGGCGAAAATGAAGAGAAGATCAGTTTGTATTGCTGTAGGGGGGAAGGTCTTACGGAACCTCTGCACAATGACAAAATTTTGCATCAAAACCTTGGGAACCTAAAAATGCATAGACAACACATCCTTCCCCACCCCTCCCAGAAATCTTTTATTTTCACTTAAAATGCCTCTTTTTCTTGTTAATAAAGCTATCTCCAACTACAATTCTATGATTTTTCACTCCCATATGAACCTAAATCTCAGTTTAATATAATAGCCTTTAGGCAATATGACAATATGCCTAAAGTATTTGAAAATGCAGACATTTACAAACTGCTGTTGAAACTTAGGTCCATCTGTCAGTATTCAGGTAACGGTGTAGCAGTCATTGCCCAGAGATTCCTGTTGTACAATGCAAAACTATCAGGCTTAGCAAGAAGGTATTTAAAATGCAACAAAACTGAATTTTAAGTTGCTTTCATGTTTTTAGGTTTTAGATTCAAACTACAGTGTGAATGTAAAACTTCCTGTCTAGGTCTCATTATTCAAAACTTTTCTTTCTGTAAATGTGATAATGTGTTTCCGCTTATTCATTTCACTGTAAGATCATAGGCTTTTAAAAAAAAAAAAAAAAAAAAAGTAACATTTGGGAGACTCAAGAAAAAAGTGACTTTGATATGTACTGTGCATTTATTTCATATGCATATGCACCTTAATGAAGAAAAGAAACGTAATGTTTCCTCTTTTTTATTAACTCTCAAATGTCTTGAGCTGAGAATTGGAAAATGTTATAGGCTTTGGTACTCTGGATTCAGATTCTGCTTTTAAAAGCTTAAGGTAGGAATTTTTTTTTTTAATCGATTTACTGATTTCCAGTAGGTTCCCAATTCCAAATATCCTGTTTTTGTAAAGTTTTGTGAATCTTCCTTTTATTATAGTTGATTTTCATGTTCTCTATGTCATTTGTCAGTTATGGGGAAGAATCACCAATATAATTCTCTACAAACCCCAGTAATATCTCTGCCCTTCACAAAATAACACAGAGAGCTTAAAAATATTGCATGTTATCTTTAAAGGCTACAGAATTTTTTCAGTTTTCATACAGCAGGTAACCAGTGCTCAGCCTCGTCTCGGGCCCTTTTTAAATATCTGGTTCTGCTATGTGGCTCCACTGCTGACTGTGAGGATATTCAATAATCTCTTTTTTTACTAGAAATTTTTTTTTTGTCTTGTAGTCCTCATGCAACTTCCTGCTTTCAGTTTGAATTTTACAGGACGTCCAAGTGATTTTTTTGTTTGTTTTTCACTTCTTTCCAGAATTCAGTCTGTTCCAAAATTCAACTTTTTCAGCTTTTCCAAATTTCTTTTCCCACCCATGTTCTGCAGCGAGTTTAGTCCCACTTTTCTGTATTAGCTAACCTTTTGCCCTGTAAATATTCGTTGATGGAAATTTTTCTCGGTTGGCTTAGGTTTGTGATAGTCAGCGAGTCGAGGCTGATAATGAAACCTTGCTGCCAGTGTGCCGAGGAACGCATTAAAGCACAGCTGTGCTCCTTAGTGCTCCTGTCTTTACCTGCCCCTATTGCATACCATTACACTTGACTTATCCAATGGAACGTGATCCTTTCACAAAGCCAAGCTTGGTCGTCATAAGACCTTCCATTTTCATGACTTTCTTATCTCTTTTCCAGCTGCCTTTTCCCCAGTTCAACAAATAGCTCTGATGCAAAACTTTCAGAGTAAAAGGAGCCAGGACTAAATCTGGGCAACTCGGATTTGGGTGGGACTCAGAGGAATGAATGGTTTTTTGGGTTTGGTTTTTTTTTGTGGTGTGGGGTTTTTTTGTTTGCTTGTTTTGTGTTTTGGTTTTTGGTTTTTTTTTTTTTTTTTTGATCCTCTTCCCTTTCAGCCTCTTGTTTTCTGATTTCTTTTATGTGATATTAACTATCTTGGTTATCTCAGTGCTGGAGAAAGTCAGCAGCAAATTGCACTGCTGCATATCTTATTGTCTATGTGTTTTCTTGATCTGCATTGAAGTGCCTTTGGAGCCCAACTGCAGCCATCGCAGGCTGGCTTTTGGGGGGATGCAGGGGGCAATTTTGCATTTCCATGAAGCTGAGTAGTTAAAAACTAGACAAAGTAGTCTGGGCAAAATATGCACATTTCTTCCATACTAAGTCCCACTAGGACACCCTCCTGTTCAGACTTGGATGTAGAACAGGTCTTAGTGCTAATCTTTGCATTAGATCCAGCTTACAGTGAGTTAAGCAAAGAAAACTTCCATTCATATCTCCCTGCAAATTAAAAGTCAAAGGCCTTAAAGTAAGATAAAACAAGTTGCAAAATTGGAAGGTGCTGCTAAGTTCATGTCATTAAAAATAATATCATGCCTTAAGAAGTCTCTAAATTGATTGAAAAATGCAAGATTTCTGTGAAATAACAGAACTTAAAAAACTAACCAGATACATATTTCTTTGTCTCAATAATCATAAATCTCTAGGATATTCTTGCTTCACGTTTTAAATTTTTTTGTTTGCAGCCACAGGGACTGAAAACTTACTTTGTCCGTTTTTTTTAAAGTGAAATCTGGGGACCCTCTGGAATCTAACGGGTTGTGTTCTTTCAGTTTTGATTTTGATTTGTACTGGGTTTTGTGGATGCATCAAAAACATGACTTGCAGTTAGAATATGAGTGTCCTTGTCAACATTTCAGTAAGCAGAGGTCAAACCAGAACATGAGATCGTAACTTACATATTCATAATTGCATAAATTGTCCCAAAAGAAGGTCTTTTATTATACACTGTCCATTTGCATGCTTAGTTAATAGTTTAGTAGGCACCATGATGATGTCAGGTGCTCCTTTACTGATGTATTTTATTTTATTTTATCTTATTTTGCATAAGCCTACATACTTTTTCAGACAAGAGTATTAGTGTAATCTCTTTCTGCCTGATAGGGACATGGGTTCAATGCCTAAAAGAAGGGGTGGTAGCATCATATATCTGTTAAAAGGAAGAAATTCTGTTCACCTATACAGATACGTTGACTAGAGATTCAAACAGTCCTCAAAACACTGATGCAACTTTATTGTGTCATCTATAAGTCTATGAGCACCAGCCTACCCGCTCCCCCGCCAAAAAAAAAAAAACCCAAACCCAAAACCTGGCAGAAAAGAGAAAGTTAATAAGTATGAGAAGAGATTTGGAGGTATTTGAAAAGATGAAGCAACTATGAACAGTTGCTGCACTGAAGGTAAGGCAGTTTTTTAACAGTATGGAGAAAGGAGATGGGCAGGCAAATCATGTGAAAGCTAATGTAAACTTTAATGAAAACTGATGTGTTGCCCATGAACAGCTTTAAGGTTTTCGGGGAAAAAGCTATATAATGAAGGAAAAAAAAAAAAAAGAAAAAGGGGGTGGGGGGAAGCCTGTGATCAGTGGTAATGAAGTCCACACATGCAGCCATCTGAAGATGAAGAAAACCAGGTGTGATCTGTTGCTGCTTTGGTCCAGTTTCTGGTGAGATCTTTGTCACCAATGCCTGTGCTACAGGAATGGTTGAGGGTCTCTGCTCTAATCGGCTCCATACCGCCCGGAGCACAGTGCTAAAATGCTCTAAACTGCGCAGATGAAGTACAACAAAGCTAAACCTGCCTTCAGCTGGGATAGTTGCAATGGTGAATCAGGCCAACACCTGAGAAGAGATGACAGAGCTGCAGGGAAAGCAATGTTGGGGTGGAACAAAAAACCCCACCTGATTACCAGTGAAAGCAAAGCCCGCGACTTGGTTTCCCCTTTTTCGCTAGGATGTGGTTTAGCAAAATTGCCGCCATGTGCCTGCGGAGGTGATGAGCCCAGCCGCCACCGCAGGACTTGCAGACAGCCAAGCTGCACGGAGCACGGTATCATCTGTGCGGCAGATGACACGCCATAGCTCTGGGGGCAAAAAAAAAAAAAAAATATCAATCCAAGAGGCAGCATGTAACTGCTGAGAAACACAGGGTCTCCGCCAAACCCCTGTGTGGGTCAAATGCAAATGCGCTTGTAGGAAACCAGAGGCGAGTCAAAAGCAGAGCAAGGGCAGCGGCAGAGCCCTGCGACAGATTCGTTCTTGGGAATCTCTGAATTTCAGACCCGCTGCCCTGTGATGGAGCCTCCTCCCCACCCCCAGCGCAATCTCTTGCCAAAGGGAACTGTAATTTTTATGAATGCCTTGAATTGCAGCCAGGTAATTACTTTCAGGAAATTTTTCATCTTGCTAAATGCTAATCTATAGAAAGTGAGTGAGGAAGAAGGGGAAAAAAAAAAAGTTACAAATTTAATAGCATGATAAACAGCCATCTCTATTTAGAAGCCTTGTAAAGAAAGCTCTAGGTGTGATCTTCGGGAAAATACTCCATTTCTGTAAATGCTAATCCTAGGAGGATACTTTGCCTTTGGTGCGTATATGTGATGTCCACATACGGGACCCAACACGTTGAACTCTGTTCCTGAACTATCTGAGATTAGCTTTGAGCAGCATTGGCCTACTGTAACAGTGCTGAGTGTCAGATCATGGCTTGTGACTTTTCAAGAATCAAAAAATAACATCTCTGCTGAAGAGGCTGTTTCCTCAAGCTGACTTTCACATTTATTTTTATTTTTTTACTTCTTCTATTAATTTATTTCCCGCATTCCATTAAAAATGGCATTTACAGGTCAAGAAGCATTAAAAAGATTTCGGGGGGGGGGGGGGGGGGGGCGGGAGGAGGAACCAACCAACCAAAAAAAAAAAAACCTCCACCCCAAAATCAAAACCAGCAAAAACCTCTCTGCCTTTGTTGTTTGTGCACTTTACCAAAGATGTAGATTTTTCACGTCTGTTGACTTCCCATTATAGTTTTCTTCTTGCATGTAAAATTGATACAGCAAGATAAACATTCTTCTGATGGCTGGAGTAGGGGAGCTTAATAATAGCTCTGATTTATTATTCTTTTTTTTTCCTAAAAGAATACTAAAACAACCTTTATTTTTTTTATGATGTCACAACTAGTGGAGAGTTTGACATTATCACATTAACTGCTAATGTATAAATGCAGCACTAATGTAGTAGAATTAAAACATTGTATAATAACCTTCCCTTGGTTCAGCCATTAAAAATACATTAATTCTCTTTCTTGCAAATTGGACCTGATGCAATTTATTCATCAATAACTGGTTTGTGTTTTTTGTATGGATATCTGTGTTTATTTTCTGGAAAATTATTCTGACTTTGTCTTTTGCAAAGTAAAAGCCATCCACATCGCAGGTGTGCTTATATAGCCTTTATTTTAGTTAGAAGAATAGTAGCCAGAACAAGGAAACTCAGGCTCCCTCCTTCTAGCTTGTATTCAAGTACTTGTGTTGGCCAGCTTTATCCAATGTTCAATATACCCATTTGTAAAATTAGTGTATTACCCATCTCACATGCAAATTGAGACTTAATTAACAGATGTTTGTAACTGCTTTCACATCCTCCTAAGAATCATTCTACGTGAGTGCAAAGCAGTTGTTGCTGGGAGATGAGAACAACGCTGGAGCAAAGGCTTTGCTGGAGATGGGGAGAGGGTTGGGGGGGGGGGTTGGTTTTGGGTTGGGTTTTTTTAAGCTACTTTGGTACCTTTTTGAATCTCCCTGTTTTGAAGTAGGTGGGGCACAAGGTGGCAAATCATATCTCCCATATAGTAGGTGCTGCTTCCTACATCCCCCATGCATCAAGGTTTTAAAGCTTTAAAAAGCAAGCTCAGAGCTGAACAAAAAGACTACTAGAACAGCAATGGGTATGTGGAAGCACTCTTGAAGATAACAGCTGTCAGGACACAGGAGATGAAAATGCAACCAGGTATACAGGCTACAGGAAAACTTGGCCTTGGGCATTTTGCTTTCACTTCAGTAGTTTTAACCCTTTGCATACCAGAAACCATTTTTAAAGTTGGGAGAGCACAAAGGAGGAGGGAATCCTTTGTGAGGTGTTTCTGAAATTGGAAATACAAAAGTAACTAGCAAATAGCTGCTGGGTCACAGCTGTAAAGTACAGGCAGTGCTGCGTTTAGACGGTTTGGCTTTTATCTGATTGTGAGCCATGCGCTTCCTCATATGGGAACTACCGCCACCCCATTTTAATCAGTTGCAATTTTGCTTTTACGTGTAAATTAGAATAGCTTGGATTGAACAGGAAGTGAAAAGAAATGTCTGATCAAAAGCGTTTCTATAAAGCAATAGCTCCCTCGCTTTAGCTTCATTGAGCATCTCCAGTCTGATATTCTTCATTTTACCCAAATGTTACCAGGGCTGTAACTCTAATATATTTTACATCAGCCTCCTGATTGCAAAGTTAAATAAACTGTTCATGAACCATACAGTGAAGTCTCCCCAAAGACCTCGCTTTTTAAAACGTGTAAGATTGGAGAGGAAGAAGGGAAGCTTTCAGTTCTGCTGTTGCCTTGAATCCACCTTGATTTGGGAGCAACCAAAAATATTCTTTCCTGATGACAGTTTAGGGGCCCGCGTGAAAGGAGTCAGTGGTATCAGTTACTGCAAGTAAGCAGACACATATTTGGCACGCGTATCAGCAGAGACCAATGCACCGCCCAGCCAAGCCAAGGTACGTTAGCGGGACGGCGCTTGATTTGTGGCTAAAATCTGATTTGCGACCCAACAAAGCCTCCCTCCACCGAGCCTGTTGCTCCTGCACCTTTCACCTGTATTAAAACCAGTTAAAACAAAACCAGCTATACACAAGCTTCTGCTAGCGTCTGTTTCCATGCTTGTTGTCTGAAACAAAGCCTAATTATTACAACTCCTTCCCTGATATTTTGACTTGCCGAATCGTCTACAGTGTTTATACCTAGAGCATAAATGCCAAGGCTGAAACGTGCATTCAATTAGAAGATGACTCCTGACTGACCTACATAACAGTTCATTCATGAGATAATGTGACCTGGAGTCATGGAGATAGAAGTCAGTTGATTGAGCTGGCTTGGCTGTGTACACTGCAAACTCTCCAGTGATTGAGGAATCATCTAAAATTAGACGTACGCTGTACGTTATCGAGAGCCTCTCAGATCCGGCTCCGTTTCAGTAATATTTCTTTTACGAGATGGGCGTATAATTTGTCACATTGTAATCCTTTAATGCTTAACTTTATTAGCATGAAGTACTTAGGTATCAAATAAAATGAGCAGTTAAGCGATTTATATTTAAGGTCTGCTCTCAGTTCAGGGCTTAGGTAGCCAGCCTCCCGTGAAGTGGCGAGAGCGTGCACGGTATTTACCACTTCCGTCGGAGAGCTACAAAATGGTGCTTTTTGAAGATGAACCTAGTTGTGTGTGTAAATCCCGACTGACTATTACTGTGCCGCGAGTTAATGCGTGTATTTATATTAAGGGTTATTGTGTGTTTGTAGTGAACCGCAGGACATTTTTCCTAGCTTTTGCCTACTAGATTAGTGAACTCGCAGCTCTCAGCTGCAGAAAAAGAAAGTTAACCAGCGAGCGAATGGTTTAAGCGTAACGATTAAGCAACACTTTTCGTATTACTAAGCCACAAAGGAAGCTTAGATAAAGGTTGTAGGTCGGAAAGAAACCTTCAGGAGCATGCTCGCGAAGTGAGGCGGTTCGAGAGAGGCTGCAGCTGTCACTTCCAGATCTAAGGGGCTCTGAGGTATTTCAACGATTTTCTTATCCTATCTGGTCTTAAAGATTCATTAACAGAATAATGTGAAATTCTCTCTAGGGCATAGGATCCTCTTTTTTTATTTTCTCCCTCCTCTGAAAGCGTGGTAGGAGAAGTCTGCGCTCCGTCACATCGAGTCCTTGGTTCCTCTCAGATGAAGCCGCTCCGGCACTGACTGACGCATGTCGTGAGGAGGAAGGGGGACATTTTGTACGGGGAGGCTGTGTGCTCTTCCAAACACACTTGGGGTGCAGCGCTACAGTTTTTAAGGTTTTCTCTATTAGTAGGTGCATCTCGTGTTTTTTACAAGTGCATTTAAAAAGCCGGGTGCAAGCTGTTTCCTCCTCTGTCTCTTCGGCGTGCTTGTTTGGTGTTTAACTCCGTGCTGGCATGGTTGTGATCCTCTCTAGGGGAGGGTAAAGATTAATCAAAAAGCACAGGAGCTTGCTGTCAATCTGTCCGGCAGGAGGGTTTGTAGGCGTCTTTTGTGAGTTTCTTAGTTTGTTTTGGAGGTTTTTTTTGCTTTATGTTGTATAAGAAGTAATGCAGAATTGACTACTTGGACAGGAGTAAAAAGGCATTTCATTTAACCTTTCACTTTGTACGTTTTGCAGTGCTTTCATACGAACCGGGATTTTTATGCTGCATGCGCATGGTTTGGCTTTGAGTGAAGAAATCGTTGGGTATGCTGGCAGAGGGCAGCAGGAGAGAAACTTTTATTTTTGGGGGGAGTCTTTTGGTTTAGGTAGACCACTTGAGCTGCAAGCTGAGGCTGAAGTTGCACAGGGCCTAATTAGTGCCCGTTACCTTTTCTGTTTGCTCTTGATTGGTTGCAGAGTCAGAGGTTTAATTAAGCACAAATGGGGATGTAGAGTTAATGTTCATTATAACTAAAATCGAAACAGCTGTTTACCTTGCCGAAGCCTTGTGTGTTAACGTCCATAAATCTTACCCCGAGGAGAGCTCAGAGGAGCCATCCCCTGTAAAACACGCCTTTCCAGATATCGTGTTATATCATTTTACATACTCATTTTTGCAACATTTCCTAATCATATTAATTAACACATTAGGGTATAATTCTTATTGTCTACAGAAATTACTTCAATTAAAACTATTAACATATTATCATGATTGTTATATTATTACAATTCGCTTTGTTACTACTCAAAAACTACTCTAGCAAACCCAAATGTTTGAAATTAGCATAAAATTGTTGTGTTTGCGCTATTCCTCTTAACCAGGGAATCGGGTCTCACTGTAAACTTCCTGAATAATTCCCATTTCTGTGCTGGGGTTTCTACAGTGAGAAAAGCTGAGAGGGGCCGTGACTGTCCCACAAGGATAAGGCTAAAAAGAGTTTGTCTTGATTAACCTCTGTGGTGCTTAGCAGGTTTGTGACCACTGTGCAGGAACATATGGAAAGAGTAAACGCCACAGAGGAGCACAAGACAGTAATGGATATAAATTGGCCGTATTCATACTAAAAAATTAGGTTGGGTGGGGTTTTTTTTTCCTCCTTGGTCAGAGCTGTGAGTTTTTGGACTGGCTGTCTTGTAGGAGGAATGAAGGCAAGAGGCATAGCTAGCTTTAATATTGAAGGTTGTTACACTCAAAATCTTTGCACAGCCAAGATGAAATGAGCCCTCTGTAAAGGCAAAGTTTTATTGTTAGCATAACTGAAATCTTAACAGTCTAATCAAAGAATTATTATTAGTCCAGATCTATTTATTAAGGGAAAAGAAAGAATACTGTTACAAGGGGGAAAAGGCTTTGATAATAATACAATTTAAATTGAAATACACATGTTTCTGAGTATCTGTCCCTTACTGTGGTGTTTTGTTGTTTGTGGAGTAGGCTCCATGGGTTGTGAAGCTGTTGGCTTTAATTTTTGTAGCTGGGGCATGGTTATGGCAAGTTGTTGAGTACCAAGGGCTTCACTGGCAGGGGTATGTTGATAGTGGGGGTTTAGTCTTCCTCTTCACTCCAGGCTCTGCTTCTGGCTATTTTTATGTTTTCTAACATACTTTTACACCTTCCTCTTTCTTCATTAGATTACAACACCGTGTTACCCCTGGATTCAGTATGTATGCAATGTCTTAGATAAGTTGGATGCTTTTTCTTTCTTTTTCTTTAGACTAGACATTAGAAAGAAATTTTTTACAGTGAGGGTGGTGAAGCACTGGCACAGGTTGCCCAGAGAGGTGGTGGAGGCCCCATCCCTGGCAACATTCAAGGTCAGGTTGGATGGGGCTCTGAGCAACCTGATCTGGTTAAAGCTGTCCCTGCTCACTGCAGGGGGGGTGGGCTAGATGACCTCTGAAGGTCCCTTCCAACTCAAAGCATTCTATGATTCTATGATTCTTTCTTATCCCTAAAACCACAGGTTTGCATTTCTTTAGCCAGCTATAGGTGAATTTTTATACCCCTGGGGACCTGAGTGTCACTCTGTGCCCAGTCTGATACTGGCTCGTGCCTCCACTCCTCTGCACTGCATCATGTGTCGCCTCTTCTGAGGCTTCTGCTGTGATACCGTGTCCGTGTTCTTCTGCACTCTGTCATTATCCTGGGATCATAAATATTTCATCCTGTGCTGTAACTGCTTGTTACTACTGTCTGTATAAAAATTACACTTAAATCACATCATTATGCAAAGATAAGCAAAAGTAAAATAAACTAGGCAATAGCCACCTGGTCATTAGGAAAATTGCTGCTACAGCTAAAGCAGCTAAAATGAAGCTCCAGGCTGGGCAATACAAGTGTAGGCAAGCCTGACAAGTCTGGGTCCTGAGGCTGTGCAGACTCAGCACAAAGTCTGTGGCCTATTACTGGCACCAGCAACACTGTGTTTACTGGGCAGCAGGGCTTGAACGTGATGAATGAGATCATTATTTGGGTTTACCCATATTGGCTGGGGGACCAAGCTTGGTGACATGGGATGTCCTTTCTGGTCTTAGGTTCCTGCAGTACCTTAAATGGTTGAAATAGAAAGGCAATACTTTGCCTTTACAGAACAGGTGTATATTGGTGTACTATTAGTAGACAAGTTGAACAGAAAACAAGGAAGTTGATCTGAGGTAGATAATTGCTGTCATTATTCTAAGCCATACGTATTCTATTCATCTTCATTGTATTGCTGTGAAAAAGCTGTTATCCTCTTTTACAGCTAGGATAGTATTTATCTACAGTTGCCCTAGGATGCCTCTGTAGTCAATGGAAAGACACTGCTACCTCCATTTTAGTCCACCTGAAGTCTGAATTGCCCTCTAAAATGATTATTTCTCTTCACAGACTAAGTAGGAAATCCTGCACACATAGATTTAATAAATCTGAGCCAAAGAGATTAGAGATTTGTCTGCAGCAGATGAGTTTCAGAGCCTGTGCTTTCACAGCTGTTACTAGTAACTAGCTTAGCTTAAATTTATTTCATATATGGTCTATATAGGCGACTGCCACAGTTTAGATTGTACTGTCATTATACCCCGAATGAGACATGTCCACAGGAAGTCTATGGCTGAGCATGGAATTCAATTCTCATATTTCAGATGAGAAGATAATGCCCTAATCAATTCTCATCCATGTAATGCAGTCAGTGGCACTACTCAATTCTTTTCAGTTTGACTACCACTCCAAACTGTTAAACCATCTGCTGGTGGCAGCCGAAAAGATGACAATATAATAAATTACTAGAAAAAGTTAAGATGCCTAACATCTGTTCTCCACCAAGTTTGAGCATCTTCCCTGCATTGATGTTCTGTCATCTCTTGACACAGTAAAAGAAGATGCCCGCTCTGAAGTTCTTGCAAATTCAAAAAATTTGCAGCAGGACCTACATTCCAGGCATCCATCCTCTTGTGAATTTTAGGCCTAAATAAGGAATAACAATAGAGCAGGGAGAAGACAAGGGCAGGAGAACAAATAGTTTCTTAAAATACATTAAGAAGTTCCTGGCCCAGGTAAAGGCCTGCATTTATTCATTCTTTATTATGATTGATGAAGAAATTCCTAATGATGGCAAGCAGAATTTTGCAAGACAGAAATAGAAACTGCTACCTCTTCAGAGCCACATGACTGTGTGTCCTGGAATTATGTTCTGCATAATGTTTTAATCAAATAACGGGGTTTTTTAGTAGTATGGACCATGTTGGTTAGTGCAAACAGAATGCAAACGTATTCTAGATAAGATTATGCAGCTCTGAAGGTGCTGGCAGGCAGACACTGTTGAGAAAATATACACATAATATTTACTTAAAAGGTTCCTGGAGCCTCCTTTGGTGTTATTAGTCTGTCATGAAAATCTGCAAACACACACTTATCAAAAACTCACGGCAAAACATTAGGCAGTTAGTGAAGTCAAATATAGAAGGGTGGATGCCATAGCAGAGCACAGTTAATGGTTGAGCTGTGACTTAACTTACATCCAAGTGCAAACATAATTAAATTAGAAAAAGCCCTGAACCAAACGTAGGAGGTGTAACCTGCTTGGAATGCAAAGATGAACCTGGATCCCCATCCTACTGTTTCAGTCTCTTCAAGTAAAACTGTAGGAGACAGAATTCCAGAGCTGAATCCAGGTTAAAAGGTGTAAACCAGCCTAGGAGTTGCCACAGTGTTTGGTTTGTTATTGTGATACAAACGTGCACAAAATGATGTGATCTAACAGAAAAGGCTTCTGGAATGCAGGGCTCGTGCGTGGAGATTGGTATGGCACTAATTTGGGGGATTTCCTTTACATTAGCTAAATAATATTACTTGATTTCTAGTTTCCTTTTCTAATTTTCTTTGAGTCTAAAAATCTCCTCTTAAGACATGATTTCTCTAACATAATAATTGATTTCTTCGATGTTCTTAATTTCTCTCACATACATGGCCCTAGCAGTTGCTTATACTGTGAACAGGTGAGGGAGGAGCACTTGGCACAGATCCCTCCATAGCAGATCTCCCATGATTTTAAGCCAGCTCAATGAAATTCCCCTGGATCTGAATTCACCTTAAGCAGAAGGATGATTCTTGTAAATAAATATGAAATAATATAATGTAGTTATAATTAATGAAAGAATACAAACATAATAATAAAGAGTGTAAATACCTAAATACTCCAGTAGCCACCACGTTATAGTAAACCAACTGGATTTGATCCTGGAGAGTATCTTCTAGACTGTATTCCTACCAGTCCTGTTCTGCCACCGATCTCTCATCCATTTGTCCATGAAAATCTATTCTTGCAGGTCTAGAATTAGAAAATGTTCTCCCCTGTTTTATCTTGTAACAGTGGTGTTCATCATTGACTCTGCTGCTTCTCCTTACTGCTTTCTATCTCCTTATTAGACCTTGGGGCTGCTGGTTCAGGTTCCCTAGGACCCGCAAGCTTTTTCCTGAGCTAGACCAGTAGAAGCAGTGAGCAAACTATTCTTTAGCTTCTGTGATTTGGCAAGCACCAGCTATGACGTGATGACAGCTGAAATAAGGAGCCAGTAGGCTAACAGCAGGAACCTAGGTAACAGAGCGCGTCAGGGTGATGGCTAAACTGAGATTCCTGCCATCAGCGCGCCTGGGCATCTGCCTAGGAACAGGCACTCAGGTTCGTGTCGTACTCCGCCAGCCTGGAGAAGTCCTGAGGGGTTACTCAGATAAGCTGCTGTGTTTTGTATGGACCAGTGCTGTCTGGAAAAGGTGGGAGAGTAAAAGTCCGCATGCATGTGTGTGTCCCTGACTGACCTAATTAACCTAATGCAGAAAACACTATTACGCCGGTAGCTGTCACTGTCTCATCCCAGTGTGGTGACCAGCTGTGACTGACTGGTTGTAACAGGCTGTTTTCCTTTTTAAAGGTATTATTTATAGTGTTATCTTTTAGAGGAAGGTGTGAGACTGGTGTACTTGGCTGGATAGCAATGCCAGTATGTTTGTCGATTAGAGGGTAGGGGTAGTGTTTCTAATCAAGCTGGGGCTGAATGGACTTTCCAAGAGGAGAGGTTTCTAAACAACTTAAAGGATTTGGTTCAGAACAGTCATTAATCAGTCATTAAAAAGTGATTGCAAATGCCATTACTTTCTGTCCATCTCTAGTGTTTCTCAAGCGCGCCCCCGAAAGCTTGACACCATTCTGCAGGTTTATCAGTAATTTGAATGCAACAAATTGTACCTGCAAAAGCACAGATGTTGAAAGCTGAGAAATCTGAAGGTGCCGTATGTTTCCTGTAATTGAAAGCAGGTGCCCTGAAGGAAGCAGAGGTTCTGTTTCACTTTATGAAGTATCTAGTTGGCAGAGCAGGCAAAAAATACCCTCTAAAGCTTCATTTGCGAGGACTGGATAAAACAGATTAAAGCTGTTGTTTTACGATAGCTCTAAGGGGCTCCAGCAAGGGATCGAGGTCCTGTTGTGTAGGGCACCACAGACAAAAGGAATTCGGTTGCAGAGTTCAGAGGACTGAGTAAACCCAACGCATGTATTTAAGGGATGGGATGACAGGGAAGACCGCGATAACCCTGTTTTGCGCAGCACTGAAAACCAGGCCCGGCACCTCCAGCGCTTTGGGTCCGTTCCACTCGGCCTTGGGACAGATGCTCATGCCCCGTCTGCGCCTCCCGCTCATCCCGCCTCTGAGTGCCTCTGTCCTGGCTTTTGTGAATGCACAGTGTGGTAGGCCGCCACTGTATCTTTTGCCTTGGGCATTGTATACAAAGAATCCAGGCCTAAAAATGAGTAAATTTATGCTTTCAAGGATGACTTTTTGGGAAACAGTCTCGTGTGAAGCCTGCAGGATAATGAACGGGAGAGACGTGCCCGGTGTGTCCTAGCTGTGGCTCCACCTGCAGATTTCACAAGGCTTTAGGGAGGGGTTTTTTGTGTGTCTGTGCCTCAATTTACTTATGGACAATGGTAAAAGCCCCGAGGGTCCTCTGAGAATTATTCAGTTCATGTTTTTTTGGGGGGTTGTGTGTTTTGTGGTACTTTTAAGGCATGTAAGAGCTACATGTTATTACCCCACGGAATTTAGCTGAATTGCATTCAAGCTGAGCGTAGCCTGTGGGTGTAGGTAGTATTTCACACTTAAAGGCAGAAAAACAAAATAACAGAAAAGCACCCCAAAAGCATAAAAACTTACTAATGCTTCCAGCGAGCTTTGTAGTGCTGCAAGTTTGAGCAAGCCAGGTCTATTTTCCCCTTCCGTTTTACGTTTCGGTAGCTATAGCAAGTGTAGAAAGAGGAAACAACTTTGATCAAAATGTTTTTCAGCTCTTTCTCTAATGAAACAGATAGTGCCTGGCGCAGTATCATTGTACAGTTATTTCATCTCCCCCGAAATACTTTTGTCAAGTTCTGAAAGTGCTGACTGACCTGTGTGCACTGGGCTCGGAGCTCTTGCTCGACTGCCCTTTAAAGACTCTGCAGCACTTTAACGATGCTCTCGTTCCCTTTGGATTGCTCACAATTTTTTTTCCTCCTTCAGTAGTAGGCAGACATTTTCTAGGAATTTTTCTTCTTTAGCCTATCAAACCAGCTGAAAGAAAGAAGAAATGTCTTTTGTCCACATTGTGAGAGAGATCATAAATTTTGCTGAGAAAAATTGAGAACTATGTTTACCACCTGTAACTAGTGGCCAAGAATAGATAGGAAAATTTGCACTCCCAAGAAGTGGAAGAAAAGGCCTGATTTTCAATAGATATTAGTCAGGTTTTCATTCTTTTTGACAATCCCATTTAAGTGACTTAATATTGGATCTCAGTTCTAGCCAAAATTTTAAAAACTAGGAATTTAATGACTGTCCCCATCAGTTCTCTCCCTGTAGCTTCCTATACATGAAAGGTCAAAAATGTCAGTCAGACTGTACCATTTGGCATGAAGATGAATATGGAAGCTAAAGAGGATTTAAAAAATACATGATGTGGCATTTGAAACTGGAAGTTGGGAGTTGAGTCCTGCTTTTGTTCCTTTATCTGCTACTGACCTAGCACTTCATCTCTTATGGGGGGGTGTATTTACAGATTTAAGTCTTTTTGTCCTAGTGTATGGCAGTGCAGAAAGTCCTGCAGGGGCTGAGTCAGATTCTAGGTGGGTAGAGGAGGTGTCTGGGTGATGGTACCCGCTCTCCCTAGAGGCATCTATGTGCAGCAAGTACATAAAATAGGGCTAATGCTCTCCACACCTCACAGAACCTGAAAGAAGTCCGTTTACCCTAAAATCCTGCTAATGTCAAGGGGAGAGGTAGGCATCCTTGGCAGGGCAGTCTGGTTCCCTTGTTTCTCGTTGACTGTAGGAAGAAGGAAGATGACTGGGTTATTAACGTGGTATTTACTGAGGCTTCTGTAGCCCAGTGAAATCAGTCTGAGCATCAGTGCCTTAATTTTCTCCTCTGTGAAACGTGGGTTATGTCTCGCAGTGGAATCATGATCCTTACTACTGCTGTGTTCAAAATGCCTGAAGAAAGAAGACAAAGTTAAAAGACAAGGTGGTGTTCTGATCAGTGTGGTGTTTACTCTAAAAACTGCAAATGTACGGCCTGAAAGTGTAGCACAGATACATATGTGGACATATACAGCATGAAAGTGTAGCACAGAAAAATAAATTAGCACTAGATGTCTTATGAGCCATATTTCTTTGTGCAGTAATGATTTTAGGTGTTATTCTTAGGCGTCATTGGAAAGCAGTTAAATATTTCCAGTCAATCTTGGAAATATCCATTTTAATGTACACAGCAGAGGTGTGTATTTATGATTTGAATATCTGCAAGCAGTTAGGGCTCTGTGCGTAGTCCCTCTGCATCTGCTGGCTTGCTAGTCTCTCTCTGTAGCTGCTCACTTTTGTTAATGGCATTAACCTGTAAAATGAAGTGTGTAGATACATATATTACTTCGTTAGGCATTGTTAAACAGTCAGCAGAGAGAAGTTAGCCAGACTGCAGAATTGACCACTAGTAGTTGTTACAAACATTATAGCGCATGACAAATTTCTGAACTTCAGACCTTTGTATGAAACGAAGCCTGTCTGAATAAGCCACACCTTTGTGTCATCCATTTGTCTTTCTCTGGAATCACACAAAACTCCCTTCCTTCTGACATGTATGCGTCTTCTATGCTTCCAGTGCCACGTGTTTTACATTTTCCTTTGTCTGTCTTGCCAGCTATGTGGCCCCATAATAGAGTTTGAATTGTAGTGAAAGTATTAAGATAGTAAAAAAGATGCAGAGTGTCATGGTGATTAGATTTTGGGAAAATGTCATTGAGGATATAAAAGAAAGAATATCTTTCTTTTTTACTCTGTTGACTCCTATAGCTTAGAGATGATTTGTAATTTTGAGCTATTCACTGATGGTTCTGGGACTTTGAAGCACATCATTATATAGATAGCCTGGAGGTGTCTGACCACCTTATCTAATTTTTAAGGTGCTTAAAAGGTGGAGTTGAACCTTTGGAACCAAACTGGCCAGCAGCTACAAGTTAGTAGTTTTTGTCTCAGGTTGTTTATAATTTTGTCTCTTTGGTGGGAAGTGGTTCCAAACTACGCATTTAGCATTCATGGGGTTTTTCTTCCTTTGTCTGCAGCAACTTCTTCTGTGGAAGCAGAACTAAAGGGTCTGTGAAGGGTTCTCTTCATTGGTGCTCACAGATCCTACATTGAATACCAAATTAATCTAACAGCACTTCCGTAGGGGCTGCTAGAAGTTTTCTGTAACTTCAGCCACTGCCATGTGATGTTCTGGGTGACTCCTACTTTTATACCTGCACATTTAATTGCATATCTTTGGAGTGGAGATTGCTACTGTGTGGGAGCTTTTCTCTTCAAATATATGTCACCTTGTTTTAGTTTTCTCTTTTGTGGTTTTGTCATGTATGTATAATATCAGCTCTTCTAGAATACACAAGAATAACTTTCCTGTGTTTAAAGTACGAGCTGAGTTTGCAATTTCATAGAACCTACATAGAGCTTTCTTTTCTGTTTTCAGGTACAGAGAAATCAAGTATCTACTTTCTTAGGATGCCTAGGTTATCAGGCATTATAAAATATCCATCACTCATTCCTACATTCAGTATGTTGCTCTATGCAGAGAGCAAAAATCTCAATCTCCAATTGCTGCAAATCACCATTGGTAGCAAAGTGGGACAAGTTTTCGGAATGAAATCTCAGATGATCTGGTGATATTTAACCTCTGCAAGAAAGTTGTTCTTCACTAGTAGGTGGCTTATAATTTATCAAAACCAAAAGACTTTGATACTCTCTATCCTGTCACATAAGACTGAGCTGCTGCTGTGGTGCATGAGATAAGGTTATGCTGCCCCTGGAAAAAGAATTCATTTTTTTCATACTCTGATATTTCAGTTTCATCCCTTCATGATGTGATGGCTTTCCGTTGTCACTTCTCGTTTTTGTAAAATATTACTAAGTGCTCTTGCTGCTAGTAGTAACAGGATCATGTGATAACTTGGGTTGGAAGGTCCCTCAGGAGATCTCTAGTCCAACCTCCTGCTCAGAGCTGGGTCGGCTGTGGGGTCAGACCAAGTTGCTCAGGGCTTGATACAGTTGGGTCTTGAAAAGCTCCCAAGATGGAGGTTGCATAGCGTTTCTGGGCAACCTGTGGGCAATGGTTGACTGTCCTCACGGGGAAAATATTTTTCCTTCTATCCAGTAAGATAGTCTTCTTTTAATTTATGTATGTTGCTTGTTGTCTTCCTACCGTTGTGCCATGCAAGGGACCTGGTCTTGTTCAGCCCGGAGGGGAGAAGGCTTCAGAAGAACTTTTGCGTATTTATGGGAGGCTATTGAGAAGACAGGGCCAAGCTCTTAAACTGGTAGATATTCCTATACCATTTTATCAATGAAGGTTGGTCTGGATTTGTTCACTCTTTGAAAAGTCTTTGGAAGAAGGTGTTTTAAAGAAAAATGATATAGTTTCTGCCAGTTGGCCGTGTGTGAACTTAAGGGATTCTGACCCTCCTTCTAGTCTTTGACTTAGGGAACCTGTTCTTCATTGCATGACAATCTTGCCTGTCTCATGACTGAAGTTGCATGCGTTGCCTTAGTCGTTTGAGCGTCCATAATCCATTGGCAGTCTGCTGATAGATGCAGTGAGACTTGTTTTGCTCCAGGTTTTCTAAACAGATATAACAGGTTTTCCCTCTCGATTGCTAACACTTATGTATACGAAAATAAGAATGGTTGTCTCAATTTTTGCATATGTCTGAATTTTCTCTCCAATAGCTGTCTCATGTTAACTTACTGCCTGAAGTTATACAAATTACTGCTACAAATGGTTAACACGTAAGGAAATGGGGAAATTATTTGTTGTTCAGACAGTACCTATCAGTCTGGGAAGCAAGCATACAAAAACTTGTTTCATTGTAAGGCAGAGTAGCAGCCAAAGGCAAAGAATTGCATCAGTGTTTTCTAGCTATCTAATAACGCGGTTTTTTCTTTCCTTTTTTTTTTTTTTTTTTTTTTAAAGTCTGCCAATAAATACACATCTATTTGAGTTTATTTTTTTAAAAAACATTTGGGACTATGCTATTATTTCCTTGTTGCATATCTCCAGGTTTTTGCATTTTTTCCATAATGTTAAGAGGGAAATAAAAGTGGATTACTAGTCAGGGATGACTCTCTAATTTGTATTTCTAAATCTTACATGACCCTGTTCCCCCAGCATGGCAAATTACTTAGGTACTAACTGCAGACCTAAATGAAACAAACTTCTGCTGTATTTTATTTCTGATCAGAAGAAAAACAAGTGCATGTTAGTTATTTAATGAAAAGAATATCCTTTCCTGTCCTTTCAAAGGACTTGCTACACTTCTCATTTTTGGGTGTTTGTTACCATTGCTAATATTACTTGCAGTGCCTCCAAAGCATACCTGTGGATTTCACAAAACCAGAACAATTTCTCATCTGAAAAAAAAAAGTTTTGTGTTCTGAATCTGGAGAGTTATGAAAGTAAGGAGTGGGGAATAGAGAAAGGGAGGATTTGAGGTTTTATGGGAAATTATTTTCTAGGTGAGAGACAGGGGACTTCTGTTCCTGGAGCAATGCTTAGTAGCTAGACTATGCTCCTTTTTAACTTAAGATATGACTAAAAATAAGAGGATTAAATCTTTTTTGAAATCTGTTTAAGCTTCAGCACTAGCTATGTAAAAGCATATGAACAGCTTTACAGGACCAAGCTAAATGCTCACCTAACCTAGTAGCCTGTCTTCCACAGAAGCCCATAGAAAATGGATAAGTAAAAATAAACAAAATAATGGTGAAAGTGCTCAGGGATTTTTTTTTTCTTTTTTTTCCTGTAGACTCTCCCAGATGTTTTCAAACTGTCACATGGTGACTTCCAAACCTGAAGTTGCACCTTTTTGTCTTAAATAGCTTTTGTTGGATTTCTCTTCTACCAGGGAACAATTCAGTGGGTGCTTCCAGGTGCTCATATACTGTGCTATTTTGAGAGAGAAGAGCTAGATATATTTTCATTACATCACCGTTTGCTGCTACATTATTATAGCCTCCTGTACATTAATAGTGCTGAGCTATTAGCGTCATCCCACACATTATGTGTTTATGCCAGCATGGTGAATCTGAAAAACATCTGCCTGGGAGGTAGAAATGTGTTTTTATGTATGAATGCGTAAACATGAAAACTCTACACCTTCTGATTTGAACTCACACCAGAGAGACTCACACAGGAGAGAGCTGTGAATGTCTGCGGCTGAGAACCGGCCCTGTGCAAGCCCCGTGTGAGAAGGTTGGAAGGGGTAAGGTGTCCGTCCGCATCAGTGGTAATGAAGAAGAAAACTGGCAGAGCCGCTCCTTCCTCCAAGAGTAAAGCTACAGGTGTTGTGCCACTGAGATACACGTGCTGTGTATTTCATTAGCATCCATGAACTACTTTGTCATTAATTTAGGTCAGTGTTGCATTGCTTGAATTCAAGATGCAGCACAGGGAATATTTAAGGTAACATTGATCCTTCCCGTTTTAATATTTTTTTTTCAATGGCCTTTTTAGTTTAATTTTGTCCATTCAGGATGAATGGTGTATGTTAAGCATGGTGACTCCTCATCGGTATTCAGCCCAATGGCACTGATGAAGAGATACAATACAGGAAAAAGATTGCTTAAAATAAACGAGGAGCTGCTCTTGAACATTTTTACATTCAGAGAAGTGCAACTACCTAAACTTCCCAGAACACACTGAGCTTTTAGTAAATAACTTCATAGGCTCAGGGGTCACAGTGATCCTCCTGTTGATAGTATGGAGTTTGCTGGCAGCTGACACCTCCATGGAAAAGCAGGAATGTCAGCCGATGAAAGCAGCATTAACATCTTGACAGATGCTTGTTACAGTGGTGCTTTTAGACAGGTTTGGAAGTACAGCAGAGCTCACGTGTTTCTTAAGGAACTTATTTTATGCCACAATTACTGGGGTTTTTAAAGTCTTGTTTTGAAAGGTGCCTCTGATAAGATCAGGTCTTCCAGAGTTGGCTGCACAGCCTTTCAGGAAAAGCCCAGGGCTCTGTCACTCAATTCTGCCCAGACCTTGCATTATTAAGAGTAAGATGGACACAGAATTCCCTTTCCTTTTTAATCCCCCCCCTTATCTTTTTAGGCTTTTAAAAAAATTGTATTATATACTAAAATAGAAACTTTATCAGAAACCTGGCAGATAAGAAATCTTACAGCTAGTGAAGATGCTGTACAAACAGCAGAGTTGTAAGTATTTAGCAACATTACAGTAGCCTTGCTCTGCATTTGCAATTAATACACGTCTGTGTTTGCATTTGTTATAGGACTCTTGACAGCACCAACATAACAAGAAAAACGAACAACCTGAGTAATAAATCTCTGGAGGCATTCAGCAAGTGCCATAGGGCTCATTAATCTTGATTATTCCCCATAATAGATAACTTCACAAATCATCTATTCTCCCCCAATCATGCACATAAGGATAATGTATATATAATAGCCTCCCATACTGTAAAACCCCAAATAGAATTTCATTTTTTAAATATAAGTCTTGACAAATGCAAGACAAATATTTATAGAAAAGGGATGGGTATGAATAACAATGAACTGGACTGAAACAAGTGGGGCAGAGGCTGTTGTGAAAAGAAGGTGGCTTCTAGGTTTTGGGTTTGTTCTTCCCCGCGCCCCCCCCCCCCCCAGCCCCCCCACCTCTATGATGTTGCTATTTGAATCAAGGAATTCTTTTATTTATAGCCTGAAGTAGATGGGATTTTATTCTTGAGAGTTTTGGCCAGGGAGATAAAGGAGTCTACAGCTGCAGCCTTCATGCACGTTCTTTAAGGAATGTAGGCAGGGGGAAATAGGAGCCACTGAGAAATACCCTGAATTCCAACCAATCTAGCATTTATAATTTATACTACCGATTCCTTCTTTTTCTTGTAGTCTTCCCAAAGCCTCCCTTTGAAAAGTGCCAAAGTTACCAAAGGAAACCACAGTTCTGATCTTACGTGGTCTTTACCTGTTTATCAGGTTTTCTCAGCTGCAACTTCAAAATTCCAGTGCAGCGTAAGAGATCTGTGAAAGACATCACATTTAGAGTGAGACTGTATACGATCCTTCCAGTAAGAGTAACAGAGGTGCTCTAATACCCATAGTTGACACTGGGCTGCAGGCTGTGCTTCAGCTCAGAAATACCATAGTTATCTTAAAGCTAATTGTGCAAAGGTAGGAGACACATTAACTTTAAAAAATATGTAAAATATTCTGAGTTTAATGAACCTGTATTAAAAAAGAGTAGGCAAGTGGAGTGAGGGGGGGAAAATAGAACAACTTTTTTTTTTTCCATAGAAGTGGAAAAAATATATATATATCTTTTATATCTTCATAATTGTAGTGACCCTAACCTGATGCTTAAAGTAAGTTCTGCTGATTGAAGTTTCAGAAGTGTAAAGCTGTATTCACAGCTGATCCTTCCTCTTACACAGTATAAAGCATGAGATTTGATTGCCCTCATCTTTGCCCACATCCCCATTTTGCCACCTTTCTTCTCCCTCCCTCCACGTGTCCAAATGCTCTCAAAACCCCAGGATTTTGTTCTGTGACCTGGGGCACCAAAATAGCAGTTTTGTGTGAGTGGAAAGGATGTAAAAGAGTAACAACTGAACTGCTTTAGGGAGGGTTGCCTCTTCTTGTTCGCTGTCCCTCCTCGACCCTTTGTAGCAAGTACTTGGGCTTCATTTTCTTTAAAATTTAATAGAAAAGAGAACATGTGTATCATCTTTCAGAGCTGAAACAAGAACGACCTGAGATTTGGATCCATTTCTTTTTCCAAGATTTGCTGTGCACATCACTTGAGCAATTCTGCTGCTTTAATTCTTTTGCATGTGAATGCGATACGTATCCTTTAATAGCCTACACTGCATGTTGTGTCTCTGTTCCTAAATACATACACATTAATCATATCCACGGGCAAAATACCTTATGGCACAGAGGTGAAGAACGGGTCTTACCTCTAAGAAGATTTAAAAAGGGGAGAAAAAAATTGAAAATATTCACCATCTTATAAGTTTGATTAGATGGATTCAGGATGCTGTAGATTTGGCTTTTGTGTTTAGATGCATTTTTCTTCAGACATCTGCAAAGAACTTTCTAAGACAGTGTCAAACAATAGAGCATTTTGGCTTGAAATTTTTCTTTGATATTAGCACAGTCTGGTAGTTGGAAGCACAGTTTCAGAATCAGGATAAATGAGTTGTATTCCTAGCTATCTGAGAAAAATGCAAGTAACTTCCTTAATCTCTCTTGGTCTCAGTTTCTCCCTGTGTAGAACTATACTAATAATACTTCACCATCTTTGTTAAATGTTCCACAGTCGTCTGATAAAAGGAATTACTTTAAGTTCAAAGTGTTACTCTTAATGAAAGAATGAACTTGCTTATTCTTGAAGAAATATATTATATGAACATCAAAGAGCTGCTTGTACCAAGTGTTAGTCTGCCATAAAGTGCTCCTGTGTCTCAATTAGCAATATTTTCTCATTCACTTTTCCGTGAAAAGGAATGTGTTTGGTGATCTGGATGCCATGTGATACGATTCCATCAATGTCAATTTGTGCAGTAGAACTAAGGACACTGATTGGCACTGGCCACAATTTCCTATTCTGCCCAAAAATTAGCATGCCAATGGATGCAAAGTGATGCGCAGTCGCTTGTAATCATTCTCCTTCCACTGCCCTTCGTAGCTGATTCCTCCAGAGAGCCAGGAGTCGGTGCTGGAGAACGGCTGGAGTTTCCCAGTTCAGGTTGTGATCCAATGGCTTACTGGCTGGTTTTCATGCTTGGAAGTTAATGCAAAAAGCTACCTAATCAGGTAACGATTGACATCAGTTGAGCACCAACAAAAAGAAGTTAAGCAAGTGGAAAACATGATATGTTCTTAAGTGGATTAATACATATTTTAGTATTTTTCCTGTTTGTTGGATTTTTATACCTCTAGCTAGTCTCAGCTCAGCCACATGACCGTGGTTACTTCTCCGGCTCTTCTCTTTGATAAACTGCAGAGTGCCAACAGTCTGCTTTCTGCATTTACCCAGTGCACAACGTTACGGGTTAACGCCTCTTCTTGAAGAAGTGCTTTTTTAGGAGGCAGTTGGAAGAGGAGGAGGAAGATGGGTAATGAAGAGCTGCTCTGCATCGGGAAGTTATTGTGCAGTTAACGGAGGTGAGCTTACAGGGCACTGGTAGCATGCTACCTGTAGACGTCCCCAGGGTGCGGTGAGCGAGGAGTCTGCTCTGCTGCCAGAGTGGACTCTACCGCTTCCCCCACAGGCACGCTCCAAGTGTGGATGCTTCTGGAAGTAGGGAGGAGAACAGCGACATGCAAGAAGGCCAACACAGTAAAGTAGAAGCTGGCCCTGGTTAACTTGCCCCTCATCTGGGTTGAAAAGGAATAAACACCAAGAGGGTTCATAGTAACCCTGGACAACATAAGTGCTGAAGGACAACGTTTTTGTTGCTTGAACAGCAATACATCTGACTGATACTCTTGTCTTTGCATCTTGAAAAGGCCTTTTCTTGTTCTGCTGACATAGTGGTACAAAAGGGGGTACCGACCCTTCTTGTTTAAACTGGCAAACAGAGTTAAGCAAGGCCAGAATATGAATATTGGGACATCTTTACATCTCTAACTGATGATGGAAAGAGAGAGGACAGCACTATGTTAAGACGTTTTTTGTCCAAGTACATAAAGGGTTACAAGGGGAAACTGGGCCCCCTCCAGGCTTTGCTGAGATGGGACTATAAATACAAGTAAATAAGTGGCCAGGGCTTGCTGGAGGGATCATTTCCATTTTCCAAGATAACATCTAGTATTGTGAGGAGGCAATACTTAATAACCCTTCCAGTGGTATCTCCTTTTACCTGAGAAAAGGTCTCCATAAGCACTTTGCCAATACTCCTGTGCTTGCTTCGGTGAGATCGTGACCAAAAACCTGTTCCCAGTGTAAATAGAAAAATATATTAGCTGGTTTATTTTTAAGTTGTTTGGAAACTTGACAAGTGAAAGCAGCTCTAAATGACATCCAGATTCAAAAAACGTTACTCTGAGTATCTGAAATAGAAGTTGTAGTTGTGACAGACTCCCAGTGCTCACATCTCCGGAGCTTAAAAGATGAGAAACACATGTTTAAAGTCAGATGCCCAATTTAGAACTAAATTCATACAGGCTCTCAATCTCTAGACTAGGACCTGTGTTATGGAAAAAAAAGTTTACGTAATGCTGTTTCCATTATAAATAGAGACTAATTTTCTTGAAAAGACTCTTAATACTAAGCAAACAAGTAAGTTTAGTACTAAAAACATTCTCAGTGCTTCATTGCCTTGAGTTTACAATATCATTTGCACGTCAAATTATATTTCATCTTATGATTTAGTAATGCCAGAAGAATAGATCTAATTCTGTGTCTCATGATACCCTTAAAGATGGAAGATTGCTTTCCATGGAGTGTAAAACTCAATTTGTAGTCGTGTGTATAAAACATGACTTTATGGCAGATTAGCTTGCTGTAGATTTAGTTCTCTCTGACAGTGAACTGAAAAATATTAGCATTTCACTGAACACAATATTAATGGCAAGAAGAGAGTTTTATTGTAATGTAGAAAGTAGAATGGGATTTTTGAAAGTAGAACCAATAAGCAGAAGAAAATTTAGAGATTTGCAAGGAGTTCGGATAGAGTTGGTTTAATTTTGTTTTTCTTTTCCTCCACTTTTTTTTTTCCTTCCCCTTTCTGTGAGTCATTTTAAGAAACAAAAGTATATTTGCAGTTGTCAGGCTGACCTCCAATGATTTTAAAGAAAACACCAACTCCAATACTGGAAGAGGCCTTTGGACCATATATGTTTCTGGTGACTGTAGTAAATTTGAATTTTTAATTTTTTTTTTTTAAAAGGCTTCCTTTTTTTATTTGCAAATGTGTTGCTTAGTGGTCAGATGTGGTGTTTGCTTTTTCCAGTGGAAGGAGAGGGTATAAGTAGAAGATCAGAGCGATCGTTTCTATGCAGTTTACTATTTCTGATGCTGTGATGGTGTTGTCAGTTTGCTGAAGCAGGTGAACATCGCCTCCCGGGTGTGACGAGGCTGTCCCTCGGCGTGCTGAGTACTTGCATTAGAAATGGGCCTGAGCCAGTTAACGTACCACTGAAATCATTACATCCATGTGTTGCACTGAGGTTTTTAGTAGAAGAGATGGAAGAAGGCAAGAAATTGAAAAGGAAACCAAGTAGACACTATAATTAAATGGCATTCAAGAGGAGAATGTTTTATGGAGAGCACTTTGTACTCTTCTGTATCCTGCACTTGAATTGTTGCAGCCTATCTTATGTGTATCTGCCAGAGTGATCCAATATGTTTGTACAGAGTCTGCCTTTATAATGTGACTGATAATAATGCAATTCTTTATGCCTAACTCAAAGTTAATATATTCAAGATACAAATGATATATGAGGGCATAGAAAGCACTGCAGCAATTTAGCTGCAGTTGTAGGAAGGTTTCCCATGCTTCTATTTTAACTGGATATTTTTTATTTTTTAATTGTGTTCATTTTAATCCTATAGAAAGTCAAATAACGATGTGTGAAAATGGCATAATTATGCTTTGATATTTCTGTAAAAGTAATAACTGAATTCGATCTGCTTTTAATCTTTCAAGCTGTTCATTGTATCTATCCCTTATTCCTATAGTTATCTTTTTCCTCATTAAGTTCTCTTTGATTAACACGCAGTGGAGGTCTACCTGCTTTCTTGGGTCAGGCACAAGCTCTGCTTTCTTTTAAAATAGCTTTCAGTGTGATTGCTGTTCCTTTGGTTCTATTTAGGAAAGCATTTAAGATTGCAAATGATGTGCTAAATTGTCCCATTCTCTACAGAATATTTTCCACATATTCCAAAGGTTGAAAATTATGACAGTGTGCTTGTTCTTAATTATGCACGCTTATATTAATTCATATTTTCACTAATTTTTTTTTCATTTTTATGTACAGCTTATACTGTGTAGACCCAGTTGTACAAATATGCATGCAATTAATTTTTCTCGCCAGAATTGGTTTTGTTGGTATTGCTTTTTGCAATCTTCATAGGACCTACTTTGCAACCCGTACTACATACAACGTGTACTTGCTGTGGGACGAAGCTTGGTGTACAGTCGGAATAGGGTGTTATGGGAGGAAGCTGAGATGCTTCTTTCCTGATCTGTGAGTAGCTGCTGAGTTCAGAGTTACCGCAATGACGTTGCTAGTAATACCCGAGTTCCCCAGCAGAAACCAGCTGCCGTGGTGGTGGTGGAGCCTCAGATGAACAGTCAGTTGCATTAAGTTGGCGGGGAAGGCAACAGGGGCACAGGACTCCTGTTTCTGAAACCATCCTGCTGTGATGCGTATTTTACAAGCTATAACAAAAGATATTTCTAATCTATAGAAGGTGGACTATGATGTTCTTTAATCTCACAGTGGTCACCTTGTCTTTGGTGGTAGCATAGGAGCTTGAGTGGGTTTACTCTCAGAACTACAGTCTGCCTAGACTGAGAATCTGGCCCTAAAATTTTGTCTTTAAAATAGTTGCTTCTTTGCCAACCAGTAACAGACTTTTGTGTACCATTGCAATGAGGCAGAAATTCAATGAGGCAGAAATTCGAGGAGACAGAGGGACTGTGTAGTGTGACTTCCTTCCTGTGTCCGTGTATGTCCCCTGTCCCTGGCAGAGGTGGGGAGCACAAACAGCTTTTCCTCCTGAAAGCCTCAAAAATAAAAGAAACTTCTTGTACGGTTTGGCATGAGAGCTGTGCACAGTTGGGTGCATGCCCCGTGTAACCCATCGCTCGGGTTTGCACACACAAGTGTGCATCACGGGCCTGTGGTCGCTCTCCGGCTCCGTGACCCAAATGTGGCCAATATCATCGTAGCCTTCAAAACCAGCCTGCCTGACGGCATCACCCGGCTGGGATTTGTTGCGTCCTCCCGCGTGCCCAGCACAGCCTCTTCTTTTGCAGGTCCCCAACTATTTAAGCAGTGCTGTCTGCTGTGGCAGTGGTAAAAATGCATTTTTGGCCCAAACAGGGACAAAAAAGACAGGTTTGCTATAAAAATCCCAAGGAAGTAGAGAATTAATGATGTCTTAGCCCTGATGGGACCATAGCGATAGCAGTTGTTAACCCTCTCAAGAAAAGTATTTACTGAAACATAGAAATTATTTTAAGTTGAACAGGCCAGAACAAACACCAGGGGTTTCCTGTGGTTTATCTGGCTTACTGACATGTGCAAAAACTGCGTCAGCCAAGCACACCGTAGGACCATAAATAGGTAGGTAGACTTAAAAAATACATCTTATTCCGCTGTAACAGCAATGTCTTTATGCCTCAGCTTTCAGAAAAGCCTGTTATCACTAAGTATGCTGTCCTGTGTTGCATAGTTTACAAAAAAAATGCCTGGAAAAGATACCTTCAGTTTATGGACTGTGCTCTGCAGTACAGGAAAAGAATATCAGAGATGGTTTGTCTGCCTGCCCAGCGCAAGGAAACCACCATTAGCTGCACAGTGCTATTAATAACAGCTTAGAAGTTGTTACTGCATGGTGCAACTTCGATGCTGTTACTGGGTAGCACAACAGAAGTTTTTTCTTTGCATTCAAGGATCCAACTTTTCACATATAAGTATTTAAAAATACATGCACATATACGTTTTGAGGGCTCTTAACAGACCTGACACAAACACCTTTTGTCCCAACGGTTAATGAAATTTTGGCGTTTTTGGTAAAGCACCTATGGGTCCCTTGAGGCTTTAAAGGTTATTTGTAGGAATTGCAAGAAGCATTCCAAATACTTCTAAAAAAAAGGCATGGGTTTAAACAGTTAATGAATACACATCATTTACCTAAACAGTGTTTTTATAGATCTGTGCAAATATGACATTAATTAAGGAAAGTAACTAAAGCTGAAGTGCCACAGAATGTTAATCCTCAGCATCAGTAATTGGCTGTGGATGAGAATTTTTAAAAATGTTTCAGTTTATATCATTTTGTTTTGGAAGAAACACAGGTATGTGGGTTGAATTCTTAAGAAAACAAATGAGCCCTGAAAAAAACCTCTTAAAGAGTGGCTGGACACATCTGTGCCATTGCGACGAGCCTTTGCTGCTCCGTGGCTGTGCTGACTCTGTGATGGAAGATAAATCCGGGATAACCCCAAGACGTCCCCTTCCCACTCACGCTCTCCCCCATTCCCACGCAGGGTCCGTGCTCTGTGCCCTTTGCTCTGCACCGGGAGAAGGGGGATCGATCGGTCCGGCCAGATGCGGAGGATAACGTTGCATCCTTGTCTTCGCAAATGGCCAGTGAAGCTAGGCAGCGCGTACAGCTACCCGGTCACTAATTTGATTGTGGTTTTCACAAACTAGTAAACGCAGCTCTTTGAATCTATCCCTCCTGCATGCCCTGATAATTGTTTTGTTTATCTGCACAATTTTACTCGCCGCAGCGGGCAGTGGAAGGTCTGTCTGTATTGTTTGTCGTCTTAAATTGTTAAATGAAATGACTCAGAAGATTCAGGAAATTAATTTTTGTAGTCTAGATATATGGTGAAAAAAGAAAGCTTTGAAGTGGTGATGTCAATGTAGCCCCTCTGAAATTCATGAATCAGCCTTTGCAAGATTTTCAGAGGCTTAAAAAGTGAGAATTTTTTTAAAATAGTTGCATCCTTTTTAGTTACCTATTGATATCTGAACCTTAATGATTCATGTCACTCCAAGCTTTATTCAACAGGCATTTGGTATGAAAATGAAAGCCAAGATACCCATATAAATAGGACTTCAAGAATGAGAGCTTTTAAAATAAAGCTTACTGTTACTGCTAGGCTCATATTAAAATTGTGATAATAGCCAGTGTTACCTATTCTTTTCTCTTTTTTTCTTTTTTTTTTTTTTTTTTTTTCCTTAGGATGGTTAATTTAACTGCTACTATTGAAATAGCCCTAAACAATTTAATAAACCTAGTAAAACTTCAGATGTTTCTTTCTCATGCATTCAAAGAGGATTCTCAATCCTACTTTACACCCTTGACTGCTGCTAAGTAGTGCCATTAAAAGAACAATACTGGGAGACCAGGCTCATTTATGGCAATTGTAAAATAGGGACAAGACACTGGTTTGGATTCAGTTTGAGACAGACGTGTTTTCACAATAAACGCTAAAGCAAATATAGAATAAACTGTAGTGCCTCTAGATACCAAAAGGTTCACTTTGCCCTGCTGACGTGTTAATACTGTCATTGGCTTTCCTATGTTAAGCTTGAATGTGTGTTAGAAAATGGTAAAAATGGATCGTCCTACCCAGAAGACAGTCAGAATTGTGGCTAAAGAATGGTTTTCTCTTACTGAAATATCATTAGTTTTCTATAGGTTGACTTCTTTCAAGATTAGGGGGTTTTGTTAGTTGAGGATGTTTAGAGGGAAAAAGTTAATAAAATAAAATAATATTGCATGTGTATGAAGGACGATTTATTTAAAAATAGTTTTTTGAGGTATTTGATAAAAATTTATGCTTTGTCTAATATCTGGAAATTAGTGCCTTAAACACATTCCATTAGCTGAAACATGTTGTGCAAGTTCTAACATATCTTGTCCTCATTTTTGTGATATATATTTATAGGTAATAACTCAAGCTGTGTGACAGCGAGGTGAAATGTGAGTCTGGTTTTCTCCTCAAGTGAAAAAAGGTGAAGCTTTGAGCCTTTGGTTTCTTGGCTATTTCAATAGACTGATACGTGTGTATTGTTCAGAGGTATAGTCAGGAGTAATCTTTGCATTTGTAGAGATATGCAAGAATTGCACGGAAGGTGTCCTGTGGCCTGAATTTGTAAGGAGTCTTCTCTGGGGTCTGTGGGCAGAGATGACTGATGAAGAGCAAGTGGCCAATCTAATGCGCTGCTGCTGCCTCCAAGAAGTTGGCTTGTGGTTCCTTTCTGACACCCATAATGCTACTTTGCATTTTTCAGGGGTTGTCTGCTTCAGTGATGCAGCTGGAAAACAGAGTTTGTAATCAGTGAGTGCAACAGAGCCCTTGCCTTTCTGCTTCTGAGTAAGGTCAGGAGTTGCTCAGTTCTTCATCCATTTGGTTGAGAAAGTAGATTTTCAGAGACGGCTGCAGAACAGTACTCGTGTCTCTGATAGACCCCTCCTTTGCTTCTGAAATTTGTTGTTCTGCACAGTGACAAGCTGATTAAGAGCAATTTTCTAGAGAGGAAATAAAGCTACCTAGAGTAGATGGAGAAGAGAAAAATATTAGGCTCTTGCGTGAACGCCCTTATATCAGTGGTTGTGCTCCAGTAATTAAATTCTGCCAAACAGATGAACAAACAATCTCCAGGGGTAATGAGGCTCAGTCAATGAACCACAAGTGTTCACAAGTACTAACAATAAGAGAAAATACAATTGAAACCCCTGCATATGTGTTACTCAAAAAGCAAGTTAAGAACTAATTAAAGGGATTTCTGCTTACCTCTCCATGCTCTGCATTTAGAAATAGATTTACAGAGCATATTCTCCACATTCCAGGATTCCAGGATTCTTAGATATAAGCATGAGAGTAGGTTTTACACTTTTTTATTTTAAAAAGGAAATTTTAATAAATTCAGTGCCCCATCTTGACCAAAAGGTAGCACCAGCATTATGGGCTTCTTTTCAATGAACGTGAAAACCTGTAACCAGAGAAGTGAAATCCTTCAAATGCAACGCGCTTGCCTTTGCTTAGGGTGCATGAAATGCAAACTCATGAAAATGTGGTTGTAGAAATTGAATATAGTTCCTTCCAGCCTGCTTGGTGATAGCTTATTTCACAGGCTGAAATGTAAGTATCTTTTCTGCTCTTCAGGAAAAATGATAACATATACCATCACCTTAACTGTGCAGTAAAGCAACTCAAATCAGTCATGTCTGTATAAAAGTGTTTTGTGTCATGTGATATAAATATCTAGATTTTTTTTAATGTCCTTTTTCTTATCACCCGTGACAGAGGCCCATCCTCACCACTGTCAGAACTGATTTTTTTTTCCCCTTTGAAGTATTGTTTCTTAGTTCTTCAAAATATTTTTTCCCACAAAAAAAAAGATTGGCAAAATGACCATGTGACAAGTACAGATGGGAAGTTGACAGTAAACAGAATACAGCTTTCCCTTTTCCATTTTGCTGCTGCTGTTGGGCTGAGAGCGTTAATCCCATCAATAATGAGAGTCACGTTAGTTTTATTGATACTGTGTAATCTGTCTTTCCTTTCTCTCCCCGGTTCACTGCAATCCGCTCTTGGTTAGTGACCTGCCACACGCTACTTGGTATCTAATTGCTGCATGTGTTACTTTTTTCATTTAAAATTGTGCGTTTAGGGATCAGGTGAAGTATCCTTGCATGCTGTCAACTGATTAGATATAAATTATTTTGTCACCTCTCTCCTTCAGTGGATCCCATGTTTATACTGTATTCAGCAGGGTGCTCTCTGGCTGCTGTAAATTATGGAGATCACCAGTGGCTTGTGCTTTCAACTGCTCCAGAGCAACGGGCAGAGGACCTTTTGGAGAGATTTGGTAATGCATCCAGAGCCACATAGAAGTCATGGCGGTTTGGAGTGGAGCGACTGATAGTGTAGTACCAGGTCCATGGTAACCCTCTATTACCAACAAGGAATATGCTCCCCATTGATGGAGCCTGTAGCTATAATGTGCTTTTTTTTTTTTTTTTTTCTTTTTTTTTAGTTCCTCTTTATGGCAGAGCCAGTCATAACAGGTACCAAGGTCCTGAGCACAGTAGGGGAAAGTCCTAATGACTCAAATAAACAAGAGCTGAACTGAAGATGATATGCAAAATGTTGAATGCGGTTCTGACATCCTGGTCCAGAAAAAGATTTGTATCTGGGGTTTAGTTTCGTACTTGTTCTCCCTCTGTGAACAGGAAGAGTAACTTGAAAGTGAAGGGAGGCTGCATGAAGGTTAGTCTCCATGTGCAGTGGCACTTAAGACTTGTACTATACACCAAAACTGGGGTAAAGAAGGGATTTCATGGGTAAAGAAGGGAATTCATCTGGCTTTTTGTCTTTTTTTTCTCTCTTTTTTTTTTTTTTTCTTTTTAAATCCATCTCTGCGCCAAAATGAAACATCTGTATTTCTTGGGTGCAGGACAGAAAATTTTCTGTCAGTCCTCTTGAAGATACAGCAACACTGTCCTTAACATAATGGGAGCTTTGGTATACTTTTCTTGATTGGGGTGACGCTGTCTTTGGCAGAAACAAGGGGCTGAGGGACAGCATGATCAAGACGCATTCCTCTACTGGCATCCAAAGATGGACAATGGAATAGAAAAGAAAAATTAAGAGTTTCCTTCCCAAATGAGACTTCCTCCCCTTTCCCCCCGCCCCCATATTAGGTATATGTTACATAGAACGGGAAGAAAACCAGACATTTTTATAGCTAATCCATTTACACATTTAATTTTTACTATTTACATAATATTGGCTGATGAGATGGCCTGGTATACTGATGTGGCCACTGATGATGGTATATTTTACATCTAGAACACCGTGGTATCCTTAATCTTACGTTTAAATCCTATGCCTGCATCATGGGATATGAATACAGCAAAAGGACAGAGAGACTGAACTGGTAAAGCACAGAGATTTCGGAACTGCAGAGCACATTTAAGAATCTACTGTTCATTGATCCAGTCACTTAAAATTGCATTTTACCTTGAGGCTTTCAGCAGCATGGAACATTGCCAAAAAATGAATTTTTGTATGTAACTGGTAATAATGGCCTAAAATCTGGCAAATTTAATTAGTGCATTTCAATAAAATCTCACATTTTAAAAGAGTGAACTTGAGTAACTTGTAAACTTGGCAGTGGATATCTTTGGAATAACCTATAGTAACTAGAGCTACATGAAGGTCATAATTCAGCCATATGATAATTGTTCTTTAATTAGGTTTAATAATACTAGTTGCTGTTGTTGTGTTCACACAAGAATCTCAAACCCTTCATTAAATGTTACGTAAGCCTCAAATTGCCTTATGAAGTTCTGTGGTCATTTTTCACATACTTCTGTTGTGGCACAGGAAAGTGAAGTGATTTTCCTTCTACAAGAGCCAGAAATAGAACCAAGATTGCCCCAGCCAGCGACCCTTTGCTGACTCTCTTTGTGTTCATCAGTTAAAACACGATCGCTTATTGTCTTTGTATGTTCTAAATGTTTTAAGTTCCTTCTGAACTGTTTGCTGTCTAGGGATTATATTATCTGGTGCATAGTACAGTTACAAGTGGGTATTTTATGGTCTGTGGAGTGCTTCTTCCTCATTTATTTATATTTCCTTTTTACTTTACCCTTTTTTCTGCCCTTCGTCCCCCCAAAAGAAGTTTCTGAGCATAAAGAAGGTCTGTGTGTTTTGTCCTCTTAACCTACATACAAGGATGCCGTGGAATTAGTATTTTAATTTTGCAGAATTCATTAAAAAGATAAGTATTTTCATGGCTTCTCCCTCCTATGAAGGAAATTCCCTAACCCTATAGCTTTTTATCTTCCTCTGGAAAAAGTAGCCCTGACATCTTACTGTCTGAAGTCTATATACTAATGCTGAATACAGAATTTTTGACAGCAAGAGGAAAAGTTCGACAATAACTGAGAGGTTATTTACGTACAAACATGTGCCTCCCTCCTACCCGTCTGTGCATGCAGGCGCACGGGCACACGCCTTTTTACCCTCCCATCCTCCCACTGCATTCTTCCCTTGAAGAGCTTTCTATATCTGAGGAATTAAGCCTCATTACATATCCAGCTCCAGTCAATCCCATGATCATTAAACTCTTGTTGTGGGATGCCTAAATGAACTAACTTGTGTATAGCATGCTGTTTTCCCAGCGTAAAGCAGTCCCCATTTGTGTGGGGTTTTTTTCTGTCTTGGAGCCATAGCCAAGAAAGACAAACTTCCCTCCCACAGCACAAGAACAAAGCATTGTTTCCTCTTTGCCTGAAATTATTTTTCTTGAGATAGTCCTACAGGGACCAAAGCCATTTTGCTGTTACCCCTTAGTGCTACTTTATGTGGGATTTATAATGAAATTGCTTTGACAATTTGGATAATGACGGAGCAACGCAATAATTGATGAAACATTTTGGGGTAGAACACTTGCCTTTGGGAGACATCAACTTTTGTATTACAAGTGTAGTCCTAATGTAATACGCTGAAACTTTAAATAATAATAATTAATAGAATAAAATAAGATAGTCTTTGACTGTGTTACTTAGTGTGTCTCACTGATTTTAGTTTCTGACAGTTCTTAAAGCCAGATTGAAAAGGGCTCTGGATCAGTAAAACCCACATAGCTAAAGGTTTCTATCTCTGCTAATCAAATAATCAAAGAACTACCTGGTTTGTGTTAGTTCCAAGATGGACATTAATAACATAAGTAATATTTTTCTATAATTTTCACTAAGCCAAGTAAATTAGCTCAGTGAGACAGCTTTACGTTATGCTAACAGAGAGGGAGAGACTTTTATTGTGTTTTTTAGTAATTTCCCTCAAATTCTTAGTTTAAAAATTATTCCCTGAGATAGTAATACATTTTACAATGTCTATATATATTTTTTATTGTCCATCTAATGCTTTTTTTATTTAAAGATCTCAGAACATTTAACTTCAGTTAGTTTATTAATGAATAGTCTCACAGACCACTTAATGTAGATCAGAGAATTACATTTACTACTTCTGGAATATGGTTTCATTCATTTGTAGGTCCAAAGGACCTAATGAAAGTAGGTTGTCCTTCGTATCTCCAATTTGCAAACAGGAAAAGTGAAATTCAGAGAGCTCGAGTGCCTCAGCCAAGACCGTAAAGCAAGCCAGGGACCTGATCCATATATATTTGTCGAAAATATATAAAATTATACATGTTCTTTTTCTGGCATTAAACCCTGCCTGAGTACTTGAGATTGTTTAGCAGAACAGTCCATCTCTTTCAATTACAAACACAGGACTCTTTGCACGGATGGATTTTTGTTATGCTGATTTCCAATGCTTCAATGCTTTAAGGTAAAGCAGTCAGATCAATTGCTAACAAAAACTCTTCTTCTGAGAAAATTTTTTACAGCTGGGCTGTGAATTCCTGGAAAGGGAAATGAATCCTTGAAAGCACAGCTCCACAGCCCCAGAGAGCTCCTCGAGAGCGCTGCATTGGCTAGATTTATCTACTAATCAGAGTAGTTTTGCCGTGAATGTTTTAAGAAACCTGAACTTCAGCAGTAGCTCTGACACTTGTGAAAGAGATGTTGAGTTAAAACATGTGACATTACACCAAACAGATATGTTAAAAATTGTACTTAAAGGTTAATATAATAAAAGTGTAGTTCATGTGAGAGTGATAGAAATATTGATCATAAAAATAAGTAGTGGCCCAGAAATTCAACTGAAAAGGGGGGAAAAAAACTAGTTGATATATGAAGAATTTGAGTTGTGACACCAAGATCAATGGCTGTATTTTCACCCAGTGAAGCATGAGAGCTTCAGATAAGGGCAGTTAGTCAGTGAAATACTGACTGACATACCCTTTTACTGTTGGCATTTGGTCTCCAATATTGATCTCGCCTGTCACTGCCAACAAAGTATACTGAGGCTATATTTATGTTCAGATAATGTTGTGTTCAGTGGTTTATGAATGATTTCTAAAAGCTCAAGGTGTATAAGGAGTTAATTCTAGCATCTGCCCTCATTTATTTGATATGATCTTTTATACTGTTACAAGCCATTATAATCTTCTGCCAATAGGTCAGAAAATGGATAACCTGCTGTAATCCATGCAGATTCTTTAAATCCAAAGATTTCCCATTCCTCTGCTGAGAAACGGTGTACTGTAAACAACAATTACAAAGCACAGTCATTCTTTGGCTGTCAGTGGTGGGAACACCGTTCCCGAATGTACAGAAGGTAGCGACTAACTGGTTAAAGAATAAATCTTGAGGAGAAAGGGCATTATTTCTTGTGTCAATGTGGTGGAGCTGGAAGAGTTAAATTCAGAGCTTTTGGAAATAATAGTGATATTACAGCAAAACATGTTTACTGAGAGACATGCATCAAAAAGTTTTGACATTTTATTTTCCTTTACCTTTTTCTGCTGGCTCCAGCTGAAAATCATGTGTGAACAAGATCTTTGGTTCTGCTCTTGTAAAATTGACAGTTTGAGCTTGAGTCAGAAAAGCTGAGAGAATTGTGTGCTTGGTTGCCAAGTGTGGTGGCTTTCAGCTTTGCTTCAGCCGCCTTGGCCAGACAAAGGGTCAAGCTCTTGCTCCACCGCAGTCAGGAGCTTTTGCATGTTCTGAGTTAGCTGTTGGCTGCTTCAAAGAGACAGAGGATTTATCTAGCAAAGAGTAGCTGAACCCAAATCAAACCATTTTTCTGTCTTTCCCTCAGCACCATCCACAGAATTGTAATTTCTGGTTCATTTTTCTCATGTTTGGTCATACTTACAGGATCCCCTATGGTTATTGTAGCTAGTAGACCCAATGTGTTTTTTACTGTAGCCTGGCAAACCTTGAACTTCAAGGAAGGAAGAGACGAAGAAAGAAATTAGAGCCCACGCTCTGGATTCTCTGGCTGCTCTGAGGTCTGGTGTGCCCTGCTCCAAAGTAGACTGTGGTGGATGAGGTGGCTCCATCTATGCAGTGACTACTTATTTCTGGAGAAATAATAAGATAAAGCTGAGTTTTGTCATTTAGTGAAGATGGCTTATGTCAGTCTTAGCCTTTGACCTCTCATTAAAGTTCATCTGCTTTCTTTAGCCAAATAACTCTATGGGATAATTCGAGCCAGCGGAAGAAACATCACAAGAATAAGAAAGGAACTTAGAGGCTGGAGACATGGGAGCAATGTCAGAAGCAAGCTGGGAAATTACATCAGGTTTTAAGAAGAATGAGTGGTTATCATAACAGTAATTTAAGAACATAACAGTTAAGACAAAGTATTTGCATGCAAAGTTCTGTAGCAGAAGTAAATAATAGTGTAAAAACGCTTAACCCAACTCTGCTGCATCCCATACTCATTAATGAAGCAGTGGTTAAACCACTGTGACCTGCCAGCCGGGCAGTTTCACTTGTTTCTCCACAGCTAGTTAGAAAGAACATGTAATTTGGAAATAGAAATTCAATATTGTTTCTACCTGTCTTTGCTTCAGCTTTTTTTGTCTACACCCCATAATTTTTTGTGTTAAATACTAGATAGTACTAGCACTGGTGGTGAATTTTATGATCAGGGTCTCTACCCACTGAGCTGCATGCAAAGACTACCTGGATTTTGGGTTATGACTGGATGTTTCTCTGATGGGATATTTTAAGTTATGACAGTACTTCACCTTCTTTAAAACTCTAAGATTATACTGTACATGGCAATTCTAGAGGTGCTGAAAGTACTAAAAGCATAGCAATTTTTTTTTCTTTTTTTTAAGTAATGAACGTTTTATTTCAGCAGAGTGAGGAACCACAGTTGAGATACAGATGTGCAGTATTACTGGGCTTCTCAGATTGGATTGTAGTGGTTCTTGTTTTAACATGGATTTTCCTCGGGTTACTGAGGGTAGTGTGACTACCTTCTAGGTCAAAGATGGTGAATAAATATGGTCATGAAATGTAATACAGCATATTGTAGAGAAGAAGCATTCCTAGACATTGGATGAAGCCAGCGGATGTTCTTTTTGCATTCTCACCTCAGGGATGAGGATAAGAAGGTTAAAATTGGAAATTGTGATGCTTTACTCATTAGGGCTTTTACAGTTTCAAATGAGTATGGGGTTAGGAGGGATGTCTTCTGGACCATCAAAAGCAATTCTTAGCACTTTGAGATTTCACCTTTTCCTGAAATGGGGAAATCATTTATGCATATTACCAGTTGCTTCCTAAAAGACAAGGTATTTTTCTGCAATAAGCTTGAAAAATGAGACCTTTTCAAACTTTTTGTTTCGGTCGATCAGCTTTGATTTTAAATCATGAAATTGCTTAGATGTGGGTGAGCAAAACCAAACACCTGTGAAATATATCTGCTGGTGGCAGCCAGTAGGCACGTCGTGAGGTCAGTACCGAGCTAATGGTTCTCTGATATGAGCCCAAGTCAATCACGACCTGCTGGCTGGCTGTTTAAAGCAAGCATTCCCAAAACTTTGAATTTGATATTAAAAAAAACATGTTTTATTAGAATATATATTAAATGCTACCTTTTTTTTTTTTTCCTTAAATGGTGTAAGCAAACAAGATCAACTGGAAACCAAAAGGGAATATAAATGAAGCTCCACTTTTAACCATGAGTCTTGTGGGCAGAGTTCTTTCAGTCAACAGAGTAGCTTTCTGGGTTGCTGGAAAACTTGCAGAATCCCTTTGGTTCTCAGTGTGTCTGTCCTTCCATCCTGTCTGCAGCCTGCTCTTCCCAGTGGTCCTCTGCTGTCCCTCTTGTCCCTTTGTCATGTGGCTGTCATGCTCTTGCGACCACGGCTAGAAGCGTCTCTCCTGAACATGCTCTTTTTCGCCTCAGTTTACAGGAGCAGCCTGAGAGCAGAGATGTGGCCTGTTGCAGACATGAACCACTCTGATGTGCCAGGAATTGCATCCTTGGCTCCCAGAACATGTCAGGGGTTCTTGCTCTGGCCACAGTGCAGCGCCAGGTACCCTGTAGCCTGTGATCACCCTTTGACTTGACAACTCTTTCGCTTTGTTCTTGGGTGAGATTTGGAGAGTTTGCGGCAGTCTGCAAAGCCTATAAATCATTGGAAACCCCATTACCACAGATGAAAAAGTTTTTTTCAGGAAGCACTTTCTGTTTTCAGAGACAGAAAAGGGGAACAAGGGGATATTTATGGGGCTTCAGTGTATTCATTGTTTTTCCAGTTAAGAGCCCTTTGCAAACGTTCTCTTCGACGCTCTTTGGGGATCTGATGCAGTAGGTTTGTCTGTGGACTTTGTTTCATTCTCCGTCAATCCATCTTTGTCATGATTTATGAAAAGAACAAAGGTGGTCAAGGGTGACTGAAACCAGGCATCCAAAAAAAAAAAAAAAAAGAAGGTATAGCACACTTCAGTAGCATTTTATGATGATATGATCAAACAAGCTCATATGCTACTACTGACATTAACATGATGACAATTTAAGAGCATTAATGAGCTGTATCAGCATCTTCATCAGCCTGCAGAAAAAAGGCAAAAGCAAATATTAACATAGCTTGTTACAGGCTGACTTCCCATTTCACTTTGACACTCTGCGTATCCTGCCCACTATGACTGTTCGCCATATCACCGTTGTCTTACCAGCTCCGCTTAAACTTAAATTCCTCATTAAATGTTGCACTAAAAAGAATATTTTCATTAACCGTTTGGAGGGATTAAGGGTTGCTTTCAGTATCTAAGGTAGATTGAGCTAGCACTGTAACCAAGTCTAATGAATTTTTCTTTCTTTTTTTTCTTTTTTTTTCCTTTTTTTTCTTTTTTTTTTTTTTTAAATATCACTCTGATATATTTTGATGACTGTAATTTTAGAGGGTGACTGTACTGTCATAATTTAGAACCGGGTCCTGATGTAAATATATATGTTTGTATATTTACATACATTTATGCATGTACATAAACATATATGATCTATACACAGAGTACTCCATGCCTCCCCTTCTAAGTGGGATCTATGGATATATCCTTGAGTTCAGAACCCATCACTTCTATTCTGCTAGACACTGTAAAATTCATTAAGCTAAGTAAAATGGCAAATTATTTGCTGCTGTTGAAGGACATAGAAGTGTGCTGCTTTGATTTTTGGGCTCTTGTCTATGTTGCTTACCACGCAACGTTTCCTTGTATTAGAAGGGTCGTGATTTCAAAAGACTCTAATAAAGCTAGTCATATCATGTGTGTGTATTAGAGTGTAGCAAAAAGCCTTTGTTCATTTTGACTACAATGGAGCTGACTTAATGCCCTGTTTTGCAGCTGTTCTCTAACTACCACTCACTCCAGTAGTTTTTCCTTGCAAAGACCAGTTTTGTCCATCCCATGGGTTCATTCAAGAGTGTTTGCAG